>NC_084889.1:17055760-17655760 GCF_958979055.1 Alnus glutinosa
TTTGGTTTAGTGGATTGAAATCTCAAGTGGTGTGCTTGGGGAGTGGACGTAGGTCAGGTGGACAGAACCACAATAAATCGCTGAGTTTGAATCTTTCTCTCCCTATCTCTTCATTATTATTCTCACATTTATATTCTTAACATTATACTGCATCTTATATTGTTTGAATTTCTTAATTTAGTATAATTTTCATTAAAACAACAGTTTGCCATCAACCCCTATTCACCCCCCTCTAGGGTTGTTTATCTGGGCAACAAGTTTGTGTTAGCTGCATTTTGTTTGACAAAAACACTATCATGTAATGTTGTTGTCATAATCAGGGATGCGGTATATTTCAGAGTCTTCATTATAAAAAAATGTTTCAAGATGTTCAAGGAAGATTCTGTGCAGATTCCAACTCAGAGAAGTCAGATCCCAAGTTTCAGTCCGGACGAGCCAGTCATGCATCCGAACGCCCATCAGTGTTAGAAGTTTCGAACAGTTCAAGGTTGCATCCGTCTGGACATCATGGCAACATGTCCGGACGCAAGTCAGAGTTCGAGAAGTATTTAGATTTCCTTTGCAGACACATATATGGGTAGATAGCTACATCCGTCTGGACGACAGGGTAAAACTGTTTGGACGAGGTCCTTAATAAGGAAATATGTGAAGAAGAATTGCAACCGTCCAGACATCAGGGTAACATCGTTCGGACGCGGTCCTTATTATGAAAATTACATGTAGCAGAGTTGCAACCTTCAGGACACTAGGGCAACATCATCTAGACGCAGCCTTAATATGGAGAGCGTGAAGACCATTATGGAAAGGCGGTTGCACAGTTGTCCATACGGATGGCCTCAGCTTGCGTCTGGACACAGCCTTAGAGAAAATCGATTCAGAGTTGATTTAGGTCTTCTATAGCCTATAAATAGAGGCCTCTAGGCATGTATTATTTACAGAATTTGGTATTGAATTCTTTATAGCTTAGAGAGTGTATTTAGGGAGATATTGTGAAGATCTGTTAGCTCTCAAGCTGTTGCCAGTGTACTGTTGTTGTGCTCGTATTGAAATCTATCTTAAGGAGGAGCCCTAAGGTAAATGAATTCATAGAAGATCCCTTCAAGTAGGAGACTTGGTTGGAAGATGTTCACATTGGGTTACATGTCAGAGTGCAAGATACGATCGCTATATTGGGTATGTGAGTGTTATTGTCTTTGTACTAACTTTGTCTTTTGATAGTTGATTTCCTAAGTTTGGCTGCCCCAGAGTGATTTTTCTCTTAATTGAATTTCCACTTCGTTAACAAAATATCTGTCTCATTTAATTCTGCACTTTTGATATTTTTTTACACGTTGTACGCACACACGGTTAAATTGGAAGTCTCTTTATTTTTCAATTGGTATCAAAGCTTGGTACACTCTGTGTAGATTAAATTCTTGAGTGTGATCCATATTTTTGACTTCTTTTATCATGAATTCTTCTATGTTATCTGAAGATAATTCTGATAATGAGCTCCTTGAGAATTTTCTTAAATTGAGTAAAATTTATAAAAATTCCAATAAAGAGCTCAAAAAGATTAAGCAAAAAAGAGAGTCTTTAATCTTTAAATTGTCCGAATCACATGCTTTGATTGGCTCTTTGAAATCTATAAATAACATGTTGTTTAACACTATTGATATACTTGAGAATAAATTAAAAGAATTTGAAGATATCTTGAAAAAATTCTCTAGTGATAATTTAAAAAGCATGCTTATTATTCATACAGATATTTCTAACGAGCCTGACTCAATTGTTAATGATTTGAGTGCTTCTACTCCACATGCTTCTGATTCTAAATTATATTCTATTGTTATTAAGCATTTGATAGTAGATATAGCTTGCTTAGATAATGTTAAAAATTCTTGCTTGAATAACTGTGTGAAGCTTAAGTCTAAGGAATCAGGAACATAAGATAAGTTTGTTCCTACTTGTCATAATTGTGGGAAGGTTGGTCATATTAGACCAAATTGTTATTTGTTGAAATCCCACAGGCCTTAGACTAAGGAAGTTGCTCCTAAAATGGGCAAAATTGAGAATACTTCTTCTGATAAATATGTCTCGCCCTATAGGAGACATTTATCTCAAGAATGTGAACTTTGTTTTGTGTAAGAACCACCAAATTGCAGAGCATGTCAAGAAGCATTTCAGCAAACAAAGGCAGCCTACTTGCCATCACTTTGGTGTCACAGGACACATCAGGCTACACTGTCATTAGATTTGACATCAAAAGCCTCGGATCAAGAAGTAAGAGCCAAATGGGTTCTTACTTCCAAGCCTCATCATGCTTATCGGCAAAAGCAGCAATTCCCTTAAAGGGGTTCTCCCTCATGCTGTCACAATGACAAGAATGGCCACTCCAAGGGCAAATACTTCAGAGAGAAGCTTTACAAGCCTAAGGAAATTCATATTTATGAAGGGCTTGTCTACATGATGAAGAATGTCCTACTTAGTTTGGAAAAATTAGACATGGCTTACAACCCTACCTCTCAGGTAAAGAAAGTATGAGTAAGGAAGGATGAGACCATTTCCCCCTTGAGGGGGAGTGGACTCACCTAGTAGAGGTGTAGTCTCACCATGACTAGGATTTTGGTTCCTAAATCCTAGTGCATGTCAGGTATATTTGCATTGCATTATTTATCATGTCATATCTTATTCATGTCTTGCATTCTGTTTGAGCCTTGAGGGGGAGTAGACTCACCTAGTAGAGGTGTAGTCTCACCATGACTAGGATTTTGGTTCCTAAATCCTAGTGCATGTCAGGTATATTTGCATTGCATTATTTATCATGTCATATCTTATTCATGTCTTGCATTCTGTTTGAGGAACCATTTATTCTATTCCCATATTTTCTCTTGATGTCTTGAGAAACTTTTGCAGATATTTTTGGGGATGACAGAGAAAGCACGTCGGGTGGTTGTTTTTCTGTCTTGGTATTTCTAAACCTCTCTTCCTGAGGACATGTTTGATTTTACCTCACATGCTAGGACTAGATATTATTTCTTGTCTCTATAAGCATGTTTTTGTTGTTTTTGTGTATTATTTTTTTCAACATAAAAAACAAATTGGGGGAGAAGATGCAGAATTTTATTTTTTCTTTTGATAGCTTTTCAGATATTGTATGTATTTTTGCCTGATATCTCAGTTCATTGTGCATTGATTAAATATGCTTATATATGATTGAGAGTTTATACCTAATATCTACTGAGTTTTCCTGTTGCATCTTAATGATAGATAGTTGATTTTCTCATACAATGAAAAATTGTGCACTGTCCAAAGCTCCCCTAAGGTACATTTTTTACTCTCGGATTTTTAGTTTTGAAAATTCTGATAAGGTAGATTTTTTTGCTAAGATGGTCAAATTGACCTACTTGCTAATTGAACCTAAAACCCATAAATTTTGGCATTCTTTCTAGGTTGCAGGACCAAGTGATAAAAATGATTTAAATTTCAGTATATATAGATATTTGGAAAGATCCATTGCTTATTGTGCTATAAATCTGTTCTTAAACTTGGCCCTAAAGAAATAGTCAGTGACAAAATCATTATGGAAATAGACGGTCACTAAAGGACTAAGTAAAAGAAAAGTGTTGCATCTTAGGGGGAGTATACCAGATGAGGGTGGCTAGGCCCTAGCAAAATAAGGTTTCATTTTTGACTGATCTAGCATTGATTTTCTCTCTTGTTTAGAAAATTCAGTTGCTTTAAATCATATCAGCAAACTTCATACCTTATTGAGAAAGCTTTCACACACACACACACACACACACACACACACACACACACACACACACACACACTCACACACGCATTGCATGAGTTAAGTAATCTATTTAAAATTTCTATCTGCAGGGAAATTTGTGCTGATTGAATACTTAACTCTCAATTATATCTTTGCATATTTTTGAATTACTATTTGACTGCTTTATCAGTTATTTATACATGCGTGTTCTGAAGCTAACTTTAGGAAAAATTATTTTTCTGCAAATTTTTCTCTGATTTTCAGCTTTTCAGTGTGAAGTGTCTAGACGGATTTGGCTTACAGTCCGGATGCAAGTGGCCTTGCCAATTGCTAATCTAGTACTGTACCGTCCGAACAAGTTGGTAACACGTCTGGACGCAATCCTTACAGGTTTTTATCTGTTGCTTGCTTTCTTTGCCTTTCACACACCATTGCATTTTTTATTGATTTATCATGTCATGTTGTGTGTTTTTCTCGCGAATTTCTTTCAAGATTTTGGCATTTTCTGCACATATCTTCTCATTCCATGATATTTTCTGTGTCTTCCTTTGCAATTTTTTTCTTTTTAAGTTTTTGTGCTTGTTAGAATATTGGAATATTTGTTGACTGGAATATTTTCTTGAGATATTGTGCGTGAAAATCCTATTTTATCTATGTGTTGGGTTGATATTTATATATTTGTGCCATTTGGATTGTTATATTTGCTTTTGTAATTTTTGGGGCATCCAATTAACAGCCTTTATAATACTACATTTTTTTTTTTGAAACTAACAGGGTCTAATCTTTCTTGGTGTGTTATTTTTGGATATATTTCTGTCTAAATCTTTTCAGGAATATGTCATCCAGCGGCTTCCAGCAAAGTGTCAGACAGATGGATCATTTGGAAAACAGATTGTTGTTGAAGTCAAATGTTCAAATTCTAAAGGTCTTAGGATTTAGATGAGAACTTCCCCCCAGCTCATGCAGAGTCTTCTGTAGCATCTTTCCTCAGATCTGCATCAGTTAGAGGTTCAGTGGTGAATCTTCTCATTTATCTTGCAGACCAGTTGACTAAAGGATTTCAATATGCGGATAATTTAGTTTCAGGCTTTGCAAACTCAAGTAACTGAAGGTGTTCAGTCTTTGCATTCCCGACTTCAAGAGCTAGAAGTCGAAGTAGCACAAATCCAACATATTGTATGGCTTTCTCTCCGTCACTTGCTTTCAGTGAATAAGCAAGATTTGGTAATTTGGGCTACTTGCAGACACTTCTCTATTATCTCTATTATTTTTGGATTTTAAAACTTTTTGTCTGTGGATTTTGTATACTATGTTTACCTTTGTTCTTTTGAGACTTCAAGGAGGGGAGGGGGTGGGGGGGGGGGGGGGGGAAGGGAATATTTTAACTATGGTTTTTCTATACTTTGTTTACCCTTTATCCTTTTGAAACAAAAAATGAGAGTATTTTTTTTTTCTTTTTAATTTTGGACCAAAAATGTATTTTTAAACTGGTCAAATGGGGAGTTTGTTAGTTTGTACTGGCTACATTCTGTTTGACAAAATCACTATCATGTAATGTTGCTGTCATAGTTAGGGATGCCGTATATTTCAGAGTTTTCATTACAGAAAAGCGTTTCAAGATGTTCAAGGAAGATTCTGTGCAAATTCCAACTCAGAGAAGTCGGATCCCAAGTTTCTGTCCAGACGGCCCAATCATGCATCTAAACGTCCATCAGTGTTGAGAAGCTTCGAACAATTAAAGGTTGCATCCATCCGGACGTCATGGCAACACGTCCGGATGCCAGTCAGAGTTCGAGAAGTATTTAGATTTCCTTTGCAGACACGTATATGGGTAGACAGCTACATCCGTTCGGATGACAGGGCAAAACCGTTCGGATGAGGTTCTTAATAAGGCAATACGTGGAGAAGAATTGTAACCGTCCGGACGTCAGGGTAACACTGTCCAGATGCCGTCCTTATTATGAAAATTATGTGTAGCAAAGTTGCAACCGTCCGAACGCAGATTTAATATGGAGAGTGTGAAGTGCGTTATGGAAAGGCGGTTGCACAATTGTTCGTCCGGACGGCCTCAGCTTGCATCCGGACGCGGCCTAGAGAAAATCGATTCATAGTCGATTTAGGTCTTCTATAGCCTATAAATAGAGGCCTCTAGGCATGTATTATTTACAGAATTCGGTATTGAATTCTTTATAGCTTAGAGAGGGTGTTTAGGGAGATATTGTGAAGATCTGTTGGCTTTCAAGCTGTTGTCGGTGTGCTGTTGCTATGCTGGTATTGAAATCTATCTTAGGGTGGAGCCCTAAGGTAATGGAATTCATAGAAGATCCCTTTAATTAGGAGACTTGGTTGGGAGGCGTTCACGTTGGGTTACATGTCAGAGTGCAAAATATGATCGCTGCATTAGGTATATGAGTGTTACTGTCTTTGTACTAGCTTTATCTTTTGATAGTGGATTTCGTGGGTTTGGCTGCCCCGTAGTGGTTTTTCTCTTAATTGAGTTTTTCCTTCGTTAACAAAATATCTATCTCATTTAATTCTACACTTTTGATATTTTGTTACACGTTGCACACACACATGGTTAAATTAGAAGTCTCTTTATTTTTCAACCCCTGATTCAAACATGGTGCGTTGGTCACAAAACAACCATTAGATCCAATGCCCATCATGACATAATCATAAATCTTTTTAACCATAGGGTTAACCTGTATAATAGTAAGTCCATGGTAGTTTTCCTGTACGTACTGGTGTACCATGTCATATGATGCAATTTAATATTCATCGTCTTTACATGCATACTTTTATAAACTCATCATTTTCATTATCTTGTTATTCATCACTCATTTTCACAAAAAATAGTGTTCACAATAATCAAAAGTGTATTTTATGTGAATTATAAACATGCATGTTTGGTACACAAAATAATCATGTTATGCTTGAAAATTAATAATAAGCATCCATGTGAGTTTTACTCACTTGCCCCGTAGTGTTCTTCCATAGAATCCACATGAGGCTCTACAACCTTGAAATCTGAGAAAAAAAACCTATTATTAGTTCTAAACCCCGACTAAACAAGCCTTAAACCTTAAATAAGCTCAAAATGGCGACCCACATGGAATTTTCCCATTCTTGGCATCCCAACGAGTGCCCGTTGGCAACCCTCATGGGCTTGTGCACGCTCTCCCCCATCTCAAGCTGAGCAATGGCTCTGATGCAATTTGTAACAACCCACCCCCAATGACACAATATTGTCCGCTTTTGGCTCCCCTGAACTAAACTTCCTAGGGGGTCACCCATTCTGGTACTACTCTTACAGAAACATGCTTAACTGCAGAGTTTTGATAGGTTCATGACCATCACGGCTTTAAAACGTGTTGTGTCAAGAAGAGTGCTAATATACATATAAGCACATCCTATTCCCAGGCGATGTGGGACGTTACATTCGGCCACCCCCAGACCGGCCATGGCGGTGGCTGAATCACCCCCTTGGCAAAAATGAGGGAGGCTGACCACCCCTATTTTGCCCAAAAGCCACCCCCATTTTTTTTTTTTAAAGTATTTTTTTTTAATTTTTTAATTATCTTTAGTTTTTAAGTTTTTTAATTTTTATTTAGGCATAGGAACATGTGTCAATTTTTTTAAGGCTAGTGACGTGGAGTTCCATTAATTTTTAGATGAAAGTTGGATGGAAGTATCATCTCCGTCTTTAGCCAGAAACGAGGTATCATATGTGATACGAAATGAAGCACAAGTTGTAAAAAATAAAGTCTTTAAACCACATGGGGGTCAAACGTATGTAATTCTAATTAATTTCTCATAGTATTACAAGGACTAACAAGGTTAGTTCACAAAATAGACTCCAAGGCCACCCAGGGCTCTAGGCATAGAAGCCCAAATACTTAGTTACTAGTTCATCTTCACAATACTTCGCCACCTGCAACGTCAACATGATCTATACGATTGTGGAAATAACATATGCGGAAATAAGTGAGTCAATAGTTTTAAGCGAGTAAAACCCACTAACTTTTTCGCAATGAGCTGACTTGTCTCTTTCTACTATGTGTTTACAATAACAGCTACTCTTGGCTTAACAACACTTTCAAAAAAAAAATTATGACAGGTGAAGTAAATACTGTAGGTAAGAAAACTATTTTAAACAGACTATTCTAGTTGTAGTGGTATACACACCCCCAAGCCTCTATTGGAACATGTGCATACTAATACATCTAGATTAAAAAAGATATGTTGTTTGTACATCAATTGGGTGTACATTTTGATGCATAGGCACATAACTCACAACTCTTCCACAAATCAAGAAGAATCGAGAATTTGTAGGAGAGCTAAAGAAAAACTCTTATTGAAGTATTCTTATTGATAGAAAACTAATAAAACAACATACTATGCTGCTAGGCTGTCCTTATTGATCTTAAATAGAAAATAAGGTTGCAACCCTAGAAATAGAAGAGAAAATTACCCTGATGCAACTCAGTCAATCAAAAACCTTTAATTATAATGCGAAAAAACCTCTAAAAACCCTAATGGGCCATGCTTGGTCTGACTGAATATCAAATTGATCGATTAGAAATGAATCTGGATATTATGAAGTTCCAGAATAATTTATCTCTTAAAGAATTGAGAAAAATAGGAATATTTATTATCGAAATGATGGAAAATTCATTATATATCAAACCATAGGTATTTCATTGGTTCATGAGTGTAAGCACCAAATTAATCAAAGTTACCTAGAAAAAAGCTATGGCTATGTTGATAAGGATAAGAATAATTTTTCTGTTGCCTCGGGTTTTTGTATGGAGACATGATGCAGCATCCTTGATTGGTCTAGCATCTACCGAGGAATCTATTGAATTTCATGAAATAGATTATTAAACTTTTATTGATGCCATGGGTAGTTTGGACTTAATAAATATTGGAATTGAAAAATCTTCTTAAAATTGTAGCTCTTCGAATAATATTTCCACCTCTGCCAAAATTGTTTTGATCCAATATTAGAAACACAGGATATAATCGTTTTAGTAGTACTGGGCTCTATCAATTTGTTTTCCACTCTCTCCAGTTTTAAGAGGGAAAAGGTGCCCTAGCCTATGCCGTGACTATTCTCCAAATCCCAGTTGCGGGCTGATCCAAGTTGCCAAAGTGCAAATAAGAAAATAGAAAAAAACACTGGGACTGCCGAAGCCAAATGACAGATGTGCCCTCGGAAAGCTACAGCCTACAGGCTCTTCCAGAACCCACATGAAAGCTACGTCTGATAACCTGGAGTGAAAGAAGAATCCTGAACATTTGTCTTTTGTGCACAAAAAACACTAAAAATAAGAGACAGAGCCGAAATATGGGAATCTAATGCCTCTGCACCCAACCAGTACTGGTCTCTCCAGTCTTGCACCGCCCCTTTGCCCTTTGCTCTTTGCTTTATTTTTCCCCTCTAAGATCGATCGATGTGTGAAAGGTTGCATGGCTTTAACATACCAACTTCTCTCACAATTAAAAATGAGTAAACCCCATGTGAACAACCATATATAGGCCTGGATTGCAAACAAAAGTAAGCTCGATCTATGGCTAGCTACCTAGCTAGTTAGAGCTTGAATCAAGTTTGCTTTTTTAGGAATATTTTGCGATTTCTCGTTTGATTGGAGAAACGGATGAGTTTGGAATCTCTTTGTACAAATCAAAAGCTCCTAGCCTTCACATAAGGGTCTTGTTCTGGGGACGGAAATTAATTGTGGAGGACGGTTGGGAAAAATGATAAAGGCATAAAAGAGTCTTTCGGAAAAAGATTACCCTCAAAACCCTCCCCTCCTCTTTCATCAGTACTCTTATCTCCCTCTCTAACTGTTAACTGGTTTTGCATATAGAAAAACTGTATAAAAGAACTACAAAGCCATCAAGTATTGCTTTTGAGAAATGAATGACTGCAGTCTGCAGAGACCAAACAATCATTTATATTAATGTTGCTCTTGAAACACTGACAAATGTTGTAGTCTTGTAGACACAACTAGTAATACTGCTTGAAAGAGGGTAGGGAGAGAGAGAAAGAGCGGTCAAAGATTTTGTATTGTAATCATTAAAGTGTTTAGTATGTCTTTACCCTAATGAAAATGATATTTTAAGGAAAGGGCAATACATAGAACAAAAAAAAAACCAGTAAAGAAAAAGTAGGTTTGGATGGCAGGAAAAAGAAAAGGAAAAATATGAAAAGAAAAAGTAGAATGTGACGGTGTGCCAAGTAGGTTGGTTCAGATGATGATGGGCCCCTCTTCAAGCCATCAACTGTTGAATGATAAAAGTATTCTTTTTTCTTCAGGCTGGAAATAAACAGAGGACACAAGTATCTCGGGGCCTCGGCTTATGCCCCATCACACGTCATCTATCTCATACTTTACTTCTCGAATTCACACAGTCATCCTGGAAAGGCATGATTATGTAATCTACAATTATATATATATATATATATATATATATATATATATATATATATATATATATATATATATATATATATATATTTATATATATTATTATTATTTTAAAGGAAAGCGTTAGGTTATATTGTTCCTGAAATCTTGATATAATTAGTCCCGTTTAAAAACAAAGATCGATCATGCTGTAAAATTTCTTATATGTATTAGTGTTCAATACAGACGATGTTTTGCAAATCTCACGAGAGGATATCTAACAATATAGCTAAAGTACTCTTAATATTAGCTAAATATAGCTATCAGGAGCATCTTCAATAATATGTCTAAGGTCTTTGGTTGGGATGGGTGTCGCCAGGCTGCCGTGGAGAGGAAAAGGAGGGTCGACAGAGGAAGTTTGTTGGGGATGGACGGTGGGAATTTGATGGGGGGAGAGGAAAAGGGTTGTGGGGGTGGTGTAGAGGAGTTGGGATTGAGGCGGAGGAAGAGGCGAGCAGCCATAGAGAGGGTGTTAGAATTTTCTTAAAAAAAAAAAAAAAAAATTGCTAGGATTTAGGTGTTTGTTATAATTTAACGGAATTTACAAAAATGCTCATACCTGAATCTTCAAAAAAATTTATAATTTTTTTTTTTAAAAAAAAAAATGGGTATTTTGAAAATTTTAATAGGATTTAACAAAAAATTATAATGGATTGTTGAAATTAAAAAAAATTAGATGGATATCCTAAATTGAAACTTTTTAAAGTTTGGGTGCATTTTTTCAAAAGTGATGAAAGACTAGAGATTATATGTGAAGTTTTTTTTTTTTTTTATACAAAAAAAAAAACTTGAAACTTTCCACTATGAGTGGGAAGTGTAGACATATGACCAAAGTGCGTAATTGTGTATATATGAGAATGTATGAGAATGTTCGATAAGAGATTTACCAGTTTTTGGAGTATCTCTGATAGTGTTATTTTAGATAGAAAGTTATGTTTTGTGTTATTCGTTGTTAGTCTTGTTGTGCAGCAGGTTGTAATTAATGATTTTGTTGTCTCTGTTGCTTTCTCATGTAGTATTTGAGCAAAAATACAAAAATAATGTGAAATCAATATATTTTGAAAATAGTTAGGTTTAAAAAAAAAGAAAGAAATCAAACTAGCCCAAAACACTAAAAATCGGTTCAAATAATTTCAAAATTGTTTAAAATAAGTTCTAATAGAGACCAAAAGAAGGCCCAAAAGACTAGAGTAAGCTCAATACATATTATGCGGATAACGGATAATAACCACAATAACTATGTAGATACGGTTAGTAAAAATATGATGCAGATACAAATAGAAATATATAAAAGTGAAATATGTATTTTGCGGATGCAGTTGCAAATATTACAAGTAACCATTCGAATGGTGAACTAAGGCTTAATTTTGATTTGATTTATAAAACTATATATTATGGGAGGAAATCTTTCGTAAATCACATAGAAGACGGATTTCGTCGCAGGAAATTGAGGGTCCTTTCATAAATCACAAACGCGGTCTTGGATCAAAAATTTTATAATCAATCATTAGAGTATTCAATGACCAATAATATATATATATATATATATATATATATATATATATATATATATATATATATATATATATATATATATATATATATATATATATATATATATATATATATTAATGTAAAGTTGATGGATCTCTGGGACCATTGTATTAGAGAAGCATTACTTTTGGATATGATGATTGGTCCCTACCTTGCTTGCTTGCCCAATCATTTCAACGTAGAATGAACTTTTACGATATTCATACCTACATTTAAACATCCAATTGTATATGCCACCGTCATGGAAAAGCAACTCATAAGTGTTTGTATATATATATATATTTGACTAAGTGTTTGTATATATGACTTATAAATGTGTAAACCATTGTTTTCTCTTGCAAAAAGAATATATATAATATTCCCCGATCATTCCAATTTCTCTCTCTCTCTCTCTCGCACAAAGAATTATATATATCTTTGTGCTCGAATGTTAATCATACTTATTATAATTCTTCCCGCATTTTCGCATTGAGTTACTACAAAAAAAAAAAAAAAAAAAAGACTTTTTGAGCCGTTTTAACAAAATGGCTCTAATTTGAGCTGTTTTTAACTAAAATGGTTTGAATTAAAGCAACTTTTTTAAAACGGCTCTAATTAATTTTGAGCCATTTTAGTTAAAACGGCTATAATTTGAGCCGTTTTAACAAAAATGGTTCGAAATGGAGCCATTTTGATAAAAAAAAGCTCTAATTGGAGCCGTTTAAAAAAAAAAAAAAAAAATCTCAAATTAGAGCCATTTTTGTTAAAACGGTCGACCGAGACATTTTAGTCAACCTTCTTTTTTCAAAATAATTTAAAGCTCCTCAATGCTCTTGTTGTGATGCGTACGTGCGAAGTACAAAGTGTGCCTCACAGCACCCAAAGCCCATTGCTCGAGTTTGTGCTCATGTCGCGTGACGTTGGTTGAATTGTCCTTGCTATAAGTGGCTAGCCCTCTTCTTTATCACTCAAGTTATTGTTAAAGTGAGGAAAATTTCTTATAAAGTGGTTGACTTCTTCATATCTAGCCAATGTAGGACAATCTATTCTCTATACACTTCAAAAATTTTATTTTTCCCTTCAAAATTTTGGATTTACTTAAATAATATAAATATTTCAATAAATGTCTTTATTTATTTAAATAAGAAAAATATGTTTCATCGTTATTTGAAATACCAAAAATAAATAATTTAATTGAATTTATTTAATAAAATATAACAAACGGCTCCACTATTTCAAATAATTTTAAAATAGTAAATGAAAACTTTTATGCATTTTGGCAAAAATAAATCGCTTCAATGAAGGTGTATTTTGGACGTGAACCTTCACATAGTTTAAATACCTAAAGACTATGTCAAGATGATCAGTTAACACATCTCGAATTGATGACCCTATTAGACGAGTCTAATATATTACATGCGCTTATTTTCTGCTTCTCTAGGTGTTTTTAACTCAGTTTGCACATTTTTACAAGCGTGTGCATATGTTTCAAATTTATAAAAGCTCTAGGCATGGTCAATACCATAGGAAGCGGCTACATTTCCACAATCACATATGTTCATCTAAGGTGATCCTTTTTTCACCTCAACAAATTAGTCTATGAACTTACTTATTAAGGGTTAAATTCAACCTTTTAAGTCTCCATGAATATCATAACACTGGAAGAGATCACTTTGGAATTGGGGTTTTAAAAAGATTTATGTCCTTTTAATTTTTAATTTTTTAATTATTGTTTATTAATCATGATCACTATATTGACTTGTTAATATCCATTGAAGCTTGTCTACATTTCAAAACCAAGGTTGGGTTTCCCATTGTAGGTGATTTCATTTTATAGACCTTAACCCTATTCCCAAAGATGTTTTATATATCATATCCCTTGCAAAGTCTTTAGTTAACGGATCCACCAATATTTGGATTGATGTCACAAATTCAATTGTAGTTACTTCAATTTTTGACAGGTTCACCATGTATGAGTGAGTCACTATTACAGCTTTGCTATTAGCATGGGCCACTTGAGGTCGGGCTGCTAGTACATGACGGTATGTGGCAATATCTATGGAGACCTAAGTTTTACTACAAGTCCCACGAAACAACGTTAACCCGAGCGAGAAGGGGTTAAGAGCCCGAGTAGATCATATGGAGCTGAACTATGACATGTTTCTCTTAATTATCATATATTATATCTATATTTCATTATCATGTTATATGATCTTCAAACTGAGAACCTTCTGTTATTACAACTTGTGATTTGTAAACCTTTTGATAAACAATTGAGTTCACGGCATAAATAACACTTAATTTATATGTATTCTTAGTCAATAAATCGTGGGCTTACACTTGTATCTTTTCCACCTATGAAATACGTGTTGTTTTATATCCAGTTTGTTTGATGGTGACAGATATGGTTGAGACGGAACCCTTTTTCTTGAAAGTTTTGGAAGACTTTGTCCGACTCATTCTTTAGGAGTTGGATCCTGAATTGTTTGATCTTTTGATGTCGGAATGGCTATGGGAAGGACAAATTAATCGTTTCTTAGAGTATCTTCTTGATGTTTATTTAATTCAGTTGTTTGGAGTCAGGGTCCTCAAATTGACTATGAGCGTGTTGTTAAGGTTATTCAAGATTGTGATATGACTTATGAAGACCTTGATGAGCTTAATTTTTTTTTTATCTTGTTGAACTTGTTTAATGTTTTAATACCCTTAATCTTGGCTTGTAATATTTCTCTCTGACTTGATGATCGGTCTTAGATCGTAACACTAGATGGATATATGTGTTATGTTTTAATGTTTTAGTTTAACTCTTGTGATTATCTATTATGGTTTAATTAGTGGATATCTTGATTTTCTTTTTTAAGTCTAAGTCTTCCGTTGCATGTGTACTCTCTGCTGAGGGTTCAACGTTCCCTTGTGTTTCCATCTCGTCTGGATGAGAATGGGGTGATGAGTTGTGGAATCAATTACCAATTATTTTTTCTCGAGGCGTTACATGGGGACTCTTTCTTAATACATTATGTCGCCGCAAGGTAATAGTCGAACGTCCGATAACTCTTTCAAACTTTTCTTCGAACCTTTTCTTTTTATTCCTCTCATTTTCAATACTCAAGGTTGCTCTTACTTCACCTCCTCTCCTCCCACTATTTATGTTGACCTGGTTCATGAATTTTACCCGAATATCTCTGGTTATCAGGCTAAAACTTCATATCTTACTACTTACGTTGGGGGCATAGGTATTTCGATTACACGTGATTCTTTTGCAAAAAATATTGGTATACCTTTTGAGCCTCACCCTGATTTTCCCTATCCTAGGATAGTACCCATCTCCTGCTAACCTTGGTGCTTTATTTAGGGATGTTCCTTAAAAACTTGAGTGGACCTCTTATCCCGCGAGTAGTATAAAGGTCCCCATGAGGATGCTTGCTCGCATGCTCTTCAAAGGAACACACATCTCACTCTTGATAGGAAATTGTTATAAATGCCTTGGTAAATGGTTAGAAAATTGATATTTACTTCCTTATCATTGATTTCATTTACACCATCTTTAAAACTGATAAATGGTCCCTTGCGTATGGTGTTGTATTTAATATATATATATATATATCACTACATAAGTTGTATTTAGGGTTGTAATCTCAAGCTAGAGCCGATCTATGAAATGTATGTTTAAACTTGGCTTGTTTAAAACTCAGACAAGCTCAAGCTTGAGCTTGTTGAGAATGCCATTCTATTTCATAAACTAATGGTATATGTATAATGTGAGCAAGTAGCAAGTCTAATATATTCTATATAACTAAGTAACTATAATATAACTAGTTGGACGAGTGATCTGGTCGGACTAACTAATCCTATATATATACATACTATATATAACCCTAAACCAAAATATAAGCCTATATATATATATATATTATATAGCATCAAAGAAAAATCCTTCCTTCATAGTTTAAGTTATATAAAAAAAATGAGTACAAATTAAAAATAATTCGAGACGTTTTAAAAATAGCTCCAGTTGGAGTCGTTTTGGAGGGCGTGCGACTCGAAACTGTCCCGCGCCTCACCCCATCACCTCATGCCCTTTATTTATTTTTAAAAAATAGTATCTCTCTCTTTCTCTTTCTCTCTCTCTCTCTCTCTCTCTCTCTCTCTCTCTCTCTCTGTCTCACACACACACCACCTGCAGTTGCTCCTCCTTCCATCGGCCACCACTGCACTTCCTGTGCGTCCTCTCTCTCTCTCTCTCTCTAGCTCTCTCTCTTTCTCTCACACCGCCGGTCGATGCTCCTCCGATCACCGGCCACCACTGCACGCGGCTGGTACATCCTCTCTCTCTCTCTCTCTCTCAAAGCTTTGTCAATCAGTCTTCCTCCGGCCCTGAACCCTGCGGTACTGACCATCGACCTCAACTCTGGTATGCTCTCTCTCTCTCTCTCTATATATATATATATAAGAGCTGAAAGTATTGCAAAAAATTTTGTTTATCAATTTCTCTTAATTGTTTTACTGATTATGAATTATTACTTCAGGTAATTGTAAATAAATTTATAATAAAAGTTGTAGTATCATAGCATTTTTCAAAAATAAAAATATCAATAGGATTTTATTGGCAGTATATCCTATTTTTGTGAGATAAAAATGTATTTATCATGTGATTTGCTATAAAAATGATCTTCCATGCTCTTTATCTTATCATAAGTTGCCATTCCGAGGAGTCATATAATCAAATCCCATGGGCTTCACAAAAATAAAAATAAAAAATGAGTATTTCTTTGAAGAAAACATGTAGTCTACGGTCTGTATATATAGTAACATATATAGGGTTTAGGGTTATACATAGTATACTAAATATAACTAGGGGTTTGAGATTTGGTTTTAGGGTTTAAGGTTTATAGTTTAGTGGTAATTTGTGGTTTAGGGTTTAGGGTTTGAACTTTGGGTTTATGGTTTATAGTCCTTAGGTGTATATTACTAGAGTGAGCCTTTTAACTTGAACGTTAATCTGGATCCAAATGATGTTGACTATCTAGATGTTCATTGTGCCCGTAGCGACGTACCTACATTCGAAGTAGAACAATCATAATAAAACTAGCATGCATGTATGACTATTTATTTTTTCAATAAACTTAAATTGATATCAAATTACATTAAACATGTTGAGTGGTTTCTATATTTCCATGTGATCTAACAACTTTATTTATTTGTGTATTTTGTAGACTGATAAGGCCTCACCTCTGAAGAAGAGACATTTTGCATTGATCCCCACACGACGACTTATAGAGTCCACACCTGAGGCACACCCATCTCGGCCTATAAATGAGACAAAGGACCCAAGCTCACCTTCACTGAGTGCATTCATTGAGGAGCCCTTACTCGACAACGTACATACGCTATCGGATACAACCGGTGGGTTTGAAGAGTTTCTTGATGATCTTGATACTACAATATTGCAACATGAAAATGAGAGGGCATAAGGTCCAATTACAGGCGTATTGGATAGTTGACAAGTCCGTACGATAGGTACGTATGTTACACTTGATATGTAGTCTAGGTTCTAAAGTTTTTATGTGATCATGCTGCAAGAATACTTATATTCCATTCAACATATATACACATGTAATATTGTCTCTAATATTTTGCATTTGATTAATTTAAATACAGATATGGATGAAAATTTTCACGTTAGGGATGTTGGCTCTCCAAACGACCTTTGGACAATACCCATGGGAGAGAAGGTCATCGTTGAGTTTAATGTGGCGTGGTAGCTAGTTGGCACAAGTGGGATGAAATTTTGTAGGCTAGGAGGGAAATATGTTCGGTCTGGAAAGTTTGTGGGGCTAAGCTCCCCAAACTGGAGGAAGGTAGAACCTCAACTTAAGGAGGACTTGTGGACCACCCTGATGGTATGTAAAACAAGTTAGTTAGGGATTTATTGCATTGAACATATATTATGACATGTACATATATAGTATATAATTGTTTTTTTAACTAATTTATAGAAAAAATTCAACATCATGCCTGATGCACCGATGGCTGCGATCAAACGGATCACATTGATGGACTTAGGACAAAAGCGAAAAAATTACAAGTATAGGGTGAAGAAGGGCCTTAATATACAAGACAGTATACATGTGACGCCCAACATCGAGATTTTCGATGCTGAGGACATCAAGACAACCATCAACACATGGTTGACTCTGGAAGATAAGGTAAATATATCAACAAATGTCACTAACTATTAATATCGTATGTTTTTAAATTTTTAACAATGGATGATATCGTATTGGTTTATAACAAAAATTGTGTAGGCAAAGGTTGAAAATAATAAACAATGCCAAATAAGCAATAAGATAATTCACACATCTGACTCGAAAAGCTACACCAAAGTTGCAAAAGAGTTGGTATGTTGCTTTCATTCACAAGAATATATGTATGTATGTATGTATGTATGTATGTATGTATGTATGTATGTATGTATGTATGTATTTATTCACAAGAATCTTATCACCAGTTGAAAATAATTTTGTAAGGTAGATATTTAATTTTTGGTGGTATTCTAATAAATAAATTTATTCCTAAATAGTAAAGTATGATCTTGTCTTGGGACTCTTGAGATGGTATGTTAGATGTTGCATGTAAAGGAAATGAAAGTTTTTGATTGATCATGGCCTTTTGATTTTTGGGTATGCATGAGGTGGTGTAGTTTTTTGTAGCAAGTGTTTTGTGTGGATTTTATGATATTTGTATACAATGCAAACTTAAGATTTGGCTTAGTAATTTGTTGGTTTGCATTATTATTATTATTTAATGGTTTTAGCTAATGGTTTTTTGTTCATAGCACGATTGTGCTTGATTTGGATGTTTTGTTTTAAGTAACTTGTGGATTTTAGCTTCTTTATGATTTTAAGCCATGATTATGTTGAAAAAATTGACATGCAAGTTGAGATCCTTCATTGGCTGAATATGCTTGTCGGAAGTAAAAAGTTGTTTTTGTAGTTCATGTGTTTTGGATATTCGGCTAAGGCTTGAAATTGTAAAACAAAATTGGTTCTTGTTAAGTGCAATTTTGCATGTTAATTAAAAGGTTGTTTTAAAGAATTATAGGCCATGTGCCTTTCGGCCAAGGCAAGATCACGTGAAGGAATGTTTATTAATTATTGACCAATGTGTTTATAAGTTTTAGAAATTAGGCCTTGTACGTAGTATTTGGCCTACCTAGGTTTTCATAGATTGTCTGATGGTTTGATTTAGATCTCTTGATTTATAGCATTTGCATTGTGATTTAAGCAACCTAAAATGGATAGAAGGATTTTTGTAATACTTGGCCAAGTAGAGTTTCATAAGTATCAAAGAGGACTTTTTGATGTTTTGGTTGTACATATTGGTTTCTCATGATGTAGGTTTTGGCCAAGGGGAGGGGATTTTAGTATATTGGTGATATGATTTATGAATTTTAGGATTTGCATGTTGGATTAAAATAGGTTTCAAGCTGTGTTAAATAAGTGTAAGGTTAGTGGAGAATTTTAGTGAGGTAAATGTACGTACATGCAAAAGAAAAGGTTTAGGATTTGTTAGAAAGGATTAAATCTTGTTTATTTTATAGCAAAAATGAAGAATATATGGAATTAAGTAGGTGGTTAGTCACATATGCAAAATAAATTTGGTGTTACAATTAGCGTCAAGGACTTAGGTTATTTCTAGCCTATGTGATAATTGTAGAACTAATTGAATATACATATGTTTATTCAGTTTCTAACATTCAAGACTAACTTTGGTTAATTTATATTATTTGTTTTCATAGGAGATAGTGAAGCAAACGCCGCCCACCCGCGCTAAAGTTTTTGTGGCAACCCACACAAGAAGGGATAGGACGGCCAGCACTCAACAAGCTTCGCAGGCAATAGTATGTGCTTAACTTAGTGATTTAGCTTGTGCGTTGTTGAATTTACCATATATATTGAAATAGTATAAGTATTTACCGAGGCAAATAAGCGTTTAATAATTAACACAATTAATATATATATGTCAGAAAAATCTGAAGGAGCTGATGGTCGAGGACACTGTAAGAACAAACTCGGTATCTCCGCAGGGTTCAATACTATGGGCCAAAGATGATGCACTTGCTATGGCAATGGGTAGATCGGAATACTCAGGTCGTGTTCGTGAAACTGGGCCTGGGCCACTATCGGTTAGACCTACTTCTCGCTCATCTACATCATCAGTGTCATGCTTGTCTCAGGAAGCTGCATTCGATACTCGAATAAGCTAGTGAAATGATAGCAAAATGGGAGGAAGAGAGAAGAAGAACTGATGAACGGATTGGAGCACAGGGTCAAGTGATAGCAAATATGTAGAAGATGATCGAAAGTCTCGCTGCCACCAATGCAGCACTAGTGGCCAACACTTTGGCTACGCAAGACACTGAGTCACCTAATATCGTGAGGGCGAGATCTTCAGTAGCCAATCGACCAGGTTAGCTCCCAACATGATTAACTAATTAACAAAGTGTATTTTTTTTCATTATACGGTTGAAAATGTTATGTGTATCGTTACTAGTTTCCTATATATATAGTTGCGTAACACATTTCATCCGAATCACTCATGGAGGTGTCGCGCCCTTGTCCCAAGATGATGATTCGCATGAGTGACTGTCGTGACATACAGTATCTTGAGTTATTTTGAATGTAGGTGGAATATAGAAGTTTGTAAATGATCTCAACATTGTTTATATGATTTTATCGGCTGGACTTGATCGTTTTGTGATTGTAGGTAACTTATATATTATGTTTGGAATTACTTTGAACGTTTTGGAGTTTGAATTATATATATTTGGGGTTGAGTGAATGAATTATGTTGATACATCGTTTTATTTGTTACTGTTTTGTTTTTGTGGCTTCGTATATACATCAAGCCATAGTGATCGTTTATGAGTGTATGGAGTTCGGATTATGAGTGCATATGATCGTTTATGAGTGTATGAATATGTAAACAATATTCTTGCTATATCAGGTGTTGTGCAAATTTTAATACTCGCAAGCGCACGAATCGTTTGTAATATAGTGTATGTGCAAGTGCGAGATCGTATCCACAGGGAAATGGTCAAATATTGGTGTCTTGTTTAATCAACCTCATTTTAACCTAGTTCCAAAGGTTTGAAGATTGATTCAAGAACAAAAGACTAAATAAAAGAGATGGAATGAAATACGCAAATTAAAAGGAACTAAGGCTAAGGAGTCCACCCAACCAAATCCAACAACTCACACTCTTGGTTTCCACTTGAACACCCAAAGAACATTAAGCTTAGGGTGTCATTCAAGTTTCTCAACCATAAACCCTAGAACCATTAAATGAATCCAACAAGACAAATCACAAAGAGTACCAATTTGAAATCAAATCATCCAATGTATCATTCAATCACAATGGATATCATCATTCAAACCGATAAAACAATGTATCCATCGGTTGAAACACATCAAATGTCCTATTTCCACCACTAACCACATTTATTGCAAAAGATAAAGCATTAAATGAATGGAACATGAACAACTAATATGATATATATCATTAAATGTGCAAGTGGTATATCAAGAGTGTGAGTGTCATCAATTGAAAGGTTTCATCCTCAACCTTAGTTGAGGTTACTAGCCTTCCATGACTAAGAACACCACAAGAACATGATGAACAACCATGGAAATAAAAGAAAAGCTTTACAAAGATAAAGTGTCTGAGAACAAAAGCTACTGAAATACACTACAAAATGCACGAAATTAAACCTATCTACTGTTCTCTACTCTCCCAACAAGGAGGCATGGCTATGGCTTTTATAGAAGAAAACTAGGGCTAGAAACCCATGTAGAATGACTCCTCTACCCTCCTCTAGGGTTCCTCTCTTGCTAGAGACAACCAAGAACACGAAACCAGCGTGTTCTGCTGCGAAAATCAGAGGGAGAGCTACTTTTTGTCATGGAGGAGCTTCTGATTGGGTGTTCTGGGGCGCTCTGCAAAAGCAGGTTCTGGGAAATTTCGATCGATCGACTTTTATTTCGATCGATCGACTTCGGGTAAAGTTTCGATCGATCGACTTTTCAGGACCTCCGAATTTCCAGTCATTTCCTTATGAAATTTGCCATTCCTCTCTTATTGACCTATAGAAACAGAAAAACACAAAAACTAACAAAAACATCAGAAAATAACAAGGCTAAAGGTCTAACTAGTGCAAATCAAGGAGTCCAAATACACAATATTTGGCACTCATAATCAGGTATTACAAAAAAAGAAAAAAAAAAACTAATGAAATTATTATTATTTTTAATATTTTTTGTTTGGAGTCGTTTTTAGGTCTAAAACAACTCCAAACAGTTGGAGTCATTTTAGGTCCAAAATGACTGTGACATCCCACATCACTTTGGTATGGGAATGTGGATGGGCTTATATGTATATTTGCACCCTTTTTGAAATAATACGTTTGAAAGCCGTGATGGCCATAAACCTATCAGAACTCCGCAGTTAAGTGTGCTTCTGCGAGAGTAGTACTAGGATCAGTGACCTCCAGTGAAGTCTAGCTCTAGGGGAGCCAAAAAGTGGACAATATTGTATCGTTGGGGATTAGTCGTTAAAAATGGTATCAGAGCCACCTAGTAACGCTAGGTCATGTGGTATTGGAGCATTGTATGACGTGGCCCTAACGAGGACATAAGAGGTTTAAGGGGGGAGTTTGCAACACCTCGGTCCTATATTGGGAAGAGATGAATAGCTCACATAGAGTGAGTGGCTTATAAAGATCGTTATGAGTGCTAAGTCCCACATTGTCTAATTACTATGTGAAACTGGGCTTTACAAGAGAATTTAGGAAATCTCCAAATTGATTAGTCCTTTTGGGGTGATAGCGCAGATGTGTCTAGCGCTTTTTCCTGAGTCGTTACAATGATTCTAATTGGAGTCGTTTTAAGACTAAAATGACTTTAACCTAGAATGAAACACTTATGTTGAGTCATTTAGAAAACGACTCAAAACGATTTGAGCCCTTTTTAGGCCCAAAAACGGTTCAAAAGTATTGGTTTTTTGTAGTGTAAATTACACATTCGATCCTCCTTATTCTAGTAGTGGTTAGTTAGGCTCGGGTGGGATTGTAATTTTTGGATTTTTTCTTGTACTTTTTTTTTTTTTTTTTTTTTTTTTTTTTTTTTTTTTTTAAATCTCTGATGTTGTTCGATTTTTTCATCAAATGGTCAAAATGGGAGATTGTTAGGTTTTTGAAATTGGGCTTATTCGGTATTCAAAACCATTCTTGTAAATATTTCATCGCCGAAGTGTTTAGTAAAGAAAAGATGGTGTTTCTAGTGTTTTATGTATTTTCGTCAGATATCCGTTAGAATGTATCATGATGTCTCTCATTTGGAAGTACAAAAATGTCTCGATGTGCTTTCATCAGATAGCCTTTAGAAGACCATTATGACGTCTATCATCTAAAAATACAAAAATGTCTCTATGTGTTTTCGTTAGAAGCACGTCAGAAGCACATCAAAGACCGTTATGACGATCAAGCTAAGAGAGGTTTCTGCCTGTTTTCGTGCGAAGAGCGTCAGAACGCTGTCATGACGTTGAAGCTTAGAAAAGTCTCTGGATGTCTTCATCAGAAGAATGTCAGAATGTCGTCATGATGTCGCTTGCCAAATCTGCCATGTGTTAAGAAGTTAGCGATGAAACCCTAGTAACCGTCATGATGCCACAGGAAATTCCAGATGATAAAAATCCAATCTTTTCCCTCTTTCACTTACTTCTTCCTATACCTCTCAAGAGAGAAGAAGAACGTCCCCTACGTTGGTGAAGAAGTTTTTGACCTCTATCAACCTAGAATTACTCTCCGATCCCTTCACCATTGTTAACTCAAGTGATGTTTTTCTAAGAAGTTTGAAGCTTTCTCTCACTTGGGACTTTGTTCTTGATCTTGTTCAAATCACACCATCCATAACCTTCATCCATCAAAGAGTCTACCGATAGATCGGTAATGAAAGACACTTTAAAAAGATTGACTAACTCGAAGGCAAGCGGGAAGCTTGTTGTCATATGGAGTCTTAGATTTACAAAGGGGTTTTGTAAGTTTTTATGTTTGTATTCTGAATGTTCTTTGTGATAGTGATTTTTTGGGTTTATCTATCATGGAGTGCTTTTCCCTTTAATGTGTTCAAGGTTATGGTCGTGAGGTTTTATTATTGAGTATTGCTATTTGCTTTCCTTATATATATATATTTATTGCTTATGTGTTTGTTTTGGGGGTTGAACTCGATCTCGTGTTTTTTCACTGATTGCAAACATTAAATTATAAATTGCAAGGTCTATGGTTTAAGATCTTCCGTGTGATAATCTCATTACTCACATTATATACCATATTCAATACAATGCATGGATCATTTACATGTACATGATAAATAACAATCACAAAAGATAAACATGTAAATAATATGCCCAATGCTCACTAAATAAATAAGTGAATAAACAATTTTATTCAATTTAAATTAAAATGTCTTACAAATTAATTGATGTTTAGGGCGCTATTTCTAACAGTCGAGTACTATGGGTTGAGAAGGAGATGCTCAAACTTGAAAAATGTTTACGAAAAAAAAAAGGGAAATCATTTACATGGCTTAAAGGAGGCTTTACTGGTCAACCAAAAATGTTTTCGGTTTAATTAAGATTGTCGGTCGTACAAAAAATTGAACAATAGAAAGATAAAAAAAAAAAAAAACCTTTGTTCAAATAAAAATAAAAAAATTACATCAAAACAAACGGAACATAAATATGTTAATTGGGTCTAAACCGTTTTTCATCTTCTTTAACAAAAAAAATGATTAAACAGGAATGCTTTCATTGTAATATGGTTGGAACATCCTCATTGACTTGTGCACGTGATTGTACAACATTTTTTTTTGGATTGCATGAGATAAACAATATATACCCCGTTTGGTTTGTAGGGGTGAAAAGGATGCGGTTAATAACCGTTTACTAACCACTAACTGCTTAGGGCGGAACAGTTAATAATTTTAGAAGTACGAAAAAGCCAATGCGGCTACTAACCGATAATAATTGTGTATACATGGCACATGACGTATAAATATACATGCAAGAGATTCTGCGCCATGTTCTGCAAAGACTCCATATGAATATATAAATCCGTATAAATATATAAGGATTTAATGGCAAGAAATGAATGACATCACAAATGCATAGTGTCATTAGTATAATATTATTTGTAGGAGTGGATTAAAATAAGTAGAGGAGGGAGGGCCTAGTATTGCGTGTCGTAGAGTATGGACGGTTGAGTGCCCCACACAGCCTTTTGAGGGGGGCTTGTGTTTTTTGTTAGTTTGTGAGCAGACAAAAGCAGAGAAGCTTCTTATCCTCACTCTCTGGGTTTTCACACATGGAATCTCTTCTAAAGCCAAAGTAGTACTACTCCCCCCCCCCAATTATCTTAATATCATATTCCTATTCCCTCCATCTCTTTTAATCAATCTACATAAATTTTAACAGCAGGGGGAATGGCAATAACGTAATATGTCTTCATTTCATGTCCTCCATCCTAAACAGTGTCCTATATAGTACTTCTATCTACTGCAACCCAGTTTATAATTTCCATGTTCTTTCCAAATTTGTCCACTCTCTCTCTCTCCCAAATCTCTCTGCAATGGCACCCATGGCTCTCCCTCCTGGTTTTAGGTTCCATCCAACGGACGAGGAGCTCGTTGCTTACTATCTTGATCGGAAAATTAGCGGCCGCACGATTGAGCTTGAAATTATCCCAGAAGTTGACCTCTACAAATGTGAACCATGGGATTTACCAGGTGCATATTTATATATATGTAAATTTTTTCTTTTCAATTATATATATATTAATTTGGTTCTTTTGATGTATTTGATGAACAAACAGAGAAATCATTTTTACCGAGCAAAGATATGGAGTGGTATTTCTACAGTCCAAGGGATAGAAAGTACCCGAACGGATCAAGAACCAACCGAGCAACACGAGCCGGTTACTGGAAAGCTACTGGTAAAGACCGGCTGGTTCACTCTCATAAGCGCCCGGTTGGGATGAAGAAGACTTTGGTGTATTATAGAGGAAGAGCTCCCCATGGCGCTAGAACGAACTGGGTGATGCATGAGTATCGCCTCACCGACTCCTCCTGTCGGACTGCTGCATCATCAACTTTGAAGGTATCAAATATTTTAATAAAAGAATGAATTGAAATGTTTTTTAAATAATTCATCCAAAAAAGAAATAGAAAACTGATCGATTAATTTTAATTGATTTAGCCAATATTCACTAGTGTACGTACGTGCTAATGTTGGATCAACAAATTTTTTTATGAAATTCAACTGTTTTTCTTAGGTTCCATGACGTATATAGATGCATGATCCGTCATTATTCAAAGGGAAAGAATGATATCAAAATACCAAAAAAATCAACGAGAAATGTAATGAGAGATCCAATATTACCACTGGGGTTTAAAGATTTCTGTTCTTTTTTTTTTTTTTGATAAATAGAGATTTATGTTTCAGGAAAAACATGAATATCGATCGGGATAATTGTCACTTTAATGTTACCGGAACTTATGCACACTTCGATTATGTGTGTATATATATATATATATATATATATATATATATATATATATATATATATATATATATATATAGTCCTTGGTGATCGTAAACAATATTGCTAAAGAAGTAAACCCTAAAAACCCTAACATGAAAAATAAAAGAAAAAATTATAAAAAAAATAAAAAGGTTAAATCTTAGATCGATGCATGAATTATTTATTACGTGATGGACTTGAAAATGATTGAGGTTAACCCTCCCGATTCATTAAAATGATGGGCTTTCTTTTCTTTTCTCTTCATTTTTTTTTTTCATCATCGATCCAGTCAATAGCTAGGTTTCTCAGAGCTATCGATCGTAGATTATGTCATCTTTATTTAATGACCAGACATAAAATAAAGCAAATCCCTTGTGTTTTTCTTCTTTTTCTTCCTTCTTTATTTTTCTTTTCCGTTTGAAAGGAATAGCCTATCAATATCATGATGAAAGATATAACTTTATTTTGTACTTACTATTATCTTTCCATCTGTTTCTACTTCTTTTTTGGCCTCTTTCTAATCTTACTTTTCTAGATCTTCTTTTTTTTTTTTTTTTTTTTTTTTTTTTTTTTTTTTGATTTATTTAAGGAACGACGTTAGTTATTAACAGTGTTTGATAATTTTGCCCTACAGGATTCTTATGCACTATGTCGCGTTTTCAAGAAAACAATGCAGATCATGCCAAAAACCAAAGAAAAAGAAGAAGAAACGATTGGAAATATTGTAGACAAAGATTCAGTCTGGGTGTTGGATGAACAATTATTTGAGGATGAAACTTCCCGAGGAAAAGAAGCCGACGACGAGAATTTCATTCATGACTACTCCTCTAATAAGTTCCCATCAGATACTTCTTCTTCAGATCTCACTCAAGGCACTCCGGCTGAAACTGGCATGGCAGATGATTTACCAGCTCCATTTGCCTCCGATGAAGCAAATAGTGCTGCTGATTTTTGTTCTCTTGGTGTCGACTTCCCCTCAAATCTATTTCAGGTAAAACAACTAGATTAATTTGATTTTAACTATATAACAACATAAACCAAAAAAAAAAAAAAATACTATCTATTTAATAGACGGTTATACGATCGGTCCTTCATTTTTTCTTTTAACAAGTCTTAACTTGTTGATCTAAAGATTAATTTTTACTATCACTTTATTCAAATTGTATAACAGTCTACTAAATAGCATTACTCAATAACATATAATTATAACAATAATATTAATTTGCTTTTACCCCTCCTATATCCTTTGTGAATGCCATGATTATATACTTTGCTAAAACTATATTTCCAGTAATATTCTGCTTTATTCCTGCATGCTTTATCACCAAGGTTTCATGTTCACACCGCATATAATTAATACATAATTTGAAGAACAGTTAATTCTAAAGTAGTCTTAATAAATCATCACGCCTAGCTGCTGCATCCATGCATGCACAGACGATATACTTGAAGTGGCCCACAAAACAAGCCCTTTGAGTTGTCTTTTGATCCTTAAAGTAAAAAAAGTTCGGAAGCAAGAACTCGCTGTCTTTTCCTAAAGCTTCCTTGTAAAATCACTTAGACCTACGTACGTAGTACCCATGAGAGAGAGATGGCTTTCTTCACCGTCTTCCATAACTTCTTTTGACTGACTCATATATGTATACATCATTCAAAGTTCAAACATCTTTCCCTTGCGACCCATTTTATCTCGGAACCACATTAATCCTTTTTCCCGTCTCCGTAATGATTGACCCATTTTTATTCCAATTTCGATTCATCAAAGAACGTGCAAAAGAAGCTCCTTTGATTCTTATATCATTAAAATTTTAGTCATTAATTAATTTATATTTATAATTTCCTATTGGATTACGTTGTTTCGGGAAATTGACAAAAAGCGAAGCAAAGAACACTATGCTTGCAAAGTGGTACAATATCCACGACCGTACAAGGGAAAATTTTTATATATATTTATGTGTTTGTGAATGCAGGACACATTGGAGATACCGAATTACACAAGACTGGATTATCAACTTTGCTACCCACCCTTAGAACTTGAAGATTTTCCACAGATAAATATAGCAGAAACGAAGCCATCGAAGCCTGAAATCATCGATGAATACATGTCATATGACAAGATCCGGGATTGTATGAACGGAACATTAGAAGAAATTTTCTCTTTATGTAATTCCTCTCAAGAAAACTCCATGCAAGACAAAGTACACTAACATAAGTAGATGACCTTCACAAACAATATTGTACTACGTACGTACGTACTACTACAATTCATTGACAAGCACAAAGGTAGAACATTAATTGTGTTCGGCTAAAATAACCAAAAATTGGGGATTGTTTAGCGAGACGATGAGCCTATATTTCAAGGCATACGAACCATTTTTTTTTTTTGGGTTTTCTTTTTATTTATTTCAACTTGAGATTTTTGGAAAGGAAATGGATCGAAAAGCTGCTAACTTGTAATGGTGTTGTTTTATTTGAATTTATGTATCACTTCTTTGCATAAATATTTTCCCACGATATTGAAAATTGTTGGTAGCCCAGAAGAATGGTTTGGGCTCAGAAGGCCCCATCACAATGGAGTCTGATCGATTCTCTCCCTTACGTACGTCTCGTTAGCGCTGGGTACGTATGGTTTGGGATGGCATAGGAGGTTCAATTACTACCCACCAACAAAAAAATAAAAATAAAAATAAATAAAAAATAAAATATATATAATTAATATTCATAAGAAAAGAAATAAACTAGAGAATCCTGGCCTATAAAATATTCTAACATGCATAAGCGTATAAAATAATTCAAACGCGGATTTCGGTGGAGGAGTAGATAGTACTACATCAGCTTTTCACATGGGAGGTGAAGAACCCACATTTCGCCAGCTTAAAAGCTGTCTTTGTATCATGCCCATATATAACAAAACAGAAAACCGAAAGGCCCTATACGTACAATAAATAAATAAATAAATAAATACTTGCATCATTATTAAACTGGATACCAGAAGAAGGAAGCGTCTAATATTTAATTTGTTTTAGGTTTAATTTTTATTTTTATTTTTATTATTATGATTAACTTGTCGTTATATAATTAGATTTGACGTGGCATAACAAAAGAAGGTTGAAATGCGGAAGTTAAATCCCAACATTCACAATAAAAAGTTGTGCAGTACTAAAGCTTGCAGCAAACAATAAATATCAAATTAAACCACTCAAACGCATAAAAGTATTCACACATTAACAAACCAGATTTTGTTGACGAAGTGTAGACCTTTTCAATAATGCATCAATGGTAAAATTACTTTGAGGGCTGCAAAACCTAAGAATCAACACTAAGAAAGATTCAAGTAAAGGCACAGTATATTTACAACCTTTTGTAACGGTTTAGATAATCTGCATATAGACAAGCACCCCCAGTTGCCTCATGCTACAGCAGTTCCAACTCCTCATTGACTAATCTTTTTTCTGTATCTTCTTACCAGTCCACCTGTAACTTCCAGGCGATTTCTCAATGTAGAACCAACTCGTGGTTTGATCACTCCAAAAGATTTAAACTTCTAAGCACATACCAACATTATCTTTTGGCAGACAATAAATTCCTAAGCTCTTAGTATATGGAAGCACGCACTTTTTATCAGCATAGAAGAACAATGTGGAGAATTATTATTATTTTTATAGTAAAAATCGCAGCATCACTTGCCGCACTCAATCTATAATTGACATGGAACGAGTGTACAACCTCTAAAAGGCACTTGTTGGGAGTTTATAGACGAAGAGCAAATTAAATGAACTTCATTTTTTCACTTTCTTTTTCTCTTGTTTGACTATTATATCTTAGAATGTTTGTAAAATAATAGAATGAAAATATGAAATTTCCTTCATTCTTTCCTTTTCTTAGAAAAGAAATTACAAGCAAATAAATATTGGTCGATTCCCACGTACAATTCATTTCAATTCCATTAATTCCTCTCGATCGATATCCTCTAATGCAAATAAATTCCTAAGAAATTTTCTCTTTATGTAATTCCTATTAGAAAAAAAGAATTTGCATTAAAAAGAAAAAAAGAATTTGCATTAAGAAAAAAAAAAAAAAATCAAAATCTGGAGCCATTTAGGTTTAGAAGCATTTCACTCCCCCCAAATTTTTTCCCTCTCCCACGCTTCTCCATCCTCCCCCCTCACCTCTGGCCGAAAGCCATTCTGACCACGACCACCCCGCACGCCGACCGTTCTGACCACCGTCAATCTCTCTCTCCACGGTCAGTTTCCCCCCTCTCTATCTCTCATGGTGTTTTTTTTTTTTTTTTTTTTTTTTTTTTTTTTTTTTTTTTTTTTTTTTCGGTTTCTCAGCTCCCTTTGCTTACCGTGCTTACCTTGCTTATCTATCTGTGTAGATATTCCACATTCCCTTGCTTTTTGCTCAAAATGCTGATATGGGTATGCCTTGTTTCTTTGATTTTTTCCATGAAATTTTATTTTTTCTGAAATTTAATGCGTATCATATATATTGGTCATTACTTTTTCCTTTATAGTATGTTTGGATAAAGGAAGTGATTTTCATTTTTTTTTCATCGTTCGGCATTATTTATGTTTTTCAGATCCAAAAGATGCTCAAGTCCTATAATCCCTCTCTTTCTTTCTTTTTTACTTTTTTTAATTCAAATCTTCCTCATATCTGGACTTTTTGTAACGCCCCGCTTTTGCAAAAAGCGTAGGTGAAAATTTTTGAATTTCCACAAGACATTACTAACTTATCAGAGGTAATTATTGGCAACGGAATAAATATAATATAAGTTGGAAATAGGTTGACACTTCAGAGCTACTACTGAGAATACCTCAAATATATATAAAATAAGTCAGTCAGCATAATTATACAGACAGCAATACTAGTCTTGCCACTCAGGGCTAAATAATTATACAAGCCAGAGTATATATATGTAACTGGGAATTATAAATATTGTTTTAAGATAGGCTAATGGACTATAACAGGGTAGTCCCAAAACTTAGGCCTTCCAGCCTTACAAAACTGAACCAGGGACCATCTACGTGTCGGGATAGTCCTGATAATCCTCTTCTTCTTCACAGCCTGAACCATTTCAAGTACCATACAAAGAGAAGAAAACAATATAAACACTAAAGTAAGTCCACTGTTTCCAATAATAATATGAGAGCTGATTTATTTAGTAAATGCAACATAATGCAATGGCCAAATAATCACATGTATATACAAAGTATAATCCATGATCGCGAGTCATAGACATAAAGTGAACATAAATGTAATCATAAAGCAATGCCAGTCTTAAATATAGAGTTTTGGGCATTTCCTCTTTTTCCACTACTCTGTTGGCCTTGGCACGGTTAGCGTGTTATTTGAAACCTTGGTTTCCTCACTTAACTTTTAATTATAATCTTTGGGAGCCTTGGCTCCTGGAAACCTTGGTTTCCCTGGTGACCTTGGTACACCAGTTTTTGTATTTATTAATCTTTTCAGGTACCTCCTCATTCACTGAGAACCTTGGAACTCACGTGAAGCCTCGCATACCCACCGTGGATCTTGATCCAACAGCTTGTTATTAGACAAGTTATTAGAAATAATAGAATATGCAAAACCACATGCGCAAACAAGTAAATAAAACAGTAAACATAATATTATAGGAAAATCAACCAGCTTCGTCCTTAGTAAGTATAGAGATACTTACTAGTCTCTGCTCCAAAAGTCTTTCTCTTTAACTGCATAATCCCAATCATATAATAATACTAGATTAGTGAAATGATGCTACAGACATGTTTACTATATTTATCCTTAATGTACCATTTTAACCGTTGTCCTAATACTTTCGTTTTTAGTTCTCTTAATCAAGGTATTGAATGCCATCTTAGGTTATTGAATAATGAAATTAGAACATCCATTCTTACTAGCCATTAACTCCACTAGTACGTTGACATACATACATATATACAACTTCTCTTTCATACCTCGATGTAGTCAAAATAATACTTTCCACACACACAAGCATTAACCATAAAATCAAGCACATATGATTTTACTCTTCTTTAATTCACATCCTTATAACATACTTAAATGTCGCTCACCTCTTTTCTTTTAATATATATATATATATATATATATATATATATATATATATATATATATATATATATATATATATATATATATATATATATATATATATATCAAAACCTCAACATATTACTCCCACACTTATATACCTTGATCTATTTTAAAACACAATTTATCCATTCTAAATTACTAATCTCATATAGTAAATACCTATCCATATGTTTACACATATACTCATATGTAAGCTAGCCAACTTTCCATATAACATACATAATTAAACACAAGAACAAGTCATGATAGCAATAGAACTACTTGATCTTATGAGAAGTTTGAGGGAGAAAATACTCACCCAAAGTTCCTCAATGGCCTAGAGAGTGAAGGAGAGTTGTTGTCCAAGCAAGTTCCTCTTACAAAGCTTGGCTTTTGCTCTCAACACCAAGGAGGTTTTCCACTCACACTCTACTACTGATTTATGGGGGAAAGAGGGTGGTTTTTGGAGCTTAATTGGGCTTGCTAGGTGCTGGAAAGTGGGGTGGAAATGGGGGATTTTCGTGCTACACTTTCAGCACTAGAGTGAGGGAGAGTTTTGGCTATAGTTTTGCTTCTCCTTCATGAAAATCAACTTCCCATGCAACCTATATATAGAACTCTTGAAGGGCTGAGATTTATCCAGCAACCATCATCCCAATGGCCAGATTTGAGCCAACCAACACCTCCAAATCTTAGCTCAAATCTCCTAGGTTACTATTTCATATCTTGGCCCATGATTGCATGATATCTAAGGAAATCTAGTTGGGCTTTAACCAAAATGGACTAACTAGGCTAACTAAATGTGAACATGATCTTTTGGCATCAATTACCACGTGTGGGTCCCAAGTTATTAGGTGGAAAGATCAATTTTCGCAGCTGGCAGAAACTGCACTGCACTGGGCGAAGTCGCTCGATCGAAAGTAAAGTCGCTCGATCGACTTCGGCCTATAGTCGCTCGATCGACTATAAAGTCGCTCGATCGACTATCCTTAGTTATCCAATTCTCTTACTTGCATAACTATGTAACTTAATTAAACTAAGGGCAATTCTTAAGTCTTATTTTATGTACATATTTCAATAACTTAAGTGGGGTGTTTTTCTCGGGTATTACACTTTTGGTAAGGTTGTGGGAATGCTTTATCTATCTTGGTATTTAGTTGATAGTTAGAGGTCTGAAGATGTTATGGTTGAAACCTTTCTAAATATAGAAGATCTTTCATGTTTATATCATTTACAAATGTGGGCAATTTTATTTGGTGTTATTATTCTTGTTTGGTCACAAAATGTATGAAAATGTAATGCTTAAAACAAGTTTTGAATATTTTAGGTTTTTATTTGGGAACCAATTAAACCAAAACATCGACTCAAATGAACTCTCAGATCTTCGAGCTTGATACAAATGAGCAGATCGTTTGAGACTTGTTTAGCCACATATCACCAAATTTCAAGAAATAAACATTAGCATGCTCATCTCTGTTATCCAACTCCAAAACCGACATCCCAAAATTGTTCTTATGCTCATTTGTACCTTTTGAGTTCATTCCTTCTAAATTCCCAAGACAATTGCACGCAGCCTTAATGAGTTTTAGATAATTTGTGAATGTCATTGTACTTCTTATATTGCATTTGACTACCTTATTGTGAATTGTATTCAGAATTTAAAATATTTTTCATGCCACGTCTATTGATTCGTTAGATAAATTAAATTGTCAATGGCATTGTACTTCTTATATTGCATTTGACTCCCTTACTGTGAATTGTATTCGGAATTTAAAATATTTTTCATGCCACATCTATTGATTCGTGCATGAATGTATGGGTACTGCTTGGAATTTGAGAATAAGAAGATAACCTTTTCCTGCTTTCCGGATTTATATGTTTCTTTGTTCAATTTGCTGCATTGCATGTAAAATTAAATTGAAGATTTTGTTTTGTTATTGGAGGTCTTGGATTTTTCGAGAATAAGAAGAGAACCTTTTCCCAGTATGCTGTTGATATTATCCTTTTTAACATTTCAATTTTTCTAATGAAATCTTGTAGGTCACTTTATTGTTTTAATTCGGAATTTTCATCTCACTTCCAACTTCCAACTTGCATAATGTGATATAATGTGACTTAATTTTCTGCCATATATATGTCATTGGTTTGTTCAAGTCGAAAATCTACAAGGTCAGGCTTTTGAGTTCTATATCTGGTGTCAATGGAACTTGGAAATATTGGTGCTAGTAATATGTTTATGGCCTTCTATTCCCATTTTTTTCAATTTTTTTTTATCAACATAGATGGAATTATTTTGTGGAACTTATCAATTGTTTGATTACTGCAGGAATAGATGAAGCTTCGAACAAATGTGATGAGGATGCTCCACCTTTCGCAAACTGGGTGTCCGCTTGCTGCTGTGTATTATGCTACTTTAGAGTATAAGCAGTTCCTTGTATCCTAAAGCATGCAGATGTGGGTTGGATTGAACCAGTGTTCATCGAGTAGTGGTCAGAGAAGTACAATCGTGTGTTGAAGGGCGTGACCTAGTAGGGTTATCCTATCTTTGGCCATTTGCCTTTAGTTCCCATTGAGGAGATATCCATGTCAATTAGAAAGGGAGAACCGGAAAAGGAGATGAATATAAGTTGCGATTGTGAACACTCTTTCGACACATTTACTTTAGCGTGTGATTACTGGAATATGTGATAAACTTTGTATGTAATAAAAAAACAAATATTTCATAAGCAGTTTTTTTGAGGATGTTTACGGAAGGTTAACATTCTCAACAATTTCATCTTATAGCTCTTGGTTGTATTGACTTCTCTAGTTGTGGGTTTCTTTTATTATTGTCCTCACTTTTTTTTATTTATCTACTAGGACTTTTGACCAGTGTTAAAAATTGTGGCCAATGCACATTACTGAAGCTATTTAAACCTGACATGTGTCTTTGTTCACATTGTTGATCTCTCTAAAAGCAAAACATAGAAATGAACTGCATTTCTTGCATTTGTAAAAAACAGCTATATTTGTCTTTAATGACCTGATTTTTAAATACAGTGAGTGCATGTACAAAACAATACAGCTAGATAATCACATTCTGTACAAAATAAGATGACAATACAAGTCCAACAACACCTATAGTGCCTCTTAAAAATCCAATATTACAACACAGATTCTTTATATCCTAATAACATATAATGCTAGAAACAAAATTAAAAAAATCCAATGAAAAGGCTAGAGCAATTTGATAGTGTTTCTTCATCGATTGGTACTTTTATTTTTTAACGAGAACTGCATGCATTCGCTCTTAAGCAACTTTCATATCCATGTTTGCATTGCACTTGCTATTCTCTATTGCGTCACTCTTCGTAATTGTAGCTTGTAACCTTTCATTTTCATCTTTTAGCCACTTGTATCTCTCTTGCAGCCGCTTCAATACTCTTAGACAACTCTACATTCCTGTAAAAAAAAATGTCTTCTTTGCAATTCAACAATGCGAAACAAGCTTATGTTAAAACAAATATATATATTTTTTATATATATATAAGAAGCTTGTGTTCAAATATGGTCCAAGATTTGTTTCATTCAGTTAACAATAACAACTATATTTGTTTTCATCCAATATCGAACAATTTGGAATAACTTATCTAAGCTGGTTGCGTTCAAATAAGCAACTATGTAGAGTCATGAACTCCCTCTTTATATTGATACCCGATTGGTCCATAATCTTATTTTCTAGAATGCATGCATTAGAGTTGCTAGAGGAAGTGGATTGCTGAATATTGGAGCTTATGTCAACTTTGGTGTATATTATCTGGTTGGGACTCCGATAGGTGCTATCTTGGCTTTCATTCTACACTTGGGAGGTAAAGGCCTTTGGATTGGATTAGTGACAGGATCTACTGAACAAGCAACTCTGCTTGCTCTCACAACAAGTTTCAACAAAAGAATAAATCAATATTTGAGAGAAACCCAACAGGACATACAGAAAAAAATACATACTAACTCATTTTCCTTCAAAACCCACTGCCAATATTCATTCAAAACTCAAATTTAACACCTACCCATACCGAGAAATCAAGAAAAACCCATGGATAAATCACATAGAGAGAGAAATCAAGAAAAACCTATGAACATATTTGTGGGATCTTGGATCTTGGTCACTAAAAGAATTCTTGGATTCTTGTAGAGCAAGTAACACCAATCCAAGGAAAAAATCCGATGTTTCTCATAAAAAAAAAACCCATTAACCAATGAAAAAAAAAATCTAACTTTCAAGAACAAAACCAAATCCCACACATCAATAACTTTAAACAAACCCATTTCTTACCTACCCATATTGATCAAAAACCCATGAATCATGAGAGAGAGAGAGAGAGGGAGGGAGGGAGGGAGGGAGAGTGAGCCTAAAACAGAATATTAAACGTAATTTTCCAACAAAATTAATGGACTTGCAATAGACAAAAAAAAATTAAAACAAAAAGGAATTGATTCATATCAGAGAGTCTTCACCAAAAACATAGCAGTCTATGCATATTATTAAGAAAATTCCAACTAAAAACTAAAGTCATTCAGGCCAAGAGAGGAGACTAGCACATGTTAATGTTTATTTCTTAAAATTTGGTGATATGTGGCTAAACAAGTCTCAAGCGAGAGACAATTGTTCTTCTACTCATTTGTATCAAGCTCGAAGATCTGAGAGTTCATTTGAATCGATGTTTTGGTTTAATTGGTTCCCAAATAAAACCTAAAATATTCAAAACTTGTTTTAAGCATTACCTTTTCATACATTTTGTGACCAAACAAGAATAATAACACCAAATAAAATTGCTCACATTTGTAATGGATATAAACATGAAAGATCTTCTATATTTTGAAAGGTTTCAACCGTAACATCTTCAGACCTCTAACTATCAACTAAATACCAAGATAGATAAAGCATTCCCACAACCTTGCCAAAAGTCCAGATATGAGGAAGATCTGAATTGAAAAAATAAAAAAGAAAGAAAGAGAGGGATTACAAGACTTGAGCATCTTTTGGATCTGAAAAACTTAAATAATGCTGAACGATGAAAAAAAAAATATGAAAATCACTTCCTTTATCTTACGTTTTCTCGACAACCAAACATACTACAAAGGAAAAAGTAATGACCAATATATATGATACGCATTAAATTTCAGAAAAATAATTTTCATGGAAAAAAAAAAGAAACAAGGCATACCCATATCAACATTTTGAGCAAAAAGCAAGGGAATGTGGAATATCTACACAGATAGATAAGCACGGTAAGCAAAGGGGTCTGAGAAACCAAAAAAAAAAGAAAGAAAAAACCATGAGAGAGAGAGAGAGAGAGAGAGAGAGAGAGAGGGAAATTGACCGTATAGAGAGAGATTGATGGTGGTCGGAACGGTCGGCGTGCGGCGTGGTCGTGGTCGGAATGGCTTTCGGCCGGAGGTGAGTGGGGAGGATGGAGAAGCGTGGGAGAGGGAAAAACTTTGGGGGGAATGAAATGCTTCTATAAACCTAAATGCTCCAGATTTTGTTTGTTTGTTTTTTTTTTTTTTTTTTTTAATGTGAATTTTTTTTTCTAATAAAAAATTAAAAAAATTCTACCACGTGGGACGAGGGTCGGACGAGCGTCTGACCCTCGTCCTCCGGATAGCACAGCTCTTGGAGAATATCTAAAAAAAAAAGAAAGGCACTTTGAGCCGTTTCTGTAGGAGCCGTTTTAGAAAAATGGCTCCAATTTGAAACGTTTTTAATTAAAACGGCTCAAAATGGAGCTGTTTAAAATATAAACAGCTCAAACTAGAGTCGTTTTTTAAAACAGCTTCAACAAAATTTTGAGCCGCTTATATTTAAACGGCTCAAAATGGAGCCGCTTTGTATAAAACGGCTCTACTTTGAGCCGTTACTATTTAAACAATCAATATTAATTAGAGTCGTTTTTATAAAACCGGCTCCATTTTTAGCTCTTTTATAAAAAACAGCTCTAATTTGAGCCGTTGTTACAAAACGGCTCAATTTTGAGCCACTTTACAAACGGCTCAATGTCCAGCCATTTTCTATAAATCGGCTCCACTTAGAGCCATTTTGGCTCCATTTTCAGCCCTTTTATGAAAAACGTCTTCAATTTTAAAAATTAAAAACAACACCATTTATAATAATTCTAACCATATATAGTATATACTAGAAATAAAAGTAATTAATATATATATATATATATATATATATATATATATATATATATATATATATATATATATATATATATATATATATATATATATATATATATATATATATATATATATATATATATATATATATATTTTTTTTTTTTTTTGAACACAGTGCCTTCTTCTTCTTCATTTCTGAGAAATTTTCCCCAAATGGGTTACACAACTAGGGAAAAACAATACAAGAGCATGAAATACAATCACAACACCCAAAGGCGAGATACAGAGCCCGGCCAAAGGCCATCGAAGTGAACTAGAGATAAAGAATCTCTACCCACAAAACTAGGAAAAACCTGGCTTAAAACAGCTATCAAACGGTAAACTGTGAACACAAGCAAGAATATACAAAAAAAGAAAAAAGGAAAAAAGCATACAGTCTCCGAGAAAGAAACGACCGTCGGAGTTGGCGAGTGTAAAGCACGCGCCTTCTCCGGGAACCCCCTTAGCTATGGACGACCTTCATGAGCTTAGATCGGCACCTTCCAAGACCGGAGAAAAGAGCTATAGCCCACACGCACATAAAACAGAAGATCTAAACCGTTGGCACGTGCGGGTCACACACTGACCAGAGACGAACCGAACGGCCTCATTAAGTGACCATCTTGACTTGAAAAGGCCGGCTACTGCACCTAGACAGTTCTTGTTGGAGAAAATCCAACCGAGGATAAAAGATCTAACTTGGAACATATCTCCACCGGAAATCCACCAACACCCACCGTTCTTCATGGGCCAGCACCTGAAAATCATTGCTTGCAACAAGAAAACTACAGAAAAAAAGAACAAGAAGAAAAACCCAACAACCTCTACCGGTTGATGCACCGGGAGGATAAAAAACTCTAACAGCCTAAAGGCTTGGAGACAAAAACCACCCTAGCTTGCCCTAAAGGCTAGGGCGAAAGCACCAGCACCAGGAGGGGGAGAAGTGAAGCCTCTCCCCCTAGTGAACGACGCTCTCAGGTTTCTCTCTCTCTCTCTCTAGAAACTTCAGACATTCTCTCTCTAAAGAGAGAGTAGAGTACTTGGTCAGTATGACAATATATGTATATACAATATATATGTTATGCACACACACACACACACACACACACACACACACACACTAGTCGTTTTGGACAAACTAGATAGAGTCTTTTTTATCAAAACGGCTCTAGTTGAAGCTGTTTTAGTACCAAAACGGTTCTATTTGGAGCTGTTTTGATAAGGACTCCAATAAAAAATGACTCCATATGGAGTCGTTTTCATGACTCGTTTTCCATGTAAAACAACTCCAAATGGAGTCGGGAGAAGTGCACACGGGACACGATTCTATCCCGCGCCACTCCCTTGTCATTTCACATTAATTGCGAAAGTTTTTTTTTTTTTTTTTTGAAAACAACGTCTCTCTCCCTTGATGACTGTTTTCTCCCTCCGGCCATCTCTGTCTCTCTCACACTCTCTGTCTGTCTGTCTGTCTGTCTGTCTCTCTCTCTCTCTCTCTCTCTCTCTCTCACAGTAAAGCCGGCCACCAAGGTCCTCGATCAACGTTCTCCTCTCCCGGCCTCGGCGTTCTCTCTCCCTCGGCGTTCTCTTTCCTTGTCGTCTCTCTCCCTCGGCGGTCTCTCTCTCTCTATCGCTCTTTGTACGTGTCTCTCACTCTCTCTCTCTCACTCTCAGTAAAACCCCCACCACAGGCCGAGGTACAGCCGAAAAGCGGTGTAAGTCCCTCAGTCTTTAGATCTCTCTGTTTCTCTGTTTAGCTCTCTCTCTCCCTCACGCTTTCTCTTTGTAGGTTTCTCTCTCACAGCTCTGGCGAAGGGAAGAAGCTCGGCCACTGAGGACCACTGAGGACCATCGCCGACAGAGGATTGGTCACCGACTACCACCGACAACCAAAGGTTTTTTTTTCATTTATTTTTATTTATTTTTATTTTTTTTCTGCTTTTTTATTTTTAAATTTATTATAGTGCATTACGTTTCATTTTTTATGATGACGTGTTGATTGTCTGCAACTGTCCACAACAAGAATATTATTTGTGGTTCTCGAAACTAAATTTTTAATTTTTTAGTTTCTGATTTAAACAGACAAGCAGACTGAATAATTTCTATATCTGCTAGTCACAACCACGGTCCCCCTCCCCCCCCTTGGGTTTGAAAACAACATGACATTAGTATTCTGTAGTCCTAACTGCTTAGATTAACTCCATAGTCCATAGGAAATCATGCCATTATTTGATAGAAACAGGGATGTCTTTCTTACCATGTTTATGTAAAATGCATGAGCATCTTTCATATTTTAACTTATGAAAAATGCGTGAGCATCTTTTATATTTTAATTTATAAAACCTCTCTCTCTCTCTCTCTCTCACTCTCTCTACTTGACCCAACATGATTAATCATCAGCAATATGTCACTACAGTTTCTTTAGCTGCCAATCTTCCATTACATTTTTTTTCCATAGCTCACTATTAGGGATTTCATCAATGTAAAAACACGAGGGTGAGAGCACAAAGAAGTAAAAACAGAGCAGTTTCATATCAAAACAAATGAACAAGACATTACTTTTCAAAGACAATAGCAAAATCTCGTAGTTGATCCGAGATCTGTTGATACCCCAAAATACACCATTTAAAATGTTCTCTGTGACTGCACATAAAAAAAAAAGAAAAAAGAAAAAGAAAAAGTATCTTTACATTCCTAGTTTACAGATTATAATTAAATAAACCAAAGTCATCTTGTGGCAGCTAAGGCGGTAGTTGAGGATGGTAGTTTTTTCCCAAGGCTTGACTGTATGCTACCAACAAAACCACAACAAAAAATGGGCAAAATCCGTTCAAACTTCCATCGTACTATTCACAATATGCTTGTAGCGTTGAACTATAATGTCAAATTGAGACATCCAATTCACATTTTAAACTAACTTAAACTTAAACTACCCCATCTTTTGAAATTAGCACTGTAGAGATTGAAATTATTTATTTGATATGCATTATCTCTCAATTGATAATCTGATATAAAAGAGGTACTCATTATTTTGTAATATGAAAAGGTTATGAATTTGGCATGAAAGTAGAAACCAATTGAGTCTAAAAAAGTTCAAAGCAGATAATTTTAGCAAAGGTGATATAAAGTAGTGAGTATATCTTATAACATATATAAGTAATATGAGCATATATATTAGCTTATTAGTATATTGATACTAAGTAACTAAGTAAATATAGTTAAGTATAGCTAGTATGCATAGTATTAACAGTTTGAAAATAAAAAATCTAATGATGGAATTAAAAATTTAACTTGGAGGTCGGATTGCATTATACCCAGGTTATTGTTTAATCATGCCCTAACTTAAATTTGAACTTCAAATTTAAGACCCATTAAATGTGAAAATAAATTCATGACTCATGACCAAATAAATTTAAGAATAGGCGCGTTGTCTAAGATAATGCTCCAGGTTATCAACTCCTTTTTTCAATTCTTTGCCAAAAAAAAAAAAAAAGATTCTAGTCATCAATCGAGGACTGTTTGTGTATATAACATAGTCCTTAATTTATGTTATATATTTGTAACCATTTTGTGTATTATAATGTAGTAAGCTAAATATGGACAAGAGTTGGATGACTAAGTGGAGAGGCTTGAGGGAGTATATGGACAGGGCCGAAGCGTTCGTGAAGTATGCAATTACGAACTCCAGAAATAAAAATTCAATTGTGTGTGTTAGTTTTTGTGTTGGTTGCATTCTATTGGACAAAATCACTTCTATGTAATGTTGCTGCTTTCACAAGGATGCTGTTTTATTAAGAGTCTACACTTCAGTTATGAGCTTCAAGAAGACTCTGTGCAGAATTCGAATCAGTCAGGTCAGTTCCCTTGCATCCTTTCGGACGCTCATCACTCAGCAACATCCGTCCGGACGACGTGTCATATCGTCCGGATGCCCATTTGTCCAAAGCATCATCCGTCCGGACAACAAGAACTTCCCGTCCAGACCTTCCCCTGTGTCGAGAAGCTTTGAACTGCTCCAGCTTGCATCCGTCCGGACGTTTCAGCAGCACGTTTGGACGACACTCAGTGTTCGACCAAGCTTCAGGATTTCTTTCCAAAACACAAATATGGGAAGATCACTGCAACCATCCGGACGACGTGGATTCCCTTCCGGATGTGCGAGCATTAGATATGGAAATTGCGTGCATCAGATCAACCGTCCGAACGACCATCCCCCTGGTCCGGACGCACGAAGCCTTTATATGGAAATTGCTTGTAGCAGAAGTGCGACTGTTCGGACACGGCTAAATAACAGGAAAGAATTTCTGCTAAATTCTCGGGAAGTCGATCACATAGTTGTCCCTCCGGATGGCCCATGACTACCGTCTAGACGACGCCTAGTTTTTATCATGCCAGACGCTCATTTGAACCCTCAGCTTATAAATAGAGGTCCCTAGGCTTGAGAACAGCAAGAATTTGGTATTGAATTCCATTAGTGCTTAGAGAGTTATTTTATGAGATTATTGAGCTGAGTTGTCTCTCTAAAGCCGTTGATGTGTGTGCTGTTGCTGCGCTTACTTGAAGTTTATCTTAGGCGTTGACCCTAAGGTAAAGGATTCCATTGAAGACCCCTTCAGGTAGGAGACCTGGTTGGGAGGCGTACGTGTTGGGTTACACATTAGAGTTTAAGGTATGACCAAACATCAGGGGTATGTGAGTGCTACTACTTTGTAACTAGTCTTGTCTTCTGAATAGTGGATATCCTGGTTTTGGCTGCCCAAGAGTGGTTTTTCTCATATTGTGTTTCCACTTTTTAACAAAAATCTTATGTTGTTTAATTTCCGCATTATTATTTTGTTAACACTTTGCACACACACACATTTACTTTGTGTTAGAAGTCAATTCAATTTTTCAATTGGTATCAGAGCAGGTTCACTCTGTTAAGGATTTATTTCCTGAGTGTGATCCTCATCTCTTTGTAACTTCTATTTTTTGATTACACCTTTTATCATGGATTTCTCTTAGTTATCTGAAGAAAATTATGATATTGAGCTCTCCAAAGTTTTTGCTAAATTGGATAAAATTGTTTCTCCAAAAGAGCTAAAAAAGGTGAAGCAAGAAAAAGAGTTATTGATTATACAATTGTCTGAATCACATGTTTTGATTGACTCCTTGAAATCTAAGAATACCATGTTGTTGAATACTATTAATGAACTTGAGATTAAATTGGAAAAATACTCAAGTGATAACTTGAAAAGCATGATGTGTATTCATTCAAATATTTCGAACAAGTCTGGTTTGACTGCTGATTTAAGTACTTCTACTTCACATGCTTCTGATTCTGAATTAGATTATGTTGATATTAAGCCTGTGATAGTAGATGTAGCTTGTTCTGAAACTTATTGCTTAAATAACTGTGTGAAGCCTAACTCCAAGGATTCGGGAACACAAGGTAAGTTTGTTCCTATTTGTCATGATTGTGGGAAGGTTGGTCATGTTAGACCAAGTGTTATCTGTTAAAATTCCACAGACCTTGGAAGGAGTAAGAGGATTCCAGAAAGGGCTTTATTGAGAAAACCTCTTCAGATAAATATATTCCGCCCCATAGGAGGGATATATCTCAAAGAGTTAAGGACTTTGTTATTTGTGAAAATGCTAATCTTAAAATTGCAGAGCCCTTCAAGAAGCATTTTAGCAAACGAAGTCAGCCTACCTGCTATCATTGTGGTGTCTCTGGACACATCATGCTACACTGTCCTCAGATCCGACATCAGCAGCCTCGGATCAGGAAAACAGAGCAAAAGATAGGTAAGTCTAGCTCTAAACCTTCCAAGCCTCATCATGCTTTTCGGCAACAACGACATTATCATCAAAGGGATTCTCCCTCATGCCATCAATGTGGTAAGTATGGCCACATGAAAGCCGAATGCTTCAAAGTTAAGCCTCACAAGCCCAAGAAGAATCAAGCCAATGAAGGGCTTGTCAACATGATGAAGAATGTCCTAGTTAGACTGATCAATTGAGACATGGCTCACACCCCTGCCTCATAGGAAGAGAAGGTATGGGTAAGGAAGGATGGGACCATTCACCCCTTGAGGGGGAGTGGACTCACCTAGTAAAGGTGAAGTCTCCCATGCCTAGAATTTTGGTTCCTAAATCCTAGTGCATATCAGGTATGTTTGCATTGCATAGTTGATTATGCCATATCTTATTCATGCCTTGCATTTTGTTTGAGGAACCATTTATTTTATCCCTCATATTTTCTCTTGTTATCTTGAAAAACTTCTGCAGATATTTTTTTTGGAAATGACAGTTAAAAGCACGTCGGGCGGCTGCTTTTTTGTCTTGGTATTTCTAAACCTCTCTCCATGAGGACAAGTTTGGTTTTAACTTACATGCTGTGATTAGATGTCATTTCCTTTTCTATAAGCATGTCTTTGTTGTTTTTCTGTTTATTGGTTTTCAACAAAAAATAAAAAATAAAATTTGGGGAGAAGATGCGGAATTTTTATTTTTTTTTCTTTTGATAGCTTTTCAGATATTGCATGTGTTTTTTCCTGATATCTCAGTTCATTGTGCATTGATTAAATATGCTTATATATGATTGAGAGTTTATGTATGATATCTGCTAAGTTTTCCTGTTGCATCTTAATGATAGATAGTTACTTTCCTCATGCGATGAAAATGTGCACTATCCAAGACTCCCCTAAGGTACATCTTTCCTCTCTGACTTCTTGCTTCTAGAAATTCTAATGAGAAAGATGTTTTTGATTAAGATGGTCAAATTGACCACATGCTAGTTGAACCTAGAGCCTAAAAATTCTAGCATTCTCTCTAGGTTGCAGCACCAACTAGAATCAAGCAGTAACTCTTCAGTTTTCTGTGTTATATGCTTATTTTCACTGCTTCTGTGCTGAAATAAGCCTTGTCCTTCATGGTGCAAGTAAATTTTTACCTTGTCCTGAATGGTACAAGTAAAACAATTAAGTGCTGCATCTTAGGGGGAGTGTTTCAGATGAGGGTGGCTAGGCCCTAGTAATTAATAAGGTTTGACTTTTGATTGATCTTTCATTGATTTTCTCTCTTGTCTAGAAAATCTAGTTGCTTTTTGTCATACCAGTTAAATTCATACCTTTTGGGAAAAGTCTTCACACACACACACACACACACACACACACACACACACACACACACACACACATACGCATTGCATGAGTTGAGTAAATCTATTTAAAATTTCTATCTGCAGGGAAATTTGTGCTTATTGAATACTAAACTCTCATTTATATCTTTGCATATTTTTACAATGCCATTTGACTGTTTTATCAGTTGATTATACATGCGTGTTCTGAAACTAACTTTAGGAAAAAATAGTTTTTTGCAAATTTTCCTCAAGTTTCAGATTTTCAGTGTGAAGCATCCGGATGGACCTATTCTTACGTCTGGACGAGCACAGTCTTGCCGTACGCTGTCCTAGCGGTAGCCGTTCGGATGGTTAAGTGACATGTCGAGACGGGATCTCTATAGGTTTAAGACTTGCGTCTCTTTTTCTACCATACACACATCTTTGCATTTTTATTGATTTATCATGGCATGTTGTGTGTTTTTCTCGTAGATTTCTCCCGAGATTTTGGCATTCTTTGTACATCTCTTCTTATCCCACGATTTTCACTGTGTCTTCCGTTATTCTTTTAAGTTTTTGTGCTTTTAGAATATTGGAATGTTTGTTGGGATATTTTCTTGAGATAGTGTGCATGAAAATCTTATTCTGTCTGTGTGTTGGGTTGATGTTGATATTGATATATCTAGGTCATTTGGATTGCGATCTTTATTTTTGTAATTCTTGGGCATCCAATTGACAGCTGTCATAATACTACTTTCTTTTTGGGACTAACAGGATCTAATATTTCTTTGTAGTGTTATTTTTGAAAATATTTATGTTTAAATCTTTTCAGGAATTTGTCATCCAGCAGCTCCCAACACAATATCTGACAGATGGATCCTTTGGAAAACTGACTGTTGTTGAAGTCAGATGTTCAAATTCCAGAGGTCTCAGGATTAAGATGAGCTTTTTCCCCTAGCTCATGCAGAGCCTTCCGTAGCATTCCCTCGGATCATTATCAGTTAGAGCTTTAGTGGTGAATCTCCTCATTTATCTTGCAGACCAGTTGCTTGGAGGATGTTAATCTGCGGATAACCAGTTTTAGGTTTTGAAAAATCAAGAGATTGAAGGATTTCAGTCCATGGTTCCCGGCTTCCTGAGCTAGAAGTCGAAGTAGTACAAATCCAGCTTTTTATACGGATTTCTCTTCGTTACTTGATTTTAGTGGTTTGGCAGGATTTGGTACTTGGAGGATTTTTGTTCCTCTCTTTTGGGCCACTTGCAGACTCTTCTCTATTTTCCTATTGTTTTGGTTTTTATAACGTTTTTGTCTGTGGATATTATTACTCTGTTTACCCTTGTCCTTCTGAGACACTTAGGGGGAGTAATTTTTGTATGGTTTTTCTTCTTACTCTGTTTTACCCTTTGTCTTTTTGTGACAAAAAATGGGGAGTAATTTTTTATTTGGACCGGGATTGTATTTTTAACGGGTCAAGTGATTTTTGTCTCAGAATGGCCAAATGGGGAGTTTGTTAGTTTTTGTGTTGGCTGCATTCTGTTGGACAAAATCACTTCTATGTAATGTTGCTGCTTTCACAAGGATGCTGTTTTATTCAGAGTCTACACTTCAGTTATAAGCTTCAAGAAGACTCTGTGCAGAATTCAAATCAGTCAATTTAGTTCCCTTGCATCCGTCCGGACGACTTGGTATTCCATCCGGACACTCATCACTCAGCAACATCCATTCGGACGACGTGTCATACCGTCCGGATGCCCATCTGTCCAAAGCATCATCCTTCCGGACGACGAGAACTTCCCGTCCTGACCTTCCCCTGTGTTGAGAAGCTTCTTACTGCTCCAGCTTGCATATGTACGGACGTTTCAGCAGCACGTCCGGATGACACTTAGTGTTCAACCAAGTTTCAGGATTTCTTTATGAAAAATTGAATTGACTTCTAAAAATAAAGTGTGTGCATAAGTGTCAACAAAAATTAAAGCATAGCGGAAAGTAAATGACACACAGATTTTTGTTGACGAAGTGGAAACTCAGTTAAGAGAAAAACCACTCCGGGGCATCCAAACCCAGGAATTCCACTATTTAGAAGACATAGCTAAATACAAGACAGTAACACTCACATGTACCGATGCAGTGGTCATACCTTGATCTCTGACGTGTAACCCAACACGAATGCTTCCCAACCAGGTTCTCCTACTTGAAAGGGGTCTTCAATGGAACTCCTTACCTTAGAGCCGACCTCTAAGATAGACTTCGGTTTACAGCACAACACACTTGTAAAACAGCTTCAGAGGGATTGATGACTTCTCTGAGCTCTAATGGAATTCACACCGAATTCTTTTTGTTCTTAGTGCCCAGGGGCCTCTATTTATAGGCTGGGGGCTCAAATGAACGTTAGGCAAAATATACCTGGGCATCGTCCGGACGGTGGACATGGGCCGTCCGGACGGACAACTGTGCGACAAGATTTTCTGAAAAATTCGCGGAGAAATCTTTCCTGTTTAAGGGCATCGTCCGGACGGGATGGCACATTGTCCGGACGGTCGCACGTCCGCTGCAAGTAATTTCCTTATAAGGCTCTTGAGCGTCCGGACCATGGGGGATGAGCGTCCGGACGGCTATTCTTCAACATGCAATTTCCATATCGGTAATGCGCGCGTCCGGACCATGATAGGCAGTCATCCGGACGGTTGAAGTCGAATCAGCAATTTCCTTTTTTGATGCATGCGCGTCCAGACCACAGCTGTCAGACGTCCGGACGGTCATATTTGAATTGCGATTCTTACCTTACTGAGACGCGCGTTCGGATGGGATACCACATCGTCTGGACGGTTGACTGATCTTCCCTTTCTTGGAACTTGGAAAGAAATCAGAAGCTGATCGAGTGCTGGGAGGCGTCCGGACATGCTGCTGGTCTGTCTAGCGTCCGGACGGGATGACACGTTGTTCGGACGGATGGAACAGTGGACAGATGGGCGTCCGGACAGGATGGCTCAATCGTTCGGACAGCTGACTAGGAACTTTGAATTTCTTCTGATTTGCAGACTCTGAATAGTGGAATCCCTGTTTACAACATCTTTACACTTAAGTGATTTTGTCCAAACACAGAATGAGGCCAAAATACTAACACTTTTCAAAACATAGATATAGGAAGATCACTGCAACCGTTCGGACGACGTGGATTCCCGCCCAGATGCGCTTATCCAGAAGGCAAGTATTGCATTCAAAATCCAGATGTCCGGATGCCAATTAGCATGGTTCGGACGTGCAAGCATCAGATATGGAAATTGCGTGCATCAGATCAACCGTCCTGAAGACCATCCCCCTGGTTCGGACGCACGAAGCCTTTATATGGAAATTGCTTGCAGCAGAAGTGTGACCGTCCGGATGACAGGGCACCACTGTCTGGATGCGGCTCAATAGCATGAAAGAATTTTAGCGAAATTCTAGGGAAGTCGATTGCACAGTTGTCTGTCCAAACGGCCCATGACTACCGTTCGGATGGCGCCTAGTTTTTATCAAGCCAGATGTTCATTTGAACCCTCAGCCTTTAAATAGAGGTCCCTAGGCATGAGAACAACAAGAATTTGGTATTGAATTCCATTAGTGCTTTGAGAGTTATTTTGTGAGATTATTGAGCTAAGTTGTCTCTCTAAAGCCATTGCTATGTGTGTTGTTGCTGCGCTTACTTGAAGTCTATCTTAGGTAAAGGATTCCACTGAAGACCCCTTCAAGTAGGAGACCTGGTTGGGAGGCGTTCGTGTTGGGTTACACGTTAGAGTTCAAGGTACGACCACTGCATCAGGGGTATATGAGTGCTACTACTTTGTAACTAGTCTTGTCTTCTGAGTAGTGGATATCCTGGGTTTGGCTGTCCCGAAGTGGTTTTTCTCATATTGAGTTTCCACCTCGTTAACAAAAATCTTGTGTTGTTTAATTTCCGCATTATTATTTTGTTAACACTTTGCACACACACACACATTTACTTTGTGTTAGAAGTCAATTCAATTTTTCAGTGTGCCCATGCAGGAAGTGTGGCTTGAACAAAAGCTTACGGCCAAAAGAAGTATATGACCATTTGATCGGTGGAAGGCAAATTATGCCTAGTTACACTGAATGGATTTGGCATGGGGAGAAGATTAGGGCTCCTGTACCTAATAAAGTACCTATTGTTGAATTTCTCAAGCCAGCTCCAACTTCAGATAATGTACCAATACCCAATGAGTCAAGAACGATGCAGTCCATGCTGCAAGATGTTTTTAGCATGCATAATATTCAGGCAGACGATTGTGAGTGTCAAGTGGAAGTGCAAGCCGAATATGTACCTGAAGCAGTTGATGAAGAAATCGATGAGAGTGCTAGGAAATTCTACAACTTGGTTCAGGATGCAGACAAGCCATTTCATGATAAAACACAATATAGCAAACTGTCAGCTATTGTTCATCTATACAACTTGAAGTGAGTGGGTGGACTCAGTAATACGATTTTCACATCTTTGCTTGAGTTCATCAATGAGATAGTACCAATAGATGAGCCAGCTTTGCCTAAAAGTATGTATGAGACAAAAAAAATATTTAAGAGACTTGGGGCTTGGATATGAAAGATTCCGACTTGTCGAAATCATTGTATGTTATTCTGGAAGGAAAATGAGAAGTTAGATACATGTATAGTGTGTGGAGCATCAAAGTGGAAGGACGAAATTATTGAAGAAGATGGGTTATCCCGAACATCAAAGAGACGGCTGGTGAAGGTGTTGCAGTAGTTTCCATTGGCTTCAAGATTGCAAAGGTTGTACATGTCACAACATACCGCTTCTCACATGAGGTGGCACACTGATGGGTGCACAAAAGATGGTGTATCAAACCCACAGAATGTTAGGCTTGGTCTAGCGTTGGATGGTTTTAACCCTTTTGGGAACATGAGCACAAGCCACAGTACTTGGCTTATCATGTTGGTTCCAAACAACCTACCTCCTTGGATGTGCATGAAACAACCATATTTCATATTATTTATGATTATTCCAGGCCCAATTGCACCTGGAATGAATATAGATGTCTACCTACAACCTTTAATATCAGAGTTACAGGAGTTGTGGAATGTAGGGGTACGGACATATGACATATCCATGAAGAAGTCATTTGTTATGCGAACAACATTGATGTGGACAATAAATGACTTCCTAGTGTATGCAGATTTATCTGGATGGAGTACTAAACATGGTTGACATACGGGTGTAAATATTGTTATATGGGGCATAAGCGATGGTTGCCTGCCGATCATAAGTGGCGACAGATGGCAAGAACCTTTGACAGTAAACAAGAGCTAGGTGCTGCGCCTGTTATTCCAGATGGCGGTGAAATCCTATGACAATTACAGGGATTTGATGTTGTTCACGAAGACACAGGAAGGGACAAACGGCAAAAAACTGTGCAACAAGGTCATGGGGCAAATGAGAACGTGGTATGGAAAAAGAAAAGTATTTTTTTCACGTTGCCCTATTGGAAGGATAATTTGTTAAGACACAACCTTGATGTGATGCACATTGAGAAAAATGTGATGGATAATATCATTGGGATCCTACTGGACATGAAAAAAAAAAACAAAAGACAACTACGCAGCACATTTGGACTTGCGTAAAATGGGTTTGAGAAAAACACTTCATCCATTCACCAACGAGAGAGGCAAAACATATCTACCTGCGGAATGTCACACGATGTCTAATTAGGATAAAATTAATTTTTTAAAAGTGATCAAATATGTCAGAATACCTGATGGATATGCCTCCAATGTGTCTCGTTGTGTGAACCTTAAAGCCGATTCCATTGTTGGTATGAAGAGTCATGACGATCATATACTCATGCAACAACTACTGCCAATAGCTTTGCGTGGATCCTTGGAAAAGAAGGTTGTGAAACCTTTGATAGAGTTGTTTGCATTTTTCAGGGGTATATGTTCGAAAACATTGACGGAAGAAGATCTAGCCCGACATGAAGCTGAAATCCCTATCATATTGTGCAAGCTTGAACAAATATTTCCTTCGGGCTTCTTTACAATCATGGTTCATGTTGTCATACATTTGGTTTGTGAATGTTGGCTTGGTGGACCGGTACACTATCAGTGGATGTATCTGGTTGAGTGGTAATTATGTATTGTATGTATATATAAGTTTGTTTTTCTTCCTTTTATTGTCTCAATGAGGTAATACAAAAGATAATTATCTCTATGTAGGTCCCTTGGACAGTACAAATCCCTAGTACACAACAGAGCTGCACCTGAGGGTTCTATAGCGGAAGTCGGAAGGTTACTTAGCAGATAAAATACTCACATTTTGTTTGCGGTACTTAGAGAACGCACTTACAGTCCACAATAGGCCTCAGAGAAACCTTCATGAGGCTAGGGGAGCAGTAACATGAGTAACTGATGTGTCCAAAATATTGTATATTTGGACCCCTTAATTTGCATTTGTTAAGCCTTTAGTTTTGTTATTTTCTAATATTTTTTTGGTTAGTTTTGGTGTCTCAGCATTTTGCAGGTCATTGAGAGAAAATGATGATTTTTAAGAAAAATTGCAAAGAAGCGAAAAAAAAGTCGTCTCAGTTTGACACACTTTGATTGTGATTAATTTGAACAATTATTGACTTTTATGATATCAACAGTTGAGACAAAATGTAAATATATATATATATATATATATATATATATATATATATATATAAGACAAAATATGGAGACAAAACGTGGATGCACTTTTAATTAAGAAGGCAAGGACCTGTAGGTTATTTAAAAGGTGCAAGCTGAACCTAACTAGCAGCATGTGAACTGGAGCAAAATTTGATTAGTGTGATGCATTGAATCCTTGAAGATCTGCAGCAATGAAATTACGTGAAGTTATCCAAGCCATGAGTGATTTCAAGGGACTTACACTGGGAAACATGGAGCCTATTTTGCCGTAGCAATCTTTAAGGAGATGAAGTTTTCGGTCAACCAAAAAGACAAAACAAATATAGGAAGAAACAACTTTTCTTTCTTTTGGAAGGCAATACCCAGGATTTTTTTGCAAACAAGGGGAAAACTGAGACACAATTTGTCCCCATTCGGCCAGCTAGGAAAAACATAAAGGAAAAGAAGACCAGCTTGAAAAAAGAAAAGGAAAGAGATGTTAGAGAGGGGGAAGCGCCACGTTTCAGCTTGTTTTCAAACCTACTTTTTCCTTATAAAAACGAAGAGACACGAGAGTGAAGGGTGGGCCTTTTCGGGTAGAAAAACATAGCCCAGAACGTGACTGGACGGTAGCTCCAGTCACGTTGGTTTTGTTATGATGTCAATTATTTTCTTTACAAGTTTCTGTTCAGATTTATTTTGCAAGGTTCTTGTGCTGTTCTTCTTAGTTTGCAACCCAGATTTCCTTTTCTTGTAGAAAAAACGCAGCCCAGGACGTGACTGGACAGCAGCTCCAGTTCACGCTAGTTTTGTTGTCATTTCTGTTTTATGTTGCAAGTTCTGATTCTGTTATGTTTCTTTTCTTCTTTTCTTTTTCTTTCATAACCAAGTTATTTTATTTAAAAAAAAAAAAAAAAAAGCAAGACCATACGTGACTGGGGGTAGCTCCAGTTCACACTGGTTTGCCTCTTCTCTGCAGTTGTATTTTCTTTTTCTTTCATTTTTTTGTAAACAGAGAGTAGTTCGGTGGTTTCTTTGTTTTTATTTTTTGGTTCCTTTTCTTTCCAGCATGACCCATCCTTTTTCAGTTTTTTTTTTTTTTTTTTTTTTTTTTTTTTTTTTGGTTTAAAGAGAACCGGAGGCTCCAGTCACGCGTGTTCTCTTTTAGTGTAGCAAACCTTAGGTGTTCTTTTTTTTTTTTTTTTTTTTTTTTTTTTTATGATTTCTTTACGCATTAATTACTTGTAAGCTTTTGTTAATTAAGTACTCATTCATAGTTTCTTTTAATGTTTATGTTTTTAACTCAAGTAAATGTGTTGTTTTTAGTCATGAGAGGCTAACATTCTCAACTAAGGTTGATGATGAAACCTAACCATTGATAACACACACATTCTTGTTATGCTATTTGTACAATCCGATGTTTATGGAATTGTTATTCAAGTCCCATTCATTTCATTGATTTATGTCTTTAGAATGAATGTTTATTTATTGAAAAGTTGGATATTTAATGTGTTTCAACCGATAGATACATCGATTTATTTGATTGAAAAAGGATATCCACTGTGATTTGTTTATCAAACAGATACAATGGATGATTTGATTTCAAATGGGTATTTGTTGTAATTTATTTTTGAGTTGGATTCATTAAATGTTTTAACATACGTTGTTAGGGAACTTGAATAATGAACAAAGTTTAAATGTTTATTGGATGTATGAATAAAATACAAGAGTGTGTTGTTTGATTTGGTTAGATAGATTCTAAAACCTTAGTACCTTTTATCATTTGTTCTTTGTCAACTTTAATTTTAGGTTGTTATTTTGCATGCTAAAACAAAAAAAAAAAAATTGGAACTAGGTTAAGATATAATTAGTTTAAATAGAAATTAATTTTTATAATGCAATTCCCTGTGGATCGGCCTCGCACTTGCAAAACCCTTTATTGCAAACGATTCATGCACTTGCGAGTTAAATAAATTTGCACAACAAGTTTTTGGCGCCGTTGCTGGGGAATTGTTTCGTTTGTCGAAATTTATTTTTCGTTTAAATTGATTTTATTCTTCTACTAGTTTAGGTAAATTTTTGCTTTATTTTTCTTCTTCCAATTTTTGTCTATTTTTATTTGTTTTTGCTTTTTGTGTTCTTCTAATAAAAAACAAAAAGAAAAAAAAGGGGGGGTTTTGTCATTGTTTTACAGCTTTGGTGTGACAATCCACGAAATTGTGCTCGAGGGCACCAACACAAAGGGCACCATTTGCGGCAGATCAGTAGCTGAAACTTTGCCAAAAATTTACTTTTGGTCCAGTTTTTAAGTTTTTAAGTTTTAGTTTTAATTTTTGGAATTTTTGCTTCTGTGGTAGTTTTCATCTTTGATTTTATATTATTTATTTTTGCTTATTTTACATTTTTTGTTAAAAAGAAAAAAGAAAAAAGAAAAAAATAATTGCCTTTTCTTTTTGTTAATATTTTGTTTCAGTTTTACATTATATTATTGTTTATTTTTCTTCTCTTAGTTTATTTTAGTTTATTTAAGTTTTTGTGTTTGGTGTATGTTTGGTAGGTGATCCTTGAACTTAGATTTGACATCTTTAGATCCTTAAATAGAAAGGACTCTTAGGAGAAGGTGTAGACCACCTGTTGTGAGAGAATCTGTTGAGATGGGAGATAATGTGCATGCGGCTGAGAATGAGAGGCATAGGGGAGAAAATGTAGATCATACTAGATCACTTAGGGATTTGTTTGCAACCGTTGCGACAAACTCTCCTTCGTGTATAGTGTTGCCACCAACCAATGCCACCCACTTTGACCTCAAACCTTATGTTATCCAACTCCTACCTTCATTCCATGGCTTGGCCCTTGAAAATCCTTATAGCCATGTGAAGAAATTCAAAGACATTTGTGCCACATTTAAATTTCAAAATTTTTCTGAAGAGTCTGTGCACCTTAGGCTTTTTCCTTTCTCACTTCATGATAGAGCCAAGGCATGGCTGGATTCAAACATGCCTGGGTCTATCACATCTTGGGAAAACTTGATGAAAAAATTTTACAATAAATTTTTCCCAATGTCCAAAGTGAACGAGTGTAGGAAGGAAATAAGTTCTTTTACTCAAGAGGAGGATGAGAAATTTTCTGAGAGTTGGGAAAGATTTCAAGAGATGTTGATCAAATGCCCTCCACATGGATACGAGAAGTGGAGACTCGTGCAATTATTCTACCAAGGATTGACTCAATCCAACCGTAGTATGATCGTGTCAATGAATGGAGGCGCATTTCTGAGTTTGACGGGAGAGGAAGCATATAGGAGTTTAGATCAATTGTCCGACAATTCCCAGCAGTGGGATTTTTCAAGCTGTCGGGATAAATCTGCTTGCATCCAAAAGAAAGGAGGCATCTATGAGGTGAAGGAAGATATTGAGCTAAAGATGAAGATAGATGCCCTCACTAAGAAGGTCGATGCTCTCGTCATAGGAAAGTCCATCAATGCTACAAACCCATTCCATGTTGGTTGTTGTTCCATTTGTGCTAGTCCTATGCACTTAGCATAGACTTGTCCATCTTTGCCGACTTTTGTCAAGTCACCAATGGAACATCCCTAGGTGCATAGGACTGCACCTATGGTAGAGGATGATTGAGTTTTCTTATGTTTTATTGTCTTTTTGGTGTTTGAGACATTTGATTTATAAGTTTGCTATGTTTTGTTAAACACTTTGACTAATATTACTCTGTTTCCCGGGTCCTTCTGAGACCGTTAGGGGGAGTAATTTTTATTACAGTTATGTTTTATTACTCTGTTTTACCCTTTGTCCCTTTGTGATAAAAAGGGGGAGTAATTTTTGTTTTTGGACCGGGAATGTATTTCCAAACCGGTCAAGTGATTTTTGTCCTAGAATGGCCAAAGGGGGAGTTTGTTAGGCTATGATTGGCTTCATTTTGGTTAGACAAAATCACTTGTATGTAAATGTGCTTTTAACAGTGATTCCACTATTCAGAGTACCTTCATAAGACTCTGCACTGCTTGCAAGTCAGAAGAATTTCGGTTCCCTGTCTGCCGTCCGGACGACGTACCATACTGTCTGACGCTGACAGACCAAGCATCATCCATCTGGACGACGTGGATTTCCGTTCGGACCCTTCACTATATCGAGAAGCTTCTGTGCCAACTTGCATCCATCCGGATGACTTAGCAGCCCGTCTGGAAGATGTCCAGTGATCGATCAGCTTTCGATTTTCTTTCCAAAATCATTTATGGGAAGATTGCTGCAACCGTCCGGATGACATAGATTCCTGTCCGGATGCGCTTCTCCTTAAGGCAAGAATCGCAAATGAAATTCAACTGTCCGGACGTCTGTCAGCATGGTCCGGACGCGCGTTCAATTGATATGGAAATTGCGGATTCAACTTCAACCGTTCGGACGCCTGCCTATCATGGTCCGGACGCGCGCTGAACCGATATGGAAATTGCGTGTTGAAGATCAACCATCCGGACGGCCACCCTCCTTGGTCCGGACATGTGAAGCCTTATATGGAAATTACTTGCAGCAGATGTGCGACTGTCCGGAAGACTGTGCCTCACCGTCCGGACGCGGCTCTCAAATAGGAAAGATTTTCAGGGAAAATCTCAGAAATTCTGGTCGTACAGTTGTTCGTCCGGACGGCCCATGTCCACCGTCCGGACGGCACCCGTATATTTCACTACAGTTGCCCATTTGAACCTTAGCCTATAAATAGAGGCCACTGGGCATTGAGAACTGTAAGAATTCGGTATTGAATTCCTTAAGAGCTTAGAGAGTTATTTTGTGAAGATATTGGAGCTGATTTGTTCTCTCTCAAGCCATTGCAAGTGTGCTGTTGCTGCGCTACAGCTGAAGTCTATCTTAAGGGTCGGCCCTAAGATAAAGGATTCCATTGAAGACCCCTTCAAGTAGGAGACCTAGTTGAGAGGCGTTCGTGTTGGGTTACACGTTAGAGAGCAAGATACGACCACGGCATCAGGGGTATGTGAGTGTTACTATCTTGTATCTAGTTTTGTCTTCTGAATAGTGGATATCTCGGGTTTAGCTGCTCTAGAGTGGTTTTTCTCATCTTAAGTTTCCACTTCGTTAACAAAAATTCGTGTGTTGTTTATTTTCCGCATTGTTTATTTTTGTTAACACTCTGTGCACACACTTGTCTTTTATTTTCAGAAGTCAATTTCCGTTTTTCATGAACAATATTCTTGCTATCAGGTATTTAAATATAATAATAATAATATTTTATTTTATTTATTTTTTAATTTAGCGCCGTTTTAAAAATTAAAACGGCTCTAAAATTATATTTTATTTATTTTCTAATTTAGAGTTGTTTTAACACTTAAAAACGGCTCTAAAAATATATTTTAATTATTTTATAATTTAGAGCCATTTTAATACTTAAAACGGCTCTAAAAACTTTTGAGCCATTTTTATAAAAGCGGCTCTAACTGTTTAGAGCCGCTTTATAAAAATGGCTCAATACGGTTTGAACCATTTTAAAAAGCGTCTCAAACCGATTGGAGGAGCTTTTCTAAAGCGTTTCAATCCGGTTAGAGCCGCTTTTATAAAAATGACGCAAGTTAGAACTGTTTTAGGGAAAAACGGATCAATCCGAGTCTTTAATACTTGATGTGTGGACCCGTTGTCAAAACGACTAAAAAAGAAAGGCTCAAATTGTTTAGAGCCGTTTTTAGGGCTTAAAATGGCTCTAAAAAGCGGCTAAAAACACCTGTTTTTTTTTTTTTGTAGTGATAGTATCAACCATACAACGAGATGCTAATCTTTGTTTGGATTGGGAAAAATATAATATTAGTAATACGATTGTGAAGTTTTGTACATGTGTGCTATGCATATCACTTGTCAAATTTGGAGAGAATACATTAATAGTATTAACTAGAGTAATTTTTAAAAAATATCTTTATTTTATAATTATCCCACAATGCTTATGTGTTAGTCCCAATCAACCTTGATTTCTTTTTTTTTCTTTTTTTTTTGGAGAAATGCTACGTGTTGGGAATAATCACACTCAGACCGGCTCATATGAAGAATCATGGGCCTCCAGGCTAGTACTGTCCAAGGAAAATTGCCCCAAGTCAAGACAGTAGGACTCCTAGATGGGCCTATCTGGGATATGGATACACAAATGAGTCATTCTCAGTCAAGGCTATTTCTGGGAATATATGAAAGGTAGCACATCCAGATTAAGTCCTAGAAATGGACATATCCTTGGACCAAGATTCAACCTCTTAAGCCAAGGCTCGGGACGAGCATGTACCGAGAACTCAGGTATCAGTTTCATAACAAAAGGGATACAGTCGGCTCTCAACTGTAGGAATTTTGGGACTAGGACTCACCTTATGAAGTCTGGATTAGAACCCTACTCCAAGTTGAATTGAGGTAGGAGTCCCAATTCGGGTCCAATTAGGACTCCTTGAAGAACCGGGTTTACAGTTCAACTCCCTGTGGGACTGGGATAGGACTTCAAGTCCAAATCAAACTCCTAGCACTCCTAGTCAAAGTTGGATTAAAAACCCTAATCTAGGTTTACCTCAACTTCTTAGCCTATTGATGTGCAAATTTTAATACTCGCAAGTGCACGAATCGTTTGCAATATAGTGTATGTACAAGTGCGAGATCGTATCCACAGGGAATTGCGTTGCAAAAATTAATTTCTATTTAAACTAATTCTATTTTAACCTAGTTCCAAATTTGGTGAATAATAGAAAAATAAAATAAAATAAAATAAAACAAAACAAAAATGTACTAAGGTTTTAGAATCCACACCCACCAAATCACAGCAACATATTCTGATGTTCGTTAATAGATATCCGAAGTTCTCACCGTAAAAATCTTATGAATGTTCTACTATGCTTAAAAAATTAATTAAATCATTCATTGAATCCGTTCTTTGCACAAATCACAAAAGATATCCGGTTTAAAACGAATATTCAAATGTATCCGTAGAACGAAACACAATGAATATCCAACATTTTGATAAATGAAAAATCCAAGCGATAAATTAAATGAGATAATTCTCAAATCATCACATGTATCCGGAAATCACAATAGATATCCAAGAAATCATCTCAAAAATTGAAAAGAAGTAGAACATTGAAAATATTAAATCCAATAAAATCGGATAGCAAAAACTCTCATGAAAATATAGTTGCTCTTCTAAGGTGAGGTTTCATCCTCAACCTTAGTTGAAAAATTAGCTACTCATTACTAAAAAGAAAATACTAAATTTCATTAAGAACATAAAAATAAAAACTTACAAAGAAGAGAAGTCAAAGAACCCAACTGCTGCTATGTACAATGTTGAGATGTGTCTTAAGTGGTGCCTAGCATGGGGTATTTATAGCAGAAGATTAGGTTAAACCCAACTTTTACAAAATGGCACCTCTATCCCTCTAAACCCTAATAGGAGAAAAGAACGCTAAGGTTTAGGGCCATATTTTCAAAATGGCACCTCTACCCCTCAAAAACCCTAATAAGAGAAAAGAATGCTAGGGTTTGGAGTGTCTGCAGCCGCCAGGAACAAGGAAATTCGCGCTCTTATATTGCGGGGCATTTATGACATAGCATACTTTCTAATTAGAAAAATTATATTTCACAATAATTTGTATCATTTTGAATTAGCTTTCGAACGCCGCTGATTTCACTTTAATCTGATATTTGAGCTGAAAGTTATGATCAAAATACTATAACTTGTACAGAACCTGAAATTTGATCCAATCCGATTTTGACTTCCAAACTTTGCATTTTTTCACTTAAAAATTACTGTTTTCTCTCCATGATCTGTAAAATATCAAAATACAAAAACTAACCAAAAACATTAGAAAATAACAAAGCTAAAGGTCCAACTAATGCAAATTAAGGGGTCCAAGTATACAATATTTGACACTCATCAAATACCCCCAAACTTACATTTTTGCTAGTCCCTTAGCAAAAAAATAAAATAAAATAAAAGCAATAAACATAAATCCGCTTTCGTGGGAGGGACGATTGCATTTAGCGTATGCAACAAGCCTTTTAAACCCCTAGGACTCCCAAAAGGACAAGTGAAGTCTCGTGAGGGTTTGTCAGAAATGATACCCACAAACATTGAAACACTATGTTGTCAACAAGAAAGAATTTTCACACAAACCATGGTTTATACGTCATTAGCATGCTTAAAAAGACAAACACCACCATCAACATCAACAGGGGATCTAACATCGAATCACTCATAAATGGACAACTAAGACATCACCTGTTCTCAAAAGTGTAGAGTGAAATTAACATACAATCATGAGGTTTCATTTTAATCTCAAGATAAGTACCTCAAAAATCGTTGGAATCCCTATCAATTGAAACAACCATGGCAAGATATATAAATTATTTTATTTTATTTATATATATATATATATATATTTTTTTTGTGTAGGCTGTGCAATGCTCGACTCCCTTAAACTTTCTAATTGACCTATGTAATGAGTGTTGGGCCAGTAACTCCCAAACCAGATGGTCTTAGGGCACTAGATGTAAAAACATCCCCATTCTCAGGTTGTATCTCGGGAGTAGAATCCAATAAATCCTCATCTTGCTTAGGTACAAAGTCAAGGTCAAATTCGAATTGAGCACAACTCTCTTCAAAAGGATCTTCCAGACTTGGCTCATTAACAATCTTTTCAAAAACTACCTCACTCCCAAGTGCGGTGGTGGCTTGGACATGCTCATAATGAAGATAGCTAGAATCATCCTCATCAATCATGTAGTGCCCTTCAACCATCAGCTGACTCTGAAACTCTTCTTCCTCCAGTCTGTTAAACTTAGCAACCAGATGATTAAGTTGTCCTTCCAACCTTTGAATTGCTGAAGTATTGGCCATAGTGGCATCTTTGATCACTCGAATGGCTGAGCTATCAACCATGGTGACATTCTTAAGCTCTTGCATGGTTTGGCTAGTGTTCTCCATAAATTCCTTCAACGTATCCTCCAATGACGACTCTGGTTGTAAAACTTGAATGGTGGATTGGCTAGTTATCTCCATAAATTCCTTCAATGAATCTTCTAATGATTTTTGAGGAAGGGGATCATATGATGAATTATTAAGGACTTGGTTTTCGAACTGCAGATATTCAGGATGATGCAGTTCCTGAAATTGGGGAGCACAATTTCCAATGGCTTGAGCTTGCCACAAGAAATCAGAATGGTTGCTCCAGTCAGGGTTGTAAAAATTGAAATTTGAATTGAACCCCGGGCTAGAGAAATTTGTGTTCATTTGCTCATATGAAAAATTATGGAATTGTCCCCAAGATGGACAATTACTGGCACAATGATGAGGATTAGAGCAACGTGAACATGGTCCATATGGGTGATAATTAATGTTTTAGAATCACTTCCTACCAAAAATATGAACATTTTTTTTTTTTTAAAAGAAAATGCAAGTGGGGTAGGCAGAATTCTCTAGGAGCCCAGGTTCGTTCCTAGGAAAGTGAGGGGGGTCACACCGGACACACTTAAATCCCAAGACTTTCCTAGCCAGAACTTTCCTAAACACTTGGATAGCGTCGTAGGACCACACTAGCAATATTTTATTTTTATTTTTTATTTTTTATTTTTATTTTTTTATTTTTTTAAAAAAGAAAATGCTAGTGAGGTAGACAAAATTCTCCAAGAGCCCAGGTTCGTTCCCAGGAAAGTGAGGGGGGTTACACCGGACACACTTAAATCCCAAGACTTTCCTAGTCAGAACTTGCCTAGACACTCAGATAGCGCCGTAGACCACTCTAGCAATTTTTTTTTTATTTTTTTTTTATTTTTTTTTATTACAAGTTAAAATAACCAAAAATCAAAAAATAAAAATAAAAATTAAAAATTAATACAGAAGCACAAAAAAATACACAAAAAATTAAAAACTCACAAAATGGACCAAAATTTTTTTTTGGCAAAGTTTCAGCTACTAATCTGCCGCAAGTGGTGCCCTTTGCGTTGGTGTGCTTGAGCACAATTCTGTGGATTATCTCACCAAGGCTGCAAAACAACAACAGAAACTTTTTTTTTCTTTTTTTCTTTTTCTTTTTTATGGGTTAGAGAATAAAGTAAAAACAAATAAAAAGAAAAAGAAACAAAAATTGGAAGAAGAAAAATAAAACAAAAATCTACCTAAACTAGTAGAAAAATAAAATCAATTTAAACAAAAATCAATTTTCACAAACAAATCAATTCCCCGGCAACGGCGCCAAAAACTTGATGTGCAAATTTTAATACTCACAAGCGCACGAATCGTTTGCAATATAGTGTATGTGCAAGTGCGAGATCGTATCCACAGGGAATTGCGTTGCAAAAATTAATTTCTATTTAAACTAATTCTATTTTAACCTAGTTCCAAATTTGGTGAATAATAGAAAAATAAAATAAAATAAAATAAAACAAAAGAAAAATGTACTAAGGTTTTAGAATCCACACTCACCAAATCACAGCAACATATTCTCGTGTTCGTTAATAGATATCCGAAGTTCTCACCGTAAAAATCTTATGAATGTTCTACTATGCTTAAAAAATTAATTAAATCATTCATTGAATCCGTTCTTTGCATAAATCACAAAAGATATCCGGTTTAAAACGAATCATCAAATGTATCCGTAGAACGAAACACAATGAATATCCAACATTTTGATAAATGAAAAATCCAAGCGATAAATTAAATGAGATAATTCTCAAATCATCACATGTATCCGGAAATCACAATAGATATCCAAGAAATCATCTCAAAAATTGAAAAGAAGTAGAACATTGAAAATATTAAATCCAATAAAATCGGATAGCAAAAACTCTCATGAAAATATAGTTGCTCTTCTAAGGTGAGGTTTCATCCTCAACCTTAGTTGAAAAATTAGCTACTCATTACTAAAAAGAAAATACTAAATTTCATTAAGAACATAAAAATAAAAACTTACAAAGAATAGAAGCCAAAAAACCCAACTGCTGCTATGTACAATGTTAAGATGTGTCTTAAGTGGTGCCTAGCATGGGGTATTTATAGCAGAAGATTAGGTTAAACCCAACTTTTACAAAATGACACCTCTACCCCTCTAAACCCTAATAGGAGTAAAGAACGCTAAGATTTAGGGCTATATTTTCAAAATGGCACCTCTACCCCTCAAAAACCCTAATAAGAGAAAAGAATGTTAGGGTTTGGAGTGTCTGCAGCCGCCAGGAACAAGGAAATTCACGCTCTTATATTTCGGGGCATTTATGATGTAGTATACTTTCGAATTAGAAAATTTCTATTTCACAATGATTTGTAGCATTTTGAATTATATTTCCAACGCCGCTGATTTCACTTTAATCCGATGTTTGAGATGAAAGTTATGATCAAAATACTATAACTTGTGCAGAACCTGAAATTTGATCCAATCCGATTTTGACTTCCAAACTTTGCATTTTTTCACTTAAAAATTACCGTTTTCTCTCCATGATTTGTAAAATATCAAAATACAAAAACTAACCAAAAACATTAGAAAATAACAAAGCTAAAGGTCCAACTAATGCAAATTAAGGGGTCCAAATATACAATATTTGGCACTCATCACCTATAAATTGGCCCTTATACCAGGTATAAACCTTAGACTGAATTATTGTGCTTTGGGCGTACTTTTCTCTTAGAGAATGATTTAGGCATTGGAGTGTGTTAGTTTTTGTGTTGGCTAAATTATGTTGGACAAAATCACTTCTATGTAATTTTGCTGCTTTCACAGGGATGCTGTTTTATTCAGAGTCTACACTTCAGTTATGAGCTTCAAGAAGATTCTATGCAGAATTCAGTTCCCTTGCATCCATTCGGACGACTTGGTATTCCGTCCGGAAGATCTTCAGTCACTAACATCCGTCCGGACGAAGAAAACTTTTCGTCCGGACGCCCATCAGTGTCTAGAAGCTTCGAACAGTTCAAGTTTGCATCTGTCTGGACGTAATGGCAAATCACCCGGATGCTCTTTAGAGTTCGAGAAGATCCCAGTGTTCTAGTGAATCTGTTCGGACGATATGGCTAAACCGTCCGGACGCCATTCATTGTTTGACAAGCATTAGGGTTTTTGCCTCAAGACACAGTTATAGGAATATGGCTGAAACCGTCCGGACGATGTGTGATCCCGTTCAGACTATGTCCTCCATAAGGCAAGTCGTACATACAAAGTTCAAACGTCCGGACATTAGTCTTCATGGTCCTGACAATCAAGCATCATATATGGAAATTGCGTGCACCAGTTCAATCGTTCGGACATCAGCCTTCAGGGTCTGGACGCTCAAAACCTTATTATGGTAATTACTTGCAGCCGAAGTGCAACCGTCGGGATGCTAGGGAAACACCGTATGGACGCGGCCTTGTTATGGAAGCTTTCAGCGCTATTTTGGAAAGGCAGTTGCAGTTTACCGTCCGGATGCTCGGTCAAGCTGTCTGGACACCTTCCGGTATTTTGGTCAAAACATTTTACTCAAATATCGGATTAGGACGAAATTGGCGTTGTTGGAAAGCTAATGAAAAGTGCTATAAATTGATGGTCCAGACGGCCATTAGAATCATATGGACGGTCCCCGTACGGACAAAAAAATCAAGCGTCTAGACGTCCCTGCCAAAATTTGAGAATTCTTCATAATTGATTTTTGGACATGGAAATAGTTGCCCGTCTGGACGCCCAAGGCTACCATCCGGACGTGCGTGCTAGAGACTCCGATTCTGACTTGATTTAGGGCTTCTAAAGCCTATAAATAAGAGGCTCTAGGCATGCACTTTACACAGAATTTGGTGTTGAATTCTTTATAGCATAGAGAAGGTGTTTAGGGAGATATTGAAGATCTGCTAGCTCTCTAGCTTTTGTCAGTGTGTGATTTCATCAGCTGTGAAGTCTATCTTAGGGGTTGGCCCTAAGGTAAAGGATTTCATTGAAGACCCTTTCAGGTAGGAGACCTGGTTGGGAGGCGTTCGTATTGGGTTACACATCAGAGTTCAAGGTACGACCATTGCATCAGGGGTATGTGAGTGCTACTACTTTGTAACTAGCTTTGTCTTCTGAATAGTGGATATCTTGGGTTTGGCTGCCTCGGAGTGGTTTTTCTTTTAATTGAGTTTCCACTTCGTTAACAAAATATTTGTCTCCTTTAATTCCGCATTTAATATTTTGTTGCACACTGTTCACATACGGTTAAATTAGAAGTCAATTTCAATTTTTCAATTGGTATTAGAGCAGGTACACTTTGTTAAGGATTTATTTCATGAGTGTGATCCTCATCTCTTGTGACTTCTATTTTTTTATTACAGCTTTTATCATGGATTTCTCTCAGTTGTTTGAAGAAAATTATGATATTGAGCTCTCTAAAGCTTTTGCAAAATTCGATAAAATTATTTCTCCAAAAGAGCTAGAAAAGGTGAAGCAAGAAAAAGAGTCATTGATTATACAATTGTCTGAATCACATATTTTGATTGACTCTTTGAGATCTGAGAATACCATGCTATTTAATATTATTGATACACTTGAGAATAAATTAAAAGAATATGAGGATCTTTTGAAAAAAATTCTCAAGTGATAATTTGAAGAGCATGCTTTGTATTCATTCAGATATTTCTAACAAGCCTGCTTTAATTGTTGATGATATGAGTACTTCTACTTCACATGCTTCTGATTTTGAATTAGATTCTGTTGATATTAAGCCTGTGATTGTAGATGCAGCTTGTTCTGAAAATTCTTGTGTGAAGCCAAAATCCAAAGATACAGGTACACAAGCTCATGGTAAGTTTGTCCCTACTTGTCATAATTGTGTGAAGATTGGTCATATTAGGCCAAATTGTTATTTGTTGAGATCCTACAGACCTTGGATTAAACAGGATGCTCCGAGAAAAAGTGAAATTGAAGATTCTTCCTCATCTAAATGTCCCTCCTCATAGGAGACATATAAAAGGTAATGGCAATGTTATTTGTAAGAATAAAGTTAATTTTATAAACCCTGGCCTCTGCATTTCTGAAGCTACCCCACATTTTCTCTTCCTCTTTTGGCTTCTAGTGAGTGATTTCTCGAGAGTTTTTGCATTTTCTCGCCCTCTTTTGTCCTTTTGTGCATTACTCTCCACATTCCAGGTACTTTTTCTAGTTAACTTTATTCTTTTTAGTTTTTTTTTTTTTTTTAAACTGTTAGAATAATGATTATTTTGGGAATGTTAGAATATCCTTTTGTGCATATTTAAGATATCTACTGTGTTGGGATTATCTGGTTTGGTATTATTGTGGACTGTATTGTGATATTTCCTGACTGTAATTTTTAGAAAAGTCCATTTTTACTGCCATTATATTGCTGGATTTTCTATGTGAACTAACAAGAATATTTCTTTTGGATTATTATTGGCAAATCTTGTTGGTTTCTTTTGCAGAATCATGTCTGCAGGCAATCCACAGCGCAGAGTTCGACAGAGGACAGAGGGAGATAGGGCAGCCCTTAGAGCTAAAATTATGGACCGACCAATCATTGCTGAGAGAAATATTGTTCGGTCTAATATCATGGTGGCTCATTTGGACAGTATCCATGACACTATCTAGACCTATCATTAGGGGTATCTACACACCTCTGCCTGTGTTGTGTACACCAGGCTAGTCAGGCTATTCTATACCAACCTCGAGGTGGTTCAGGAGGATGATTGCGGGTTGGTGCTTCAGTCCACTGTAGGTGGGCATACTATCAATGTTGATCCCCAGATCATCAGTCAGTTCATAGGAGTACCTATTCTCTAGATTCCTGGCAGCCCTTATAATGAGGTGGTAATCCCTCCTTCTCTGGATAATCTCAGAGAATTCTTTCATGTCGTTCCCCAAGGAGAAGAGCATGCCACCACCATCAGGATCGGTGCTTTATCTGCCCCACACCGCATGCTAGCCAAGATCGTCCAGCACAACCTTTGGCTTGTTGTCAGACGCAATGACCTGATTTTGAAGAGGGCTTAGTTCGTTTATGCTATCAGTCTTCGCTTGCCTTTCTGCTTGTGCAAGCATATTTTAGGTGTTATTCTGGAGGCTCGTGATGAGGGCAATACTAGTCTTCCATTTGGCTGCCTGCTCACAGAGATTATTCTACAGTCAGGCATTAGTATTGCTGGCGAGCCAAAGATGAAAATCCAGGATCCTATCAGCAAGCAGACCCTGATGAAGTACAATGCTCAATTGCGTCGAGATGATCATGATGATGATGTGCCCCCGCCTCCCTTTATTCCTGTAGGCATACCGGATGTGGCATCTTCTTCTCAGACTGTTCCACCACCACAGCAGGATGCCAACTATTCTCAGATTATGGAGGCATTGGCTGCTATTTAGAGGGGCATGAATTCCATGTAGCTATCTATGCCCTCCATGCAGCAGTCCATCTATGTCATGCAGCATGAGGTTCACTCCATTAACCTCCGTGTAAAGCAGAACCAGCTAGACCTCCAGGAGTGTCTCAAGTTCCATCATCCATCTAGCAGTGACGATGAGGATGATGCGCCTATGGCAAAAGCTGCTTGAGCCTATTTTGTTTACTATTGTTTACTTATTTGAGAAATTTTTATTATTTTGCTACATTTATTTAAACTCTTGTTTACTTTATTACTCTATTTACCCTGGTCCTTCTGAGACCTTTATGGGGAGTAATTTTTGGTCTGTTTGATTTTTATTACTCTGTTTTACCCTTTGTCCCTTTGTGACAAAAAATGGGGAGTAATTTTTATTTTTATTTGGACCGGGATTGTATTTTTAACCGGTCAAGTGATTTTTGTCCCAGAATGGCCAAATGAGGAGTTTGTTAGTTTGTAATTGGCCACATTCTGTTGGACAAAATCACTACTTTGTAATGATGCTTTTAAACAGGGATTCCGCTATTCAAAGTGCTTCTAGAAGATTCTGCACAGTCTACAAGTCAAAAAAATCTGGTTCCCTGCCAGCCGTCTGGATGACGTTACATACCGTTCGGATGCCCAATTGTCCAAAGCATCATCCGTCCGGACGATGAGAACTTTTCGTCCGGACCTTCCTCTGTGTCAAGAAGCTTCGAACTGTTTCAGCTTGCATCCGTCTAGACATTTCAGCAGCATGTCCGAATGACACTCAGTTTTCAACCAGCTACAGTATTTCTTTCCAAAACATAGATAAGGGAAGTTCACTACAACAGTCCAGATGATGTGGATTCCCGTTCAGGCGCGCTCATCCATAAGGCAGTATCGCATTCAAAAATCCAGACGTCTAGACGCCAGTCAGCATGGTCCGGACGCGCGAGCATCGGATATGGAAATTGCGTGCATTCGATCAATCGTCCGGGCGACAGTCCCCTTGGTTCGGACGAGTGAAGCCTTGGTATGGATATTACTTGCAGCGGAAGTGCGACCGTCCGGATGACAAGGCACCACCATCCGAACGCGACTCTAATCAGGAAAGAATTTCAACGAAATTTTCGGAAAGCCAATCGCACAGTTGTCTGTTCGGACGCCCTACGACTATCGTCTAGATGGCGCCTAGGTTTTATCAAGTCAGACGCTCATTCGAACCCTTAGCCTATAAATAGAGGCCCCTAGGCTTGAGAACTGCAAGAATTCGGTATTGAATTCCATTAGTGCTTAGAGAGTTATATTGTGAGATTATTAAGCTGAGTTGATCTCTCTAAAGCCATTATTGTGTGTGCTGTTGCTGCGCTTATCTGAAGTCTATCTTAGGGGTTGGCCCTAAGGTAAAGAATTCCATTGAAGACCCATTCAGGTAAGAGACCTGGTTGGGAAGCGTTCGTGTTAGGGTACACGTTAGAGTGCAAGGTACGACCACTGCATTATGGGTATGTGAGTGCTATTACTTTGTAACTAGTCTTGTCTTCTGAATAGTGGATATCCTGGGTTGGGCTGCCGCGGAGTGGTTTTTCTCATATTAAGTTTCCACTTCGTTAACAAAAATCTTGTGTTGTTTAAATTCTGCAATGTTATTAGTTTGTTAACACTTTGTGCGCACACACACTTGCTTTGTGTTAGAAGTCATTTTAATTTTTCAGAGAGGAAGGTCAAAAGCAAACCAGCGGTGGTGGACAAGCTCTTATTGGGTACCGGCTCATCCTTCACTAGACGAGTAGCAAATTACCGGCTACCCGAGAAGTTCAAGGTCCCTCAGATCCTGAGTTATCCTGATGTTGCAGATGTTATTGAACACTTGGAGAATTTCCGAGCTCACCTTGACCTCCATGGGACGTCTCAGTGCCCGGGATTGGTTCAGGAAGTTGCCCCCAAATTCCATTGATAAGTTCGAGGATTGAGCCAGGATATTCCTAACATAATTTCTGGTTCACAAACACGGAAGAGGCCATCGGGATACTTGCTAACACTGCAGCAGCGCAATAACGAAACTTTTAAGAAGTTATAGAACGGTTCAACCTAGAAAAGGTGGAGGTTGAAGATGCAACTGACGATATAGTTTTTGCTGCCCTTTATCAAGGCCACTCACTCTAGGGGCCCCTGCTGAAAAATTTGGACTGGAAGCAATCGATAACTCTACAAGGTCTAATGGATTAAGCGAAGGAATTCATCAACCAAGAAGGCTATGGGTAGTTCGAGGCAACCCCATGAGATAGTCCCGGAAAAAAGAAAAAAGAAAAAAGAGAAGAGAATTCAGAAGAGCTAATAGAGAAGAGCAGGAACTGGCAAAAAAGTTCAAGGACTATGACTTTAAACCTCTCAATGCCGAGATATCAGAGGTCCTCATGTAGATTAAAAAAAGAAAAAAAAAAGACCTAGAGTTTCTCCGACCACCAAAGATACGAGGTAATTCTTCTCGTAAGAATGAAGACAAATATTGTGAATTCCAAGAACAAACACACTGAAAATTAATTATTGACTTCTAACAACCAAGTGTGTGTGTTTGTGTGCAACAAAATATCTTAAAATGCGGAATTTAAAAGACAAGATATTTGTTGACGAAGTGAAAACTCTATGAAGAGAAAAACCACTCCGGGGTAGCCAAACCCAGGAAATCCACTATAAAAAAACAAAGCTAGTTACAAGACACTTGTACTCGCATACCCTTATGCAATAGTCATACATTTAACTCTGACACGAAGCCCATCGTGAACGCTTCCCAACCAAATCTTCCACCTGAAGGGGTTTTTGATGGATTCCTTTACCTTAGGGCCAACCCCTAAGATAGACTTCACACGAATAGTTGAGCACACATCGGCAATGGCTTGATAGCTAGAAGATCTTCGATTCTCCCTAAACACCCTCTCAAAGCACTATGGAATTCACTATCGAATTCTGTACAAAATACAAGCCTAGAGCCCTCTATTTATAGGCTTACAGGAAACCTAAAACTACTGAAATTCGGGCTCTGGCTGTCGTGCGTCCGAACGGAAGTTAGCCACGTCCGGACGGCTTTCTACGATATCCTTTCAGAAACAGCGTAATTCTATCCTTATCAGGTTCACATCCGGCCGGCTTGACCGAGCATCCGGACAGCCTTCGCTAAAATCCTATCCACGTTCGAATGGAACTCTGGAATATTCTGAAATACTGGACATCGTCTAGACGGCTTGCAGAGACTTCCCAAATAGTGTTGACTTCTGAAATCCAACTCCGTGTTGAACAATTATTGACCTACCGTCTGGACGGTGTTGCTCTGATGTCCGGACGTCTTCATCGTTATCTGTAAGACACTGCAGGGCGTCCGAACGCCTTCGAAGGCTCGTCGGGATGGTTGCACAGGAACTGGCTGTTTTGTCCTAGATTTTGCAAGGACTCTTCATGGACATTTTCTAGAAACTTGTGATCAGTTACTTTCTTTGATTTGAACACTGTCTGAATACATGAAGATTCTGAATAGAAAACTGACCATCCTATTAATTTGCAACCATTACATACAGTGTTTTTGTCAACCAGAATAAAGCCAACAATGTTAGTTTGTAATTGGATGCATTCTGTTGGACAAAATCACTTATATGTAAAGATACTTTTTATCAGGGATTCTGCTATTCAGAAGTGCTCCAGAAGATTCTGCACAATTTGCAAGTCAGAAAAATTGGTTCCCTATCAGCCGTCCGGATGACATGTCATCCCATCCGGACGCCTAGCTTTCCAAAGCTCCAGCCGTCTGGATGATGTGTCAAACAGTCTGGACTCTCATCAGACTAAAGCATCATCCGTCTGGACGACGTAAATTCCTGTCTTGACCTTCCTCTATGTCGAGAAGCTTCGAACTGCTCCAGCTTGCATCGATCCGGAAGTTTTAGCAGGCCGTTTGGACGACTCTCAGTGTTCGACCAAGCTTCAAATTTTCTTTCCAAAATCAGATATGGGAAGATTACTGCAACCGTCCGGACGATGTGAATTTTCTTCCTGACACGCTACTCCATAAGGCAAGTATCGTAATTCAAATACAGACGTCCTAACGCCAGTCAGCATGGTCCAGACGCGCGTTCATCAAATATGGAAATTACGTGCATCAGATCAGCCGTACGGACGACCATCAGCCTGGTCTGAACGTGCGAAGCCTTTATAAGGAAATTACTTGCAGCGGACGTGCGACTGTCCGGATGACAATGCCTCACCGTCTGGACGCGGCTCTCAAACAGGAAAGATCTTCAGCGAAATTTTTGAAATTTTGATCACACAGTTGAGCGTCCGGATGGCCTATGACCACCGTCTAGACGACCCCAGCTTTATCAAGCCAGACGCTCATTTGAGCCCTTAGCCTATAAATAGAGGCCCTGTGCTTGAGAATTGCAAGAATTCAGTACTGAATTCCACTAGTGCTTAGAGAGTTATTTTGTGAGGTTATTCGCTTAAACTGAAGTCTATCTTAGGGGTTGGCCCTAAGGTAAAGGATTCCATTGAAGACCCCTTCATGTAGGAGACCTGGTTGGGAGGCGTTCGTGTTAGACTACACGTTAGAGAGCAAGGTACGATCACTATATCAGGGGTATGTGAGTGCTACTATCTTGTATCTAGTATTGTCTTCTGAATAGTGGATATCCTGGGTTTGGCTGTCCCGGAGTGGTTTTTCTCATCTTGAGTTTCCACTTCATTAACAAAAATCCTTGTGTTATTTATCTTCTGCATTGTTAATTTTTGTTAACACTTTGTGCACACACTTGCTTTATATTAGAAGTCAATTTATTTTTCAATTGGTATCAGAGCAGGCACACTCCGTTGAAAGGATTTATTTCCTGAGTGTGATCCTCATCTCTTTGTGAGGAAAAGCAAAGAAGGCATGGAGCCACCTCTGGAGACAAGGAGGAAACCCTAAGGAAAAGAAACACACGGAAAAGACCCTGAGAAAAAAACAAGACAGGAAGAAAACCCTAAGGCAAATCCATTGAAAAAACCTTGAGGAACAAAAAAAAGAAAAAAAAGGGCAAAGAGAAAACCCTAAGGAAAAAAAGAAGGCATGGAGCTACCCCAAGAGACAAGAGAAAACCTTGAGAAAATATAAGGCGGAGAGAAAAACCCAAGGAAAAATAAGGAAGCATGGGGGTCGGATTTAACACTAGGTTTTCACATTTTAGGTTTGCAAGCAAAAGGTTTAAACTTGGCTTTTTCAAAACCAAGTCTTGGAGGGTGGGTTGGATTCAACCCTCCGTGTTTAGGGAGATAGGGAGAAAACCCTAAGGCCAATCCTGGGAGAAAACCTTAAGTATAAACAAGACAGGGAGAAAATCGTGTGTAAAAATAAGAAGGCATGGAGACACCCCCGAAGATAGGGAGAAAACCCAAAGGCAAATCATGAGAGAAAACCTTGAGGAAAAACAAAGTACGAAGAAAACCTCGAGGAAAAACAAGATAGGGAGAAAATCCTAAGGCAAATTGAGGGAGAAGACCCTGAGGAAAAACAAGGCAAGGAAAAAACCTTGAGGAAAAACAAGACAGGAAGAAAATCCTAAGGCAAATTCTAGGAGAAAACCCTGAGAAAGATAAGGTAGAGAGAAAATCCTGAGGAAAAACAAGAAGCCATAGGGCAACTGCCGGAGACTAGGAGAAAACCTTAAGGAAAAAAAAGGTAGGGGGAAAAACCTAAGGAAAAACAAGAAGGCATGGGGGGTCGAATTTAACCCACGATTTTTAGGTTTCAGGTTTGCAGATAAAAGGTACTAGATTTTTTCAAAACCAAGTCTCGAAGGGAGGGTCCGATTTAACCCTTGGTTTTCAGGTTTAGGTTTGCGGGTAAAAGGTTTAAACTTGATTTTTTCCAAAAAGTCTTGAAGGGAGGGTCGGATTTAACCTTCGGTTTTTAGGTTTCAAGTTTGCAAGTAAAAGGTTTAAACTTGGTTTTTTTTTTTCAAAATTAAGCCTTGAAGGGAGGGTCAGATTCAACCCTCGGTTTTCAGGTTTCAAATATAATCGCGCTAAACTAAGCTTTAGCCCTTGCTATGAGCGGGTACATGTATTATGCTGTGTGTTAACTCTGGAATATATTAAAGAAATAAGCTCTTTCATTCATCATCAGGAGAAAGTTACAAAAGTTTAGGAAATAAAGTTTTTACAAAATTTACTAAGGGGAACCATCATCTACTGCGTCGTCCTTGGAAGACTCCTCAGAATTTGAAGGCAGGGGAGGTACTGCGGCGTTCGTAGGATAGAAACCGTGCTCGTTGACATTCGGAGCATCGGGCATTAGGCTTAAAACAATTTCTTTCATCAAAAGGCATATTGAACCGCCTAACTAGAGAAGGATGTGTGTCCCGGACGTGCTCTCGTGTTAGACAGTCTTAAGGATAAAAAAAAAGTTGTTCAAGCTCTAACAGTTAGAACCAAGACATTAAAGGGCCGAAAGCTAAAGATTGTTCAAGCCTCGGAAGAAGCTAAGGATAGGATTTTCTAGGACACAAAATTCCCATTATTTGAGTATGTCTTGGATAAGGGAATTGGAGGATAACTGTTGTGAATCATCCAAGTAAAACTGGCCCATCTGAAGAATCATGTGCTTCCAAGTCAATACTGCCCCAAGGAGAATTGTGGGCCCCAAGCCAAGACAACAGGACTCCCGGATGGGCCTATCCAGGAGATGGACACCCAAATGAGTCATCCTCAGTCAATGCTATTTTTGAGAATATATGACAGGCGACACATCCAGATTAAGTCCCAAGAATGGACACATCCTGAGATTAAGATTCAACCTCTCCAGCCAAGGTTTTGGACAAGCATTTCTCGGGAACTCAGGTATCGGTCTCATCACAAAAAGATACAACCGGGTCTCAACCCCAGAAATTTTAGGACTAAGTCTCACCCCATGAAGTTTGAATTAGAACCTTACTCCAAGCCGAATTTGGGGTGTGAGTCTCAAATCAAGTCCAAGTAGGACTCTTTGAAGAACCTGGTCAACAGTTCGACTCTGTAAAGCCTCGAGAAATTAATTAACTGGTAATTAATTTCACATTTTTTTCTCAGTCCTTTTCCACCAGGAATAAGACTCAAGGATCTACTACTCCTCAAGAAGAGAATACTACGCAGTGGAAACATAAGATATTCTATCACCATTAATTACAACCAAAGCATCTACCAAGAGTCTTACACTAATTGAAATCACTTTATACATATCATCGATAAAAGATCAGAGTTAAACCTTAATACACAATTGAACCTCAAATGCTAAGCCTACAATATCACCCAAAAGTACTAATTACCATGAGTGATCTTCAAAATCCTGTAAACAATCCTTAAGCATAAATGGAACGATATCACTATGCCAAACGACAACATTTGCCTTGCGGTCCATCTCGAATCTAAAGGTGGTTCAACTATGAGTAATAATACGCATGATTCACAAGTTATCATATGGTGAACTCAGTTTAAGTTGAAATCACATGTAAGAAAGTATTCTTTCAATGTACAAGATGATGATGTATGTAATATAGATATAGTGTATTTTTGCTTATATAAAGAGCATCATGTCATAGTTCAATTCCATATGGTCTACCCAAGATATTAAACCCTTCTCGGTTGAGTTGGCATTGTCTCGAGGGACCTGTAATACAACATTGGTACCCCAAATATGTACACTACTCTCCATCATTAGCAGCTCAACCGAGTATGACCTTGGGTGGCCCACGCTGTGAATAATGTCCATAACTGTGACTCCCATTCAAACATGGTGTGCTAGTCACAAAACAACCATTGGATCCAAGGCCAAACATAAAAATAAATAAATCTTTGACCATAAAGAATAACCTGTATAATTTTAAGCCTACAAACATTTTTCCACACGAGACTGTGTACCATGTCATACGATGCAATTTAGTCTTCACCTTATTTTACATGCATGCTTTCTTAATCTCATCAATTCATTATCTTATCATTAATCACACTTTTTCGCAAAATATAGTTCACAATTATTAGTTTGTGTTGGCTGCATTCTGTTTGACAAAATTACTATTATGTAATACTGCTACATAATCAGGGATGCCGTTTATGTCAGATTCTTCATTTCAAAAAAGTGGTTCAAGATGTTCAAAGAAGATTCTATACAAATTCCAACTTAGAGAAGTCAGATCCCAAGATTCCGTCCGGACGGTCCTGTCTAGCGTCCAGTTGCCCACCAGTGTCTAGAAGATTCGACCAGCTCAAGGTTGCATCCGTCCGGACGTTATGGCAAGAATTTCAAACTCTGAAACCGCTCTAGAAGCATGGAAAATCTCAGAAACAACATATGAGGGCACAAAGCTTATTAAATCTGCCATGCTCCAAATGTTGATTTCCAGATTTGAAGAGATTTGGGGAGTTTTACACTAAGATGAGTGACCTGAGAAACTCGATGGTGAGTCTCGAGAAGACCGTCTTGAATGTAAAGCTCATCCAAAAAATTCTAAGATCTTTACTTGATAGTTTTAGAATAAAGGTGACTACCATTGAAGAAAGCAAGGATCTAGAAGAGATGAAGATTGAAGAGTTGGTGGGATCTCTTCAAACATATGAGCTTTCCCTGCCTCCAGTCAAGAAGGTAAAGTCTATTGCCCTCAAGGCATCTAAGAAGAAGGCCAGAGTCTCATCTAAGGAGGACTCTGATAATGAAGAAGATGCAGTGGCAATGCTGGCCAAGAATTTCAAAAGACTAATGAACAATGACAAATTCAAAAAGAAGTTCATCGGAAGACTGAAGAAGGGTCCTAGAGATTTTGAGCCTGAAGAAGCTGAAAATAAGGACCCAAGAGGTCCCAGATGTTTTGAATGCTCAAGGTTTGGGCATATTCAGGCTGACTGTGGGAATCTCAAGAAGGGAAAATGGAAGGCCTACAATGCGACTCTTAGTGATGAGTCAGAAGAAGAAGAAGAAACTCTTGCTCAAGATAAAAAAATTTCTAGCCTTTGTGGCTCCACACGAAGACCAAGAGGATTCTCAATCCTACTACTCTGAAAATAGTGATAAAGAGGGAGACTCACAAGCAGCACATCCATGAGCTGAATAGACTGCAGATAGAGAAGAGTTCTTTGCTGCTCAAAATTCAAGACCTAGAGGAGAAGCTATTGGACACACAACTACAGTTGGAGAGGGTCACTTATGAAAAGCTTACCCACATGTTGTCTAGAATAGCCAAATTGATAAAACCAAACTCAGGGTATGTTGCTTTTTCCTTTGATATCCCTTCTACTTCTAAGACTGTATTTGTCAAGCCCACATTCCTTGAGCCTCCATCCATCTGCCTGGATAAAGGAAAGGAAGTAATTGGTGGGGATGCTCCGGCTAGTGCAAAGGCCACTCATAAGCCTCCTACCATTAGAAGGCCTCCCATTTGCTACCACTGTGGTTTAAGTGGTCACATCCTGCCCCATTGCTCACTTCTTAAAGCTCAAAGATTGAAGGTCAAGAAGGAGTTGCCAAGACAAGCTACATTCGGCACTAGACCTTTGGCCTGACATCAAGCTCCATGGCATCAGGCCCCACAACATCAAGCTCTTTGATATCAAGCTCATCAGCATCAATGACAACAGCAGAGATTTGTTCCTGCCAATCAGAATGGTAAACCCAAGAAAAAAAAACCAAGGCACTACATGAAGAAGCCACAGAAGCCTGATAGTGATCAATTCTATAAAGAGTTGCCTCAGTTGATCAGAGTATGATCAGGTGGATGGACCACCAGATGAAGGCCTGTCAACAACCTCCATCGGGATGGTAGGTATGGGTCAGAAAGGATGAAGCCAGTCACCCCTTGAAGGGGAATGGACTCACCTAGATGGTGATGGTACACATGCCTAGATTTGGTTCCTAATCCTAGAGCATCAGGTTTGATTGCATTGCATTTTTTTCTCCCTGGCATATTTCTGTTTGCCTTGCAATCTAGGAATCATTATTGTTTTATCCCCTTTGTTTTCTCGTGTTGTCTTGAAAAACTTCTGTAGGTACTATTTTGGGATGACAATAGAAGCACGTTGGGTGGCTGCTTTTTCTGAACCTCTCTCCTTGAGGACAGGTTTGATCTTACCACACATGCTTGGTTTTTTTTTTTTTTCTTTCTTTTTACCGTCAAAACATGTTTTTATTATTTTTACATAAAAAAAAAAAAATGGGGGGAGAAGATGCAGAATTTTATTTTTTTCTTTTGATAGCTTTTCAGATATTACATGTATTTTTGACTGATGTCTCAGTTCATTGTGCATTGATTAACTATGCTTATATATGGTTTAGAGTTTATGGCTGATATCTGCTAAGTTTTCTTGCGTATCTTAATGCTAGATAGTTACTTTTCTCATGCGATGAAATATTGTGCATTATCCAAAGCTCCCATAAGGTACATTTTTTGAGAGAGATTTTTTTTTTTTTTTTGCTAAGATGATCAAATTGACCAGCTTGCTAGTTGAACCTAGAACCTAAAAATTCTGGCATTCTTTCTAGGTCGCAGCACCAAGTGATGAAAAGCATTTAAATTTCAGTTATATGGATTAATAAAAAGATCCACTACTTATTGTGATATAAATCTAATCTTAAACTTGTTCCTAAAGAAACAGTCATTGACCAAATCATTGTGGAAATAGATGGTCACTAAAGGGCTAAGTAAAAGAAAAGTGCTACAGCTTAGGGGGAATGTATCAGATGAGGGTGGCTAGGCCCTAGTAAAATAAAGTTTGACTTTTGATTGATCAATTTTTGATTTTCTCTCTTGTTTAGAAAATCCAATGCTTTAAGTCATAACAAGAAACTTTATACCTTATTGAGAAAGCTTTGACACACATATGCATTGCATGAGTTGAGTAATCTATTTAAAAATTTCTATCTGCAGGGAAATTTGTGTTGATTGAATTCTTAAACTCTCAATTATGTCTTTGCATATTTTTCAAATTCTTCTTGACTGCTTTATCAGTTGATTTTACATAGGTGTTCTGAAGCTAACTCTAGGGAAAAATATTTTTCTGCTGATTTTCCATTGAAAAAATAATATGGACTTCTAATTTTAACAAGTGTGTGTGAACAGTGTGCAACAAAATATTAAATGCGGAATTAAATGAGATAAATATTTTGTTGACGAAGTGGAAACTCAATTAAGAGAAAAATCACTCCGAGGCAGCCAAACCCAGGATATCCACTATTCAGAAGACAAAGCTAGTTACAAAGTAGTAGCACTTACATACCCTTGATGCAGTGGTCGTACCTTGCACTCTAACGTGTAACTCAACACGAACGCCTCCCAACCAGGTCTCCTACCTGAAGAGGTCTTCAATGGAATCCTTTACATTAGGGCCAACCCATAAGATAGACTTCACAGCTGATCAAATCACACACTTGGCAAAGCTAGAGAGCTAGCAGATCTTCAATATCTCCTTAAACACCCTCTCTAAGCTGTAGAGAATTCACCACCGAATTCTGTGTTGAAAGCATGCCTAGAGCCTCTTATTTATAGGCTTAGGAAACCCTATTTTGAGTCAAAAATGGAGTCTGAGGCACGCACGTCCGGACGGGAGCCTTGTGCCGTCCGGACGGGTCAAGTTTATCTTGTCCTAAAAGTAATTCTGGAATTTTCTGTAGGGCCGTCCGGACGGGCAAATCTTTTCGTCCGGACGGGTTTCGTCCAGACACTTATAGTGGCCGTCTGGATGGTCAGTTGACAACATTTTTTGTCAGCTTTCCAACGACTCCAATTTTGTCCCAATCCGATATTTGAGTAAACATTTATGATCAAAATACCAGAGGGCGTCCAGATGGCTTGACCGAGCGTTGGACGGTCAACTGCAACCGCCTTTCCAAAATAGTACTAAAAGCTCCCATAACAAGGCCACGTCCGGACGGTGTTGCCCTAGCGTCCGGACGGTTGCACTTTGGCTGCACGTAATTACCATAATAAGGCTTTGGAGCGTCCGGACCCTAAAGGGTGACGTCCGGACGGTTGAACTGGTGCACGCAATTTCCATATATGAAGCTTGATCGTCTGGACCATGAAGGTTGACGTCCGAACGGTTGAACTTTGTATGCACGTCTTGCCTTATGGAGAACATTGTCCCGACGGGATCACACATCGTTCGGACGGTAGCAGCCGTCTTCCCATAACTGTGTCTTGAGGCAGAAACCCTAATGCTTGTCAAACCCTGAATGGTGTCCGGACGGTATAACCACGTCGTCCGGACGGATGCGCTGGAACACTGGGATCTTCTTGAACTCTAAAGAGCTTCCGGACGATTTACCATTATGTCCGGATGGATGCAATCTTGAACTGTTCGAATCTTCTAGACACTGATGGGCGTTCGTACGGAAAGATCTAGTCGTCCGAACGGATGTTGCTGACTGATGAGCGTCCGGACGGAATACCACGTCGTCCGAATGGCTGACAGGGAACCGAAATAAATCTTTGAAAACTTCACAGAATCTTCTTGAAGAACATAGCTAAAGAGTAGACTCTGGATAGAGCAGAATCCATGTGAAAGCAGCAACATTACATAGAAGTGATTTTGTCCAACAGAATGTAGCCAACACAAAAACTAACAAACTCCCCCTTTGGCAATTCTGGGACAAAAATCACATGACCGGTTGAAAATACAATCCCGGTCCAAATCCAAAATTACTCCCCCTTTTTATCACAAAGGGACAAAGGGTAAAACAGAGTAATGAGAAAAACCACACTACAATTACTCCCCCTAACGGTCTCAAAAGGACCAGGGTAAACAAAGTAATAATATCCTCAAACATAAACTTTCTAAAATCCAAAACAATAGGAAAATAGAGAAAAGACTGCAAGTGTCCCAAAAGAGAGGAACAGAAATCCTCCAAGTACCAAATCCTGCTGATCAAGTATCGGAGAGAAATCCGTAAAGGCTATATTTGTATTACTTCATCTTCTAGTTCCGGAAGCCGGGAACCATGGACTGAAAAATATTCAGTCTCTTGATTTTGCAAAGCTTGAAACTGGTTATCCGCAGACTGACTCCTCTAAGCATTTGGTCTGCAAGATAATGAGGAGATTCACCTCTGAACCTTTGACTGATGTAGATCTGAAGGAATGATACGGAAAGCTTTGCATGAGCTGAGGAAAAAGCTCATCTCAAAACCCAAGACCTTTGGAAATTTGGAACATCCGACTTCAACCACTGTCAATTTTCCAAAGGATCCATCTGTCATATATTGAGTTGAGAGTTGCTGGACAACGTATTCATGAAAGGATTTAACAGAAATCTATCCAAACATAACACCACAAGGAAATATTAGTTCTTGTTAGTTCCAAAAAGAATGTGGTATTATGACAACTTGCAATTTGCATGCGCATGAATTCCACAGCAAATATAGCAATCCAAATAGCACAGATATAACAATATCCACCCAACACATAGACATAATAGAATTTCCATGCACTCTATCTCAAGAAAATATCCCAACAAATATTCCAATATTCTAAAAGCACAAAAACTTAAAAGAATAATGGAAAACACAATGAAGATCATGGGATGATAAGAGATGTGAAAAGAATGCCAAAATCTCGGGAGAAATCCACAAGAAAAACACACAACATGCCATGATAAATCAATAAAAATGAAAAGATGTGTGTATGGAAGAAAAAGAGACGCAAGTCTTAAACCTGTAGAGATCCTGTTCGGATGTGTCACTTAACCATCCGGATGACAACTGCTAGATCAATATATGGCAAGACTGGGCTCGTCCGGATGTAAGAGTAGGTCCATCCGGACGCTTCACACTGAAAATCTGAAACTGGAGAAAAATTTGTAAAAAAATATTTTTCTCAAAAGTTAGCTTCAGAAAACGCATGTATAATCAACTAATAAAACAGTCAAATAGCATTGCAAAAATATGCAAAGATATAAATGAGAGTTAAGTATTCAATAAGCACAAATTTCCCTGCAGATAGAAATTTTAAATAGATTACTCAACTCATGCAATGCGTGTGTGTGTGTGAAGACTTTTCCCAGAAGGTATGAATTCAACTGATATGACATAAAGCAACCAGATTTTCCAAACAAGAGAGAAAATCAATGAAAAATCAGCCAAAAGTCAAACCTTATCTTACTAGGGCCTAGCCACCCTCATCTGATACACTCCCCCTAAGATGCAACATCTAATTGTTTTACTTGTACCATGAAGGACAAGGTAAAATTTTACTTGCACATGAAGGGCAAGGCATATTTTAGCACATAAGCAGAAAATATACATATATCGCGCAAAATTCATAAAGGTAACTGCTTGATTCTTTTGATGCTGCAACCTAGAGAGAATGCCAGAATTTTTAGGTTCTAGGTTCAACTAGAATTTTGTCAATTTGACCATCTTATCGAAAACCTCTTCTCTTATCCAGAATTTCTAGAAACAAAAAGTCAGAGAAGGAAAAGATGTACCTTAGGGGAGTCTTAGAAAGTGCACATTTTCATCGCATGAGGAAAGTAACTATCTATCATCAAGATGCAACAGGAAAACTTAGCAGATATCATGCATAAACTCTCAATCATATATAAGCATATTTAATAAATGCACAATGAACTGAGTTATCAAGCAAAAACACATGCAATATCTAAAAAGCTATCAAAAGAAAGAAATAAAGCTCCGCATCTTCTCCCCAATTTTGTTTTTTGTTTTTTTTTGTTGAAAACCGATAAATAGAAAAACAAGAAACACATGCTCAGAAAAGGAAATGACATCTAATCCCAGCATGTAAGGTAAAACCAAACCTGTCCTCATGGAGAGAAGTTTAGAAATACCAAGACAGAAAAGCAGCCGCCCGATGTGCTTTAACTGTCATCCCCAAAAATATCTCCAGATGTTTCTCAAGACAACAAGAGAAAATATGGGGACAAAATAAACAGTTCCTCAAACAGAATGCAAGGAATGAATAAGATATGACAAGATAAACAATGCAATGCAAACATACCTGACATGCACTAGGATTTAGGAACCAAAATCCTAGGCATGGGAAACATCACCTACTAGGTGAGTCAACTCCCCCTCAAGGGGTGAATGGTCTCATCCTTCCTGACCCATACCTGCTTAACCCGTGGCGGTAGCTTGCAGGTTTTGTCCATGTTGTCCATTCTCCTAAGCATACCTTGCATCAGGCTCAGAAACCCTTCATAGTCATGGTAGCTAATGGGCTTCTACGGCTTTCTCTTGTAGCACTTTGATTTGTTCTTCTTTGATTTGCCACTCTGATAGGCAAGAACAAACTGCTGCTGATGCCGTGGAGCCTGAAGCGCCATAAGAGGTAGAGTGCCTGATGTAGCTCTAGTTGGCAGCTTCCTCTGAACCTTCAACTTCTGGAGTTGTGGGCATTTGGATCGGATGTGACTGGTGATGCCGCAGTGATGACAGGTAGGCAAGCTTCTTTTGTTTCAATGCTTCTTTGTATTCTCTGCAAAATTATGATTAGCATTCTTACAAATAACATTGCCCTTACCTTCTATATGTCTCCTATGAGGAGGGACATATTTAGATGAGGAAGAATCTTTAGCTTCACTTTTCCTCAAAGCATCCTGGTTAATCCAAGGCCTGTGGGATCTCAACAAATAACAATTTGGCCTAATATGACCAATCTTCCCACAATTATGACAAGTAGGGACAAACTTACCATGAGCTTGTGTACCTGTGTCTTTGGATTTTGGCATCACATGATTATTTAAGCAAGAATTATCCAAACAAGCAGTGTCTACTATCACATGCTTAATAATAGTGGAATCTAATTCAGAATCAGAAGCATGTGATGTAGAAGCACTCAAATCATTAACAATTAAACCAGACTTGTTAGGAACATTTGAATGAATACAAAGCATGCTTTTCAAATTATTACTTGAGAAATTTTTCAAGAGATCATCAGATTCTTTTAATTTATTCTCTAGTGTATCAATAATGTTAAACATCATGGTATTTTCAGATCTCAATGAGTCAATCAAAGCATGTGATTCAGACAATTGTACAATCAATGACTTTTTTTCTTGCTTCACCTTTTTAAGCTCTTTAGAATGTTGAGCATTCTTCAATTTTTTAAAAACCTTAAAGAGCTTAATATCAGAATCTTCATTAGAAAACTGAGAAGAATTCATGATAAAAGGTGTAATAAAAAAACAGAAGTCACAAGAGATGAGGATCACACTCTGGAAATAAATCCTAAACAGAGTGTACCTGCTTTGATAGCAATTGAAAAAATAATATGGACTTCTAATTTTAACAAGTGTGTGTGAATAGTGTGCAACAAAATATTAAATGAGGAATTAAAGGAGACAAATATTTTGTTGACGAAGTGGAAACTCAATTAAGAGAAAAACTACTCCGGGGCACCCAAACCCAAGATATCCACTATTCAGAAGACAAAGCTAGTTACAAAGTAGTAGCACTCACATACTCCTGATGCAGTGGTCTTACCTTGCACTCTAACGTGTAACCCAACACGAACGCCTCCCAACCAGGTTTCCTACCAGAAGGGGTCTTCAATGGAATCCTTTACCTTATGGACAAAGCCTAAAATAGACTTCATAGCTGATCAAATCACACACTTGGCAAAGCTAGAGAGCTAGCAGATCTTCAATATCTCCCTAAACACCCTCTCTAAGCTGTAGAGAATTCACCACCAAATTCTATGTTGAAAGCATGCCTAAAGCCTCTTATTTATAGGCTTAGGAAACCCTATTTTGAGTCAAAAACGGAGTCTGAGGCACGCGCGTCCGGACGGGAGCTTTGGGCCGTCCGGACGGGTCAAGTGTTTCTTGTTCGGGAAGTAATTCTGGAATTTTCTGCAGGGCCGTCCAGATGCTTATAGTGGTCGTCCGGATGGTCAATTGACAGTATTTTTTGTCAGCTTTCCAACGACGCCAATTTTGTCCCAATCCGATATTTGAGTAAAAATTTATGATCAAAATACCAGAAGGCGTCTAGACGGCTTGACTGAGCGTCCGGACGGTCAACTGCAACCGCCTTTCCAAAATAGTACTAAAAGCTCCCATAACAAGGCCACGTCCAGAAGGTGTTGCCCTAGCGTCCGGAAGGTTGCACTTTGGCTACACGTAATTACCATAATAAGGCTTTGGAGCGTCCGGACCCTGAAGGGTGACGTCTGGATGGTTGAACTGGTGCACGCAATTTCCATATATGAAGCTTGATCGTCTGGACCATGAAGGTTGACGTCCGGACGGTTGAACTTTGTATGCACGTCTTGCGTTATGGAGAACATCGTCCGGACGGGAACATCGTCCGGACGGTAGCAGCCGTCTTCCCATAACTGTGTCTTGAGGCAGAAACCCTAATGCTTGTCAAACCCTGAATGGCGTCTGGACGGATGCGCTGAAACACTAGGATCTTCTCGAACTCTAAAGAGCGTCCGGATGATTTGCCATTACGTCCGGATGGATGCAATCTTGAACTGTTCGAAGCTTCTAGACACTGATGGGTGTCCGGACGGATTTTGCTGACTGATGAGTGTCCGGACGGAATACCACGTCGTCCGGACGGCTGACAGGGAACCAGAATAAATCCTTGAAAACTTCACAGAATCTTCTCGAAGAACATAGCTGAAGAGTAGACTCTGGATAAAGCAGCATCCATGTGAAAGCAGCAACATTACATAGAAGTGATTTTGTCCAATAGAATGCAGCCAACACAAAAACTAACACTCCAGTTTCAAATTTTCTGTGTGAAGCATCCAGACGGATCTCTTTTGGGTTCGGATACCTGAGGTTCAAACGTCCGGACTGTTAAGTTACACTTCTGGACACGCGCAGTCTTATAGAGTGCTGACATGGCAGTCTACGATCGGATGGTTATGTGCTGTGTCTGGACGGATACCCTACAGGTTTATGGACGCGTTCTTTTCTCCCTTGTGCCACACTAGCCACTTTCTTTCACTATTTTCTCTTTGTTTTGTTGGCTTTTTGTGTGATTTTCTCATGCCATCTCATGTGTTCTCAACTTATTTTGTCTTTTTCTGCATTTTCTCTTCATTCCAGGTACTTTGGTATTTTTCTTATGTTCTTTTTAGTTTTTATTAACTATTAGAATATTATTTTTTTGTGGAATATGTTTGAGAAGAATATTGCATGAAATTGATTATTATCTTTGCTACTGAGATTGAGATATTTGTTCTGTCAATTACTTAGACTATTTTGGGATATTTTTGTGTATGTAGTTTTTATAGGAAGTCCAAATTTCTGCCATTATACTGCCAAATTTTTTAGTTTTGGACTAATAAAATTTCATTGGTATTATTTTTGGCAACTTTTTGGATATTTTTTGTAGAACTATGTCTGCTAGCAGTTCTCTGCACAGAGTTCGTTAAAGGGCAGAAGAAGGCATAGCTGCCAGCAGGGCCAGGGTCGAGACCAGAACTGTGATCATTGAGAGAAACGTCCTCAAAGCCGACATTATGGCTCCTTCGTTTGACTTTATTGATCAGTTGATCCGGGAAAACCATTAGAATTATTTGTACCAGTGCTCTGGTAGTGTCTATGCTAGACTAGTTCGGGATTTCTATGGATTTTTGGAGGTTATTCTAGATGAGCAGGGATGTCTCACTTTGCAGACCATAGTCTGGGGAGTGACTTTTTGAGTTGATGCTGCACTTATTGGGACTGTTACCGGGACTAATCCAGTTCCATTTGAGGGCAATCCTTTCCTAGATTCTGTGGTTTCCCCTACCGTGGAAGAGCTGCTCATGTTTTTCGATCCTCAGCATTGAGCACAAGATAGAGTCTCTCACTTTATCAGGATTGGAATCTTTTCCTCACTGCATCGTCTTCTTGCAAAAATTATGTAGCACAATTTATAGCCCACAGCTTGAAGGAGTGAGTTAGTCTACAAAAGAGCAAGATTTCTATATGCTTTGGTCCAGTGGGTTCCCTTCTATCTCTGCAAGCATATTGTGCTTACTATGCTTGAGATGCATGGTGAGTATCAGATAGGTCTTCCTTTTGCGTACCTTGTCACGAGGATTTGCTTGCAGGTTGTTTCTTACATTCCTACTATGGAGCCCAAGGAGAAGACCAAGGATACTCTTGCAAAGCATACAGTGCTGATATCTAATGCTCAGTTGGGCCTTAAGGATCAATAGGAAGTAGCTTCTCCTCCAGCTCAGGATGATCTTACTGCAGCTTCATCTTCTCAGATTGCTCCACCACCTCCAGCCACTGATGCTATGCTCTCCCACATTCTTGATACTATGCTTTCCATTCAGCGGGAGGTCACTACTATGGGTATTCGTGTTGAGCAGAATCATATCAACATCAGAAGCTGCCTCAAGAAACTGGATCGTTGATGATGAGGATGACTGAGTGATTATTTTTGTTGTTGTTGTTGTGTTGGTTTTTATTTTGAGACAATTTTACTTTTATTCTTATTATGATGAATATTGGTGTTAGTTTGTATTAGCTGCATTCTGTTTGACAAAATCACTATTATGTAATGTTGCTATATAATCAAGAATGCCGTTTATTTCAAGGTCTTCATTTCAAAAAAGTTGTTCAAGATGTCTAAGAAGATTCTGTGCAAATTCCACCTCAGAGAAGTCAGATCCCAAGATTCCATCCGGACGACCTTGTCTAGCGTCCAGACGCCCATCAGAGTCTAGAAGATTTGAACTGTTCAAGGTTGCATATGTCCGGACGTCATGGTAACACGTTCGCATACATGGGAAGGCAGTTGCATCCATCCGGACGACAGGGCTACACCATCCAGACGTGGTCCTTATTATGGTAATTACGTGCAACAGTGGTGCAACCCTCCAGACGCAAGGGTAACATCATTCGGACGCACTTATTCAGGAAACCTTTTCAGTGAGTTATGGAAAGCCAGTTGTACAGTTGTCCATCCGGAAGGCCTCACCTTGCGTCCGGACGCCGCCTAGAGAAAATTGAATTAGAGTCGATTTAGGTCTTTTGTAGCCTATAAATAGAAGCCTAAGGCATGTAATTTATAGAATTCAGTATTGAATTATTTAGAGCTTAGAGAGTATATTTAGGGAGAACTTGTGAAGATCCGCTAGCTCTCAAGCCGTTGCCGTTGTGTTGTTGTTGTGCATATCATTGAAGTCTATCTGAGGGAGGAACCCTAAGGTAAAGGAATCCATAAAAGACCCTTTCAAGTAGGAGACATGGTTGGGAGGCATTCACATTGGGTTATGTGTCAAAGTGCTAGATATAATCGTTGCATCGGGTATGTGAGTGTTACTGTCTATGTACTAGCTTTGTCTTTTAATAGTGGATTTCCTGGGTTTGGCTGCCCCGAAGTGGTTTTTCTTTTCATTGAGTTTCCACTTCATTAACAAAATATTTATGTTCTTGAAATTCCGCATTTACAATATTTTGTTACACATTGCACACACATGGCTAAATTAGAAGTCAATGTATTTTTTCATTGGTATCAGAGCTTGGCACATTCTGTTTAGATTTATTTCTTGAGTGCAATCCCTTTGACTTTTATTTTTTTTGCTATGTCTCAAAATCTTATGACTGATCCTGCCTTTGATGGCATGAACTATGGCTATTGGAAAGCTTGTATGCGTTTCTTTTTAAAATCCATTGGCTGTTGGAAAATTGTTGAAACTGGTTGGACTAAGCTAGAAGAAACAACTCTCGAACTAGTTTCTGAAAAAAAAACGCACGACTTGCTAACGATAAAGCCCTCCATGCTCTATGTCAAGCACTTTCACCGTTTGAATTTACAAAAATTTCAAACTGTGAAACTGCTCTAGAAGCTAGCAAATCTTTGAAACAACATATGAGGGCACAAAACTCGTTAAATCTGCCAAGCTCCAAATGTTAATTTCTAGATTTTAAGAGATTAAGATGCTTGAAGATGAGACATTCGAGGAGTTTTACACTAAGATGAGCGACATGAGAAACTCGATGGTGAGTCTCAGGAAGTCCATCTAGGATGTAAAATTCATCTGAAAAATTCTAAGATCTTTGCTGAGCATTTTAGAATAAAGGTGACTACCATTGAAGAACGCAAGGATCTAGAAGAGATGAAGATTAAGGAGTTGGTAGGATCTCTTCAAACATATGAGCTTATCCTGCCTCAAGTCAAAAAGGCAAAGACTATTGCCCTAAAGGCATCCAAAAAGAAGGCTAGAGTCTCATGAAGAAGATGCAATGGCAATGCTGGCCAAGAACTTCAAAAGACCGATGAAGAATGACAAATTCAAAAAGTTCACCGAAAGACTGAAGAAGGCCCCTAAATTATTTGAGCCGGAAGAAGTTGAGAAGGACCCGAGAGGTCCCAGATGTTTTGAATGCTTGGGCTTTGGCCATATTCGGGATGACTGTGGGAATCTCAAGCAGGGAAAAGGGAAGGCCTACAATGCAACTCTCAGTGATGAGTCAGAAGAAGAAGAAGAAGAGACTCCTGCTTAAGATTAGAAATTTCTAGCCTTTGTGGCTCCACAAGAAGAACAGGAGGACTCTCAATCCTACTACTCCGAGCACAATGATGAAGACAGGGAGGAACTCAAAGAGGCCTATAAAGTCCTCTATGTAGAGTTCTTAAAGTTAAGGGAAACTCGCAAGCAGCACATGCATGAGCTGAACAGTTTGCAGACAGAGAAGAGCTCCTCGCTGCTCAAAATTCAAGACCTAGAGGAGAAGCTATTGGAGACTCAACTACAGTTGGAAAGAGTCCCTGAAGAGAAGCTTACCCACATGCAATCTATCCAGAAGAGCCTAACTGATAAAACTGGACTCGGGTATGTAGCTTCTTCCTCTGATATCCCCTCTACTTCTAAGACTGTATTTGTCAAGCCCATAGTCCCCGAGCCTCCATCTGCCTACATGGATAAAGGAAAGGAAGTAGTTGGTGGAGATGTTTCGGCTAGTGCAAAGGCCACTCAAAAGCCTCCTACCATGAGAAGGCCTCCTAAATGCCACCATTGTGGTTTAAATGGGCATATCCGACCTCACTGCTCATTTCTCAAAGCCTAGAGATCAAAAGTCAAGAAGGAGTTGCCAAGACAAGCTACATTCGAAACTAGACCTCTGGCCCAGCATCAGGCTCCATGGCATCAGGCCCCTCAGCATCAGCGGCAACAAAAGTGATTTGTTCCTGCCAATCAGAATGGCAAACCTAAGACAACCAAATCAAGGTACTACATGAAGAAGCCTGATAGTGATCAATTCTATAAGGAGATGCCTCTGTTAATGCAGAGCATGATCAGGTGGATGGACCCTAGATGAAGTCCTGTCAACAACCACCACCGGGATGGTAGGTATGGGTTAGAAATAATGAAGCCATTGACCCCTCGAGGGGGAGTGGACTCACCTAGATGGTGAGGGTACACATGTCTAATATTTCATTCCTAATCCTAGAACATCAGGGTTGATTGCATTGCTTTATTTTCTCCACGGCAGCTTTTCGTTGCCTTGCAATCTAGGAACCATTATCGTTTTATCACCATTGTTTTCTCGTGTTGTCTTAAGAAACATCTGCAGGTACTATCTAGGGAAGACAGAAAAAGCAGGTTGGGAAGCTGCTTTTCTGTATTCGTAATTCTAAACTTTTCTCCTTGGAGACAGGTTTGATGTTGCCACACATGCTAGGTTTAGTTTTGTTTCTTTACCATTAAAGCATGTTTTTATTGTTTTTGCATAAGAAAAAAAAATGGGGGAGAAGATGAAGAATTTTATTTATTTTTATTCTTTTAATAACTTTGCAGATATTGCATGTATCTTTGCCTGATATCTCAGGTCATTGTACATTGATTGACTATGCTTATATATGATTGAGAGTTTATGCCTGATATCAGCGAAGTTTTCATGTGTATCTTAATGCTAGATAGTTACTTTTCTCATGCGATGAAAAATTGTGTACTATCCAAAGCTTTGCCTAAGGTACATTTTTTTTTTTCTCTTTGACTTTTAGCTTCGTGAAATTCTGATAAGAGAGATCTTTTTTTGCTAAAGATGGTCCAATTGACCAACTCGCTAGTTGAACCTAAAACCCATAAATTCTGTCATTTTTTCTAGGTTGCAGCACGAAGTGATAAAAAGCATTCAAAATGAATAAATATGGATTAATAAAAAGATCCACTACTTTTGTGCAATAAATCTGTTCTTAAACTTGTTCCTAAAGAAACAGTCAATGACTAAATCATTGTGGAAATAGACGGTCACTAGAGGACTAAGTAAAATAAAAGTGTTGCAGCTTAGGGGGAGTGTATCAGATGAGGGTGATTAGGCCCTAGTAAATAAGAAGGTTTGACTTTTGACTGGTCTAACATTAATTTTCTCTCTTGTTCAGAAAATTCAGTTGCTTTAAGTCATATCAATGAACTTCATACCTTATTGAGAAAGTCTGCACACACACACGCATTGCATGAGTTGAGTAATCTATTTAAAATTTCTATCTGGAGGGAAATTTGTGCTAATTGAACTCTTAACTCAAAATTATTTCTTTGCATATTTTTGAAATGCTATGTGACTGCTTTATCAGTTGATTATACATGTGTGTTCTGAAGCTAACTTTAGGGAATATAATTTTTTGCAAATTTTCCTTCAGTTTCTGTTTTTTAATGTGAAGTTTCCGAACAGACTTCTCTTGAGTCTAGACGAGTACAGCTTAGACGGTTGGACAGTCAAGTGACACGTCCGAACGTGCGCGGTTCTGTAGAAGGCTGACATGGTAGTGACCGTTCGGACAGGTAAGTTACATGTCCGGACGGGTACCCTATAGGTTTTAAAACCGCATCTCTTTCTTTAGTTGCCACACATGCCTTTTGATTTCACGATTTTCTCTTCTTCTTCTTTTTTGGCCTTTTGTGCAGTTTTCTCGTTTTTTCTCACAAGTTCTCATCCTCTTTTGTCTTTTTCTGCATATTATCTCCATTCCAGGTATTTTGCTCTATCTTTTATATTCTTTTCAGTTTATTTTAACTCTTAGAATTGTAGGAATCTTTTGGAATATTTTGTTGAGATACATAATGAATGGATTTGCTTATATTGTCTATTGCTGTGGTTGGTTTAACTTTATGGATTGCTGTTTTTTCCATGTATAATTTTTTAGGCATCCAGTTTTCTACAGTTATAATGCTGAATTTTCTTTTGAACTAATAAAATCTAATTTCATTGGTTTTATTTTTTGGCAACTATTTGGGTACATTATTTTGTAAAACTATGTCTGCTAGCAACTCCCAGCGCAGAGTGCGACAAAGGACCGAGAAAGGACAAGCTGCCACTATGGCTAAAGTGGCAAACAGGCAAGCACTCCCAGAAAGGAATGTAGTTAGAGCTGATATTATGAGGCCTCCAATAGATTTCATTCCTGAGATTATTGAGGCGAATCACTAGGGATACCTGTACACCTATGCATGTCCTGTATATCCCAGGCTGGTGAGGGAGTTTTATGGGTACCTGGAGGTGATTCAGAATGAGAACCATGGGATCATACTTTAGACTCCAGCTCAGGGGCATGTCATTCAGATTGATCCTCAGGTCATCAGTGCCATCATTGATGTTCCAGTTCTACCTATTTCTACCAGTCCCTTCAGCGAGGTAGTGCAGCCTCTTACATTGGATCAACTGAGGGATTTCTTTCATGCCCATCCACAGGGCCATGAGTGAGCTCATGCTTTTATTAAGATAGGTGCCTTCTCTCCCCCGCATCGGCTACTTGCAAAAATTGTTTTACATAACCTTTGTCCTACCGCTCTTAAAAGTGAGCTTGTGTTGAAAAGGGCTCAGTTTTTGTATGCTCTGTGTATGAGGATGCCCTTATGCTTGTGTAAGCACATCCTTAACCAAATGCTGGAGATGAAAGATGAACACTCTACAGGGCTTCCTTTTGTATTCTTGATCACGAAGCTCATTATTCAATTTGGGATAGACGTCTCTATAGAGCCCATCATGAGAATACAGGACTCCCTTGGCAGTCAGACTCTCATGAAGCCAAATGCCCAGCTGCGGCATGAAGGTCAAGATGAAGCTCCCCAACTTCCACCTGCTCAGTTTGAGCTACCTACAAGAGCTTCCTCTCCTCAGACTGCTCCTCAGCCTCCCCATTATGATGCTGGATATGCTCAGATTATGGCTGCATTAAGCTCTGTTTAGGGGGATGTCAAGTCTATTAAGCGAGAAGTTCGTTTGATCAGTACTCGAGTCGAGCAGTGCCAGCTTGATATCCAGAAGTGTCTCAGGCACCATCATCCCGATGAGGTTTGATTGTTATTTTTTTTTGTGTTTTAATGTTTCATTTTGAGACATTTTGTTATTTCTGTTTTGGATAATTGTAAAACCTTTATAACTCAGGATTTTATTTACTCTTTACCCTTGTCCTGCTGAGACGTTAAGGGGGAGTAATTTTGAGCTGGTTTTTCTATACTCTTCTTTACCTTTGTCCTTTTGAGACAAAAAGGGGGTGTATTTTTTTGTTATTCGACTGAGAATGTATTTTAAACCAGTCAAGTGATTTTTGACCAAGAATGGCCAAAGGGGGAATTGTTAGTTTGTATTAGTTGCATTCTGTTTGACAAAATCACTATTATGTAATGTTGCTACATAATCAGGCATGTTGTTTATTTCAGAAAAGTTTTCGAGATGTCCAAGAAGATTTTGTGCAGATTCCACCTCAGAGAAGTCGGATCCCAAGATTCCATCCGAATGGCCCTGTCTAGCGTCTGGACGCCCATTAGTGTCTAGAAGATTCGAACTATTCAAGGTTGCATCCATCCGAACGTCATGGCAATACGTTCGGATGCACATCAATGTTCGACAAGTAATAAGATTTTCTTCACAGACACGTATATGGGAAGACAACTGCATCAGTCCGGACGACAGGGCTACAGCGTCCGGACATGATCCTTAATAAGGCAAAACGTGGAGAAGAATTGCAACCTTCTGGATGTCAGGGTAACACCGTCCGGACACGGTCCTTATTATGGTAATTATGTGCAGCAGAGGTACAGCCATTCGGACGCTAGGGCAACATTGTCCTGACACGCCCTTATTCAAGAAAGCTTTTCAGCGCCTTGTGGAAAGCCGGTTACGCAGTTTTTCGATCGAACGGATGCCGCCTAGAGAAACCGAATTAGAGTCGATTTACGTCTTATGTAGCCTATAAATAGAGGCCTCTAGGCATGTACAATTTACAGAATTCGATATTGAATTATTTAGAGCTTAGAGAGTATATTTAGGGAGAACTTGTGAAGATCCGCTAGCTCTCAAGCTGTTTCCATTGTGTTGTTGTTGTGCTCATCATTGAAGTCTATCTTAGGGAGGAGCCCTAAGGTAAAGGAATCCATAGAAGACCTCTTCAAAAACTTGTTGACAACTTAAGTGTGCGAACCCAAGTGCAGGTTGTCGCGAAGTAGTAATTCTCGGAAGTCGAGTGTCGAACCACAGGGATTTGGGAAACAAAGAACACTAAAAAAAATAAAATTAAGAAAAATTTATGATAGATGACTTAGTTGAATGATGCAAATAAAATATATAATGAAAATAATAATTAAAAGGGATCGCTAAGGCATTGGGGTTTTACTTTTAATAAAATTATAATATTTATTTCGTAACTCATGTGATAATCGAAGAATAGATCAGTGAATACCAATAAAAAATATCATCGAAAGATTAATCTTAAAATTGATTGATTTTATTAAGCAAAATTGGTTATTTGATTCGCAGGAAATTCAAAGCATTCACTGTACCCGTAGTTAACAATGAATCAAGGAATTTTGCAGAACAAAAACCTTTTTCTAAGAATAAATCATGCAATCAATGAAAAAGATCTTACATTAAAAACCATAAAAGAGTTGAAAAATAAATACTAAAATCTTATTAAAAGTTTCACCCTTAGCCTCAGCTAGAAACTTAGCTAGACATGATTATGTAAATAAATTTCATCGTTAAAATCATAAACATCGTGCTAGCAAAATAAAATAACTGAGAAGAAAATAAAAATAAATCTTGAACCGTCGTCGCTGTCTTCTTTTATCTTGAGCTGAACGTCTTCTTCTTTTTTTCTGCAATTTTCCGGCCCCCTTGATTATTGCTGTGTTGCTTCTCTTATAGAGATAAGAGTCATTCTTCTTTTGGGATTCGTACTACTATAAGAATCTCAGTCTTCTCTTTGTTCCATGTCTCTCTCTTACACTTGAAATAAAACTCCGCTTCTTTTTATAAGAGCCAAAGACACATTTTTCTTCTTGGTTTTGTCATGTAGTAGTATTAGAATGTTTATCCAATTCGTGGGTCCAGCAGTTTGGTTTCACCTCTTCTTGTTTTACACATTAGATTCTATCTTGGGCATAGGATAGACTTCTTCTTTTGACCCACATCTTGGCTTTTACTCTTTGATTTCTTTTGTAATTCCTTCATAACATAATTTCTTGCATTAATATATCATTTAATCTTAATATGAATGTTTGAACAATATTCCACAACTAAATATAAAATGCAAGAATTAAATTATAATAAAGTATGATAATACTTATTTTAATAGGAAAAAGAAGCACTTTTAAGCTATTATCAAGCCCTAAGGTAAAGGAATCCATAGAAGACCTCTTCAAGTAGGAGACTTGGTTGTGAGGCATTCACGTTGGGTTACGTGTTGAGTGCTAGATACGATCGCTACATTGAGTATGTGAGTGTTACTGTCTATGTACTACCTTTGTCTTCTGATAGTGGATATCCTGGGTTTGGCTGTTCCGGGGTGGTTTTTCTCTTCATTGAATTTTCACTTCGTTAGCAAAATATTTATGTTCTTTAAATTTTGCATTTACAATATTTTGTTACATATTGTACGCACAAGACTAAATTAGAAGTCAATTCTTGCTACTATGGGATTTTATTTACTCTGTTTTGACATTAAGGGGGAATTATTTTTAGCTGGTTTTTCTATACTCTATTTACCCTTTGTTGTTTTGAGACAAAAATGGGGAGTATTTTTTGTTTTGGACCAGGAATACATTTTTAAAATCGGTCAAGTGATTTTTGTCCCAGAATAGCCAAAGGGGGAGTTTATTAGTTTGTGTTTGCTGCATTCTGTTTGACAAAATCAATATTATGTAATATTGCTACATAATCAGGGATGCTGTTTATTTCAGAGTCTTCATTTAAGAAAAGTGGTTCAAGATGTTCAAAGAAGATTTTGTGCAGATTCCAATTCAGAGAAGTCGGATCCCAAGATTCCGTCAGGACGACCCTGTCTAGCGTCTGGACGCCCATCAGTGTCTAGAAGATTCGAACAGCTCAAGGTTGCATCCTTCCGGATGCTATGGCAACACGTCCAGATGCTCATTAGTGTTAGACAAGTAATCAGATTTCCTTAACAGACACGGATATGGGAGGACAGTTGCATCCGTTTGGACGACAGAGCTATACCGTCTGGATGCGATCCTTAATAAGGCAAGACGTGGAGAAGAATTGCAACTATTCTGACATCAAGTTAACACCATCTGGACGCGGTCCTTATTATGATAATTACGTGAAGTAGAAGTGCAACTGTCTGGACTCTAGGGCAACACCGCCCGGATGCGGCCTTTATATGGAAAGCGTGAAGCGTGTTATGGAAAGCCAGTTGCACAGTTGTCCGTCCAGACAGCGTCAGCTTGTCTCTGGACGCCTCCTAGAGAAATCCAAATTAGTGTCGATTTAGGTCTTCTGTAGCCTATAAATAGAGGTCTTTAGGGGTGTAATATGTACAGAATTCAATATTAAATTCTTTAGAGCTTAGAGTGAATATTTTAGGGAGAATTTGTGAAGATCCACTAGCTCTGAAGCCGTTGCCATTGTGTTGTTGCTGTGCTCATAATTGAAGACTATCATAGGGAGGAGCCCTAAGGTAAATGAATTCATAGAAGACCCCTTCAAGTAGGAGACTTAGTTGGGAGGCATTCACATTGGTTTACGTGTCAGAGTGCAAGATATGATCACTGCATATGGGCGTGTGAGTGTTATTGTCTTTGTACTAGCTTTATCTTCTGATAGTGAATTTCCTGTGTTTGGCTGCCCTAGAGTGATTTTTCTCATAATTGAGTTTCTATTTCGTTAACAAAATATTTTTGTTCTTTAAATTCCGCATTTACAATATTTTGTTACACATTGCACACACATGGCTAAATTAGAAGTCAATTGATTTTTCAATTGGTATTCTTGCTACTATAGGATTTTATTTACTCTGTTTACACTTGTCCTGCTGAGACATTAAGGGGGACTAATTTTTAGCTGGTTTTTCTATACTCTGTTTACCCTTTGTCCTTTTGAGACAAAAAAGGGGGAGAATTTTTGTTTTGGATTGAGAATGTATTTTTAAAACCGCTCAAGTGATTTTTGTCCCAAAATGGCCAAAATGTGAGTTTGTTACTTTGTGTTGGCTGCATTCTGTTTGACAAAATCACTATTATGTAATATTGCTACATAATCAGGAATGTCGTTTATTTCAGAGTCTTCATTTAAGAAAAGTGATTCAAGATGTTCAAAGAAGAATCTGTACAGATTCTAACTTAGAGAAGTTGGATCCCAAGATTCCGTCCGGACGGCCCTTTCTAGCATCTGGACACCCATCAATGTTTAGAAGATTCGAACAGTTCAAGGTTCCATTTGTCTGGATGTTATGGCAACACGTTTGGGTGCTCATCAGTGTTCGACAAGTAATCAGATTTCCTTAACAGACACAGATATGGGAAGACAGTTGTATCTGTCCGGACGACAGGGCTACAACGTCCGGATGCAATCCTTAATAAGGCCAGATGTGGAGAAGAATTGCAACCGTTCTGACGTTAGGTCAACACCGTCCAGATGCGGTCCTTATTATGGTAATTACGTGAAGCAAAAGTGCAACTGTCTGGACTCTAGGGCAACACCGTCCGGACGCAGCCTTTATATGAAAAGCGTGAAGCGCGTTATGGAAAGCCGATTGCATAGTTTTCCATCCGGACGGCGTCAGCTTGCTTCCGGATGCCTCCTAGAGAAATCCAAATTAGTGTCAATTTAGGTCTTCTGTAACCTATAAATAGAGGCCTCTAGGCATGTATTATTTACAGAATTCGATATTGAATTCTTTAGAGCTCAGAAAGAATATTTTAGGGAGAATTTGTGAAGACCCGCCAGCTCTCAAGCTATTGCCATTGTGCTGTTGTTGTGCTCATAATTGAAGTCTATCTTAGGGAGGAGCCCTAAGGTAAAGGAATCCATAGAAGACCCCTTCAAGTAGGAGACTTGGTTGAGAGACATTCATGTTGGATTACGTGTCAGAGTACAAGATAGGATCGCTACATATGGGTATGTGAGTTGATGAGTCACAAATATTGTATATTTGGACTCCTTAATTTGCATTTGTTAAACCCTTAATTTTGTTATTTTCTAATAATTTTGGTTGGTTTTAGTGCTTTAACATTTTGCAGGTCATTGAGAGAAAATAGTGGTTTCTATGTAAAATTTACAAAGTTTCTCTCCAGAACAAGCAAAGCCCATCACACACGTTCTTTTAGAGTGAATTCATGCAAAACTGGACAGCAACATAAGTCGACGTGGAGAATTATCAGGCACAAAGAGCAGACCTGGCAGCACTAGGACATGTGGAAAATCCTGCCAATGCTTACTTAGAGCTTTCGATTTCTTTCCAAAGACCAGCAAGCACATGAAGACAAGAAGCATCAACTGGGTACCAAACCCATGCAGCTGCTAGCACCACGTTGCCTTTAGCTGTTCAGCACCGAATATTATCTTTTTATTTCCATAACAAGAGCAGCAGCAGCACCGACTTGCGCAACTGGAAGCACCTAATATTGGAGATTTCTTTCCATGTTTAGCAGCAGCAGAAAACACATTCAGCAGCACCGAACCAGCTGGATTTCCCTAGGAGGCGCTGAATCCATGAAAATCTGCAGCTATATATTTTTCTGTTTCTTTCTTCTTTCCATAATAGCAGCATGATTTATTCCCAAAGCAGGCCAGCACCAAGTTTTCCATTGTAGACACACGGGCTCTTTCCAAAAAGGACCTGCAGGAATTCCGAAAATCAAAAAGGAGAGAAATAAGGGAAATCATGGGTGTGCGGCACCATTGGTTATTTTTACACCAAGGAGACACGTTTTCTTGAGAGAGGAGGCACCAAAATCCTATATGCTTAAAACTGTGCGTGATATATGCATGTGACCTGGCGACTCCCACAAAAAGACAAACTTGGTAGCATAGTTTTAATTGGCAAGACACAATTCTTTCCAGAAAAGAATAGAACCGACCTGTACGTGGAGAGGCGCAAGTGCCACAATTTCTCCAAGGATTCTTTCCATACCAAGGCAACACGTGTTCTCCAAGACAAGAAGCTGCTATCGAAGATACGTGAGACGTGGACTTGAATGTTCTTTCCAAAACAAAAAAGAGACGTCATACACACAAGATCTGTTTCGGGCATGCGGCGCAAATGTTGGAGAGAATATTGTTAGACCCAAAAATAAAAAGATGCAAGTCAATTGAATGGGAGACACACATTATTTCTTTTGGAGATGCAGCACCGAAACCTAGGGGAGGGCTATATATATATGTGTCGTATGCTTTTATTTGTGTGGTGGGGGATGGAGGCGTGAGCCTCTTTGTACATAGCCTCTTTGGCTTTTGTTCTCATGCAATTTTCTCTTTTGTAAGTCTTCTATTTTCTTTATGTTTTTAATAAAATTTAGCATTTTATTTTTATCTATGAGTAGCTAATTTTTGAACTAAGATTGAGGATGAAGCCTCACATTTGAAGAGCAACTATATTTTTATGAGAATGTATACCATCCGATTTTATTTGGTTTAATATTTCCAATATTCTACTTCTTTTCAATTGTTGAGATGAATTCTTGGATATCTATTGCGATATCCGGATACATGTGATGATTTGAGAATAGTCTCATTTAATTGATTGCTTGAATTTCTTATTTATCAAAACATTGGATATTCATTGTGTTTCGTTTTACGAATACATTTGATGATTCGGGTTATACCGGATATCTTTTGTGATTTGTGCAAAGAACGGATTCAGTGAATGATTCAACTAATTTTTGAAGTATAGTAGAATATACAAAAGATTTGTACGGTGAAAACTTCGGATGTGTATTGACGAACATGAGAATATGTTGTTGTGATTAGGTGGGTGTGGATTCTAAAACCTTAGTACATTTTCTTTTGTGTTAATTATTTTATTTTATTCTATTTCTTTATTTTACAAACCCCAAAATTCGGAACTAGGTTAAGATAAAATTAGTTTAAATAAGAATTAATTTTTCGCAACGCAATTCCTTGTGGACACGATCTCGCACTTGCACATACACTATATTGCAAACAATTCGTGCGCTTGCGAGTAAATAAATTTGCACATCATGAGTGTTACTGTCTTTATACTGGCTTTGTCTTCTGATAGTGGATTTTCTGGGTTTGGCTGCTCTAGAGTGATTTTTCTCTTAATTGAGTTTCCACATTGTTAACAAAATCTTTATATTCTTAAATTCCGCATTTATAATATTTTTTTACACATTGTGCACACACAAACATTGTAAATTAGAAGTTATTTATTTTTCAACAATAATAAAAATGATATTTCATATGAGTTGTAAACATGCATGTTTTGATACACAAAATATCCGTGCTATACGGAAAAATAACAATAACAAGTATCTGTGTGAGTTTTTACTCATTTGTATCGCATGGTTCTTCCTACAAATCTCCTTGAGCCTCCACAACCTCGAAATATGAGAAAAACCTAACATCAGCCTTAAACTCGAGCTAAAACAGGTCTTAAATCCAAAATAGCTCAATTAGGCTTTCTGGCCATCTGGCAATCATTCGTCTAGCGAATGGCGAACGTTCGTCTGAAAACTCAAAAGATCTGGTTTGAACTTGAAACTTTCAAAGAAATATCCTATAAACCACTTGGCATCTCGTTCTTACTACTTGATTTCATTACTTATTTTATGAGTTGTTTAAGACCCAATAAACTTAAGAGATTAAAGAATTAAAGTAAAAAGTAGTATAAATTGCTTTTATATTTCTTTGTCCTCATGACTGATCTTATGACTTTCTTGAGTAGATTGTATTTATATTTCTTTGTCATCAGGATTGATCTTATAACTTTCATGAGTAGATCGTAATTTATATTTCTTTGTCCCCATGACCAATCTTATGACTTTCATGAGTACATCGTATTTATATTTCATTGTCCTCACGACTGATCTTATGAATCAAACGCTTTCTTAGGAATATCTAAGAAGTCACTCTATGAATCAAGATCACTTACAAAGTTGATTTGTAGGGAAAAATCTTCAAGAACAACAAAGTGGCCGTGTGGTAGAAGGAAGGAAAAAGGAAGAGAAAAACCAAAGCAAAAGCTTTCATGAAAGTTAGCTATGATTTGTGTGAAAAAACCAAGACCATTGCTTGCTTAATTATAGAAGACTTGTAGGGATATGAGGTGCAAAATGTAATAAAAGTATCAACTTGTTTGATAATTTCATGCAAATTAGTCCTTACAACGTTATCTCTTTGAATTAGGATTTTCGTCCAAATAGGGGGCAGTCTACCCCAAGCAACTTTTCGATGCACAAACGTACCTCGATTGTCATGAAATTTTGAGGGTAGATGGAGGACTTCAAGACAAACCATTATTCTTTTTGGTTCGACTCATTTAAAGTTTATTTCTTTCTATTTTTTATTTTTTACTTAGTTTCAGTCCAATCGAAGTTTCAGTCTACTTTGACATGTTAAACCAAAAAATCTTTAAACTACTTTTTGCGTTCGCACTTGCTTTACTAATTTTTCTTTCTTTTCATGATTACTGTTATGATATTCTTGAGATATTTTATTCCTTTATCATTACTCTTGACTTCTACACACAAAAATGTTCTAGAAGCATGGTGATATATCAATATTATATTAAGTCATTATAAGGTCTAAAATATATTTATCATGTCCAAATCTAGAAATTAAATGTTAGCAAAAAGTACCACTTGGCACCTAAGTAGTCAATTCTAAGTCTAAAAAATCAACCGGTAGATTTTTCACAAAATTTTATCATATGATAGATATTTTTATTATGAGTGTAATGGGCTTTGATTCAACTAAATCTAAGTTTTTTTTTTACATATTTTTGATTTAGTTAAAGTTTTAAGCTCAAATGTCAACTTTAAGTTTTAAGGGTTTAAAGGCTTGATCTTTAAACTTAAAACAACCCTAGGTTTGGTTATAGAAATTTGTTGATATTGTCTCCTCAACAATATCAATGTGTTTTTAAGAGCTTGAATTTCCTGTGCGTTACAGTTGAAGATAAGAAATCTACTATTGAAAGAAAAAGGTCTAGTGCTACTTCCTCTACTTCTTAGAAGTCCAAGAAAAAGATAGAACCCTCGAAGAAAGATTTGGAAATGTTCAAGCTATTCTTGAAAACCTTCAAGCATACTAACAGTGATGCTGAGAATGATACTTCTTTAGAAGAATCAATCTCCCAAAGTCATGATCCTAATCTATTCAGACATGACCCCTTTACTTTCAGGATCCAATTCTTGGACTTAATGATTCCAAGCCTGATTTTTAGTGATATTCCAAGCCCACTTTGATGACATTATTGGCTTGATATTATTGGCTACCCCAATAGTTTTATTTGTTGTCCCCACAGTTTTGTTGGTCTGCAAATTGATAACTGCTGCGAAGTTCACATGGCTACAGTTTCGAAGTTGACATGGCCACAGTAATCTGACACAACACTGTTGGCTGCTCCGACAGCATTATTGGTCAGATAGTTTTATTGGTTGTTAATTCACATTATTATTTCTTGGTGTAAATTACTTTTTACCCCTTGTATTTGGCCTATAAAAAGGACCAAGCCTCTCGAGGTGAGGCAAAAGCTTTTTACGAATTTTCTTTCTTCTTCAATTCTTTGCTCTTGTGATCTATTTGGCTCTCAAGCTCCTACTTGTTATCTGTTCATCTGTTCTACTTTTGTTCTCCTACTATATACTCCTGTAAGTATATTTTAAAGCAATATTAATTCAGTTGCCATTGTTAAAATTGTTGTTCCATACTTTTTATACGGTCCTATTTTCTGCACTACATTCCTGCAATGCAGATTACCGCCCGATTACCCTACCCTCCAATCATTTTTTTTTTGGCATTCTTATTGTTTATTTTACATTCTTACTTTCTTAATCATGATTAACTATATTAATCTTGTTTAATTATTTTAATTATCTTAATTAACTTTATATGCAGAAAAGAAGTCTAAGAAACTACACAGAGAAATGTAAGTATGGAAGTACTTACTGAGGATGATTCCATGTTTTATTATTAAAATGGTTAAATATTATATCTGTTTATTGCTTGGATAAATGTTCATGAAATGCATATAGTGTCCAAATAATAGAATAACTGAAAAGATAGCTATAAAAAAAAAAGTTGGTTAGTAGTAGAAGATAAATGGCTAAATCATTGGATAAAAAGGTGTCCAAAGTTCTATTATATAACTAATCTTGGAACCAGTAGGCTTCCAGAAAAAATAGGTAAACTTCAAAATGGAAGATTTAATGGATGTGAACAGGTTGAGATAAACTAGGAACGAGTGGCTTGAAATAAGATTTTCATAAAATACAAACTAATTGGTCACTATGATGCATATTCAGACAATTATTGCATTTGATATCTTTACAAACTGTTCATAATCTGATGGTAATTTATGTAATGAAAATGGATGATTGACTTGTTTGTGTCTATGGAAATATGATCACGTCATATTTGCATAGTTAATGATGCAAATCAGGAGGTTGAAGGCATGGACCCCTATGCCAATTTTGATGGTTTTTAATAACATTATCGGATTATTATGTGCTAGCCTTTAATAGTGAGTTGTATCTATTTATGTTTTATTTCCTTTGTGGCATGTAAAATATTTAGAATGATGCTTTTATTTGGTATGCCTTATGTTGTATGCTTATGTGCCGTCTATGTAATGCCCAATGCATTATTTGAGTGTTTTAAAAAATAAATTAGATTAAATAAATGATTAGAGTTAGTAAAATGGCAAGAAAACACATTGAAAACGCTTAGAAAAACATGTAAAAATTAGTTTCAGGAAGTTGTGTCCGGACAGGCCAAGAACGGGGTTCGAACCAGAGTTCCAGAGAGTGAAAATTCACTCACTGGAGGTTGTGTCAGGACAGGCACAACTCTTGTCCGGAAAGTCACCACAAAAACTGTATAAGTGGTTTTCAGGACGCTTGTCTAGATAGCCACTTAACCTGTCCGGACAATACACAATATAAAGCGAAAAATGAGTCATTTTTCAGCTCATTTTTGCACCAAACTCGCCCCTACTCTCCATTTTCTCTTGGGTTTTGATACTAAACCCATATTTCTTGAAGACTCAATCTTTTAAACTCAAATGTAACTCCGGAAATGTGATCTACGAAGTCCGATTTACGTTCTGACCGATTGATTTGAGGTAATTTCGAAATCTCTAATCTCTCAAGATTTTGAGTTTATTTTTGAGAGATTAAGCTTGATATTCTAATATTATTTAGGTTTTGAGTGTTTTGGAGCTTCCTAAATAATCTCCAAGCTCCGGGTTGCATTTGGGTGAATTTTTGTAAGTTTTTCAAAACCCTAATTTTTGGGTTATTGATTAAATTGTAGTTTTGAGTGTCTAACCCTAAGTAAATCTTATGGGTTAGAGTTTTATGTTAATGGGTTGTTAAATGGAACCCTAAAAATTCTATGGGTTTTCCATGGGTTAAGTCCTTGAGCGATTCAAGAGCTTTTGGGACGTTTAGAGTTAGAAATGCTAAATGTTGTGCAATGTGTTGATTTCAGTGATACATTAAGTCGTTGGCTAGGAATCCATAGTTGAGCCTAATATCCGAACAACTAAATGTGAGTATTCTACTCACTGAGAAAAGATACCATATTTTATGTATTTTATAGAAATGCTAATGATATGCTTGTCTTGATTCAAACCGACAATATGTTGATTATATGCATTGGAGTGTTTTAATACTTTCAATTATGTTGAGATATGATGATGATGTTTAAGTGATTTGAGATATGAATATGAAAGTATGATTTGAAGTATGTTTTGATGAAGTTTTATGTGTTTCAAATGACGAGTATGAAAGTATGGATTGAAGTATGTTTTGATAATGTTTAAGTGATTTAAAGTTACGAGTATGAAATGATGAATGTTTTGATGAGTTTTAAAGTATGATGAGAATAAAATGTGATTTCTGTGATTTTTGTTGTTGAAATGTTTATGATCTATAACAGAAGTATGTGTTGGAAGCATGAACACTGAAGTAAATGTATATGAATTTGAGTATGATAGCATGCATTGTGAAAGACCATTAGGCTTGTATCCCCATTGGCACTGCATTCTAAAAGACCACTGGGCCGGCATCCCCTTTGGCATTGCATTGAGAAAGACCACTAGGCCGGCATCCCCATTGGCACTGTATTGTGAAAAACCACTGGGCCGGCATCACCTTTGGGACTGTGTCTTGAAAGACCACTGGGCTTGCATCCCCTATGATGCTGTGTTGTGTAATATGAGCATACATGATGTTTTATGTGATGTTTTAAGTTGTTTTCATGACTAGACGTATCTATATGCCTATGAAGTTGAATGAAACATCACATATGTATATGTTTACGGCTAGGCTGCATAAGATGTTTTAAAGGCACTAAGCTTGATTGTGCTTAGATACTTGTGTTTTACAAAGAAAGGCTTGGGAAATGCATGTATTTCTGTATAGCTATGTTTGATGCCATATGTTTTCTGCTTAGACGTACTTGTATGCTAGTATTTCCAAAAGTTAGGAATGGTTGTATACATGTATAGCTGAGTCACCTATTATGTATGTAAAAGATAATATATGTAGATGGCCTTGTATATATCTACTTCCAAGCGATTGATTGGAATGAGTATAAATATTCACAGCTACGTAGTATTCTGTTCGCATGTTTTAGAAATATTGGTGTTTACATTATTAGCTATGCTATGTTTTCAAGGGACGGATTCTCATAACTATAAATGGTAGCTGTTAATGTAAACGAATGATAAAATGACATGTCTGTTCTATGCAAAAACTTAGTGAGTGTTATACTGCTGGGATAGTGAACTCATACCTTCACCTATACGGATGTGGCTAACACCACGATCGTATAGATGCCGATGCTTTGGCTGCAAGTACTGCAAATGTATATGATGTCCCATGGCATTGTACTTGGGATATTATGACGGAAGCTCACTGCGACGGTTGTAATTGTTGGACCATGGGTTGTCCATCATTTTGTAGTTATTATGTATATGGCCCGTGTCACTTATGGCACGTGTATTTGTAGAGCCATTCTTTTGATATGTAATTGATGCTTTGATAAGCCTTAAACAGATAGATGATGTTATGACTCTGATTGTTGTAGTTAACTCGTGATTGTTATATAGGATGTGATTTCCGCTGTATTGTGGTATTCTGCTGCATAGATGTTGACTCTGAATATCAAGTACATATTATGGGGTATGTACCATATGTTGGCTTTGCGACATATCGTCATGTCACTGTGATGACTAATTTTGTATATATATATATATATATATATATATATAAAAGGGTAGTCATAGTCTGTGGCACTAATTTTGATGCACCTAGTGTGCATGTGCCATGTAATGAAAAACTCAAGTAACTTCTTATTAATGTATTGAGGTAATTTAGGCACCTCTGATGTGTTATGCTATCTATCTCTGATGTAGTAATGTCACGTGGAAAAACCGAAGGTTTCTGCTTACGAATTTGCTAGCTCAAGTTTGGGGCGTTACATCAACAGGAGGTAGAAATACATTTGGAGTTATCAATTTGGTAATAGTAGAGGGTGCCAAAGCAACAGCTGGGAGAGCAGTTCTTGCTGTCTTTTGGGCAAACTCGTTGTTAACAGTTTCAACAATAAGATCAGTTTGTGGGAATTTGTCCCACCATTGGCAATCTAGAATGTCATAGTCTTTAACATATTGGCATTTCCGGATCCAAGGAATCTTGTATTTTTTAATGAAATGTATCAAAGGCGGAAACTTTGGAACATAAGTATCCACCTTGTACGAATCCTTGAAGTTACTGAAGGCTTCAACAAGTTTTAGGGGCAGAATATCTTGAATGGGTACAAAATTTCCCCACCATTTGCAAAACCATGCGGGAAAAATTCCCTCAAATTGTTTCTCAAAGTTAATGAACCAGGAATGATCAAATTTAGGTGTGTGGAATAACATGAAATTAAACCAGGCCTCTACATAGTATAGTAGTAATAAGGGACATCAAAACTAGGAAGATTTTTGGTTTTGGAAGGGTGTTCAGCCCAATCCTTTTTAGAAATAATTTTATCAAAATAGACACTATGATAAAGAAGTTTAGTGGAATCAACTCAATCAAAGATAGGTTTAAAATGGGCAGATTTGGTTATTATCAAAATATTAGTATAGAAAGTGAGATCTTTCGCTGGATGTTTAGGAATCCAGTGAAAACAAGGAGGAAAGTAATTACGTTCCAGCTAATGTGTGTTTTAATGAGTACTCGCAAGCGCACGAATCGTTTGCAATAAAGTGCGAGGTCGAATCCACAGGGAAATGGTCAAATATTAGTGTCTTGTTTAATCAACCTCATTTTAAACTAGTTCCAAAGGTTGAAGGATTGATTCAAGAGTAAAAGACTAAACAAACGAGATGAAATGAAATGTGCAAATTAAAAGGAACTAAGGCTAAGGAATCTACCAAACCAAATCCAACAACTCACACTCTTGGTTTCCACTTGAACACCCAAAGAACATTAAGCTTAGGGTGTCATTCAAGTTTCTCAACCACATACTCTAGAACCATTAAATGAATCCAACTCAAAGTTAAATCACAAAGAGTACCCATTTGAAATCAAATCATCCAATGTATCCATTTAATGAACAAATCACAATGGATATCATCATTCAAACCGATAAAACAATGTATCCATCGGTTGAAACACATTAAATGTCCTATATCTACCAACAACCACATTCATTGCAAAAGATAAAGCATTTAAATGAATGAAACTTGAATAACAAATATGATATATCATCAAATGTGCAAGTATTATAACAAGAATGTGAGTGTCATTAATGGAAAGGTTTCATCCTCAACCTTAGTTGAGGTTACTAGCCTTCCATGACTAAGAACACCACAAGAAAATGAAGAACAACCATGGAAATAAAAGGAAAGCTTTACAAAAAGAAAGTGTCTAAGAACAAAAGCTACTGGAATACACTACAAAATGCACGAAATTAAACCTAGCTACTGTTCTCTGAACTCTCCCAACAAGGAGGTATGGCTATGGCTTTTATAGAAGGAAATTAGGGCTAGAAACCCATGTAAAATGACTCCTCTAACCCCCTCTAGGGTTCCTCTCTTGCTAGAGACAACCAAGGTCATGCAACCAGCGTGTTCTGCTGCGAAAATCAGAGGGAGAGCTACTTTTTGTCATGGAGAAGCTCCTGATTGGGTGTTCTAGCACGCTTCTGCAAAAGTAAGTTCTGGGAAATTTCGATCGATCGACTTTTATTCGATCGATCGACTTTTAAGTTTGATCAATCGAGTTCTTCAGAACTTCAGAATTTTCCAAGCAATTCCATATGAATTTTGTCATTCCTCACTTATTAACCTACAAAACATAAAAACACAAAAACTAACTAAAGCATCAGAAAATAACAAGGCTAAAGGTCTAACTTATGTAAATCAAGGGGTCCAAATAGACAATATTTGGCACTCATCACCAGCTAAAAGGGTCCTTAATAGAGGCACAATTTAATTCAACAAAAAACAGGTGTTGGAAGTAGGGAACACAAATAGAAGTAGATACTTACTCGTGCTTAACAAATGGGGCTCTGGGTTTCTGCGATGAAACAACAAAGGGATCATAAGCAAAAACAACAACACTAGAGTATGTAACATAAGGTTCTGGGTTGAAGGCCATAAACCTGCATTAGTAACAAGAGAGGCAATAGGGGAGGACTCTAATTTTATGATAAGAACATTTGCAGCATTAGTAACATTCGATTTTCCTTTGTCCTTTTTGCTTGCCATGAGGGCACTGAAAAAATTCACGAGTAAGAAAATCTGGAATGGAATTACTAATTCCTTTGATATATTCAATATCAAAGTAAAAAACGCTTCAAATAGCTTGCCATCTTGCAAAAATTTATTTTGAAGTAATATTTTCAACATCTTTTTTCAAAATATATTTAGCAGATTTACAATCAATGCGTAATAAGAATTTTGATTTAGCAAATCAGATTAAAATTTTGTAATCCAAAGAACAATAGAAAGAATTTCCTTTTTAATAATACTATAAGTAGTTTGTGCATTATTCCAGGATCCAAACTGGAATCGCACAATTTGTTAAGGAGATCATAGTGAAACAATTTGTTTCAAAATTCCTCTGTAACCAATGTTAGAGGCATCAGCGATAAAGTTTTAACATGGGTCGTAATTTCTTTGACTAGAGAGGTATGTATATCAGTCCAAGGAGGGGGGTTATCTTGTAACCTATCAAATAGGAGTTTGCAATATTTCCTAATGTCCTTATAAAAGTTAGCAACGTAGTTTAAAGACCCTAGAAATCTCTGGAGTTGAGTTTTATCAGTGATGACATCAGAAATTGTCAGCAAATTGAATAGCTTTATCAATTGGACGAACTTGTCCTTCAGAAATATCAAAACCAAGGAATCTAATCTTGGCTTGGAAAAATTTAATCTTTTTAGCAAAAAAAAAGAACCATTGTGTCTAATAATATCTAAAAATGTATTCAAATGTTTCCAATGTTCATCAATAGATTTGGAATAGATTAGAACTGTTGGGTTTTGACTTGTCACCCACCAATTAGTCTTGCTATCTCATGGTTGAAGAGTTTGACATCTTCATTGCACATGAGTAGTTGAGAAGCTCATGGTTGAGAGTTGGGCATCTTAATTACATGAGTAGTTGAGAGGCTCATGGTTGAGAGTTGGGCATCTTAATTGCACATGTGTTGTTGGGCTGGTGGAGCTTGCCTATATAAAGGAATGAGAGCTCATTTGTGTATCCCATTACAAGAGAGCTAGAGAATAGTGAGAGGAAGAATATCCAAAGCTCAAGTGAGCCATTTGAGAGAGTGAGAGAATTCTCTTTGTAGAAACACTATTAAGTGTTGGTTTGGGTGTACTTGGGTTTTTTGGGTGTGAGTCACTATTTGTATCTCCCTTGTTTTCATAGTAAAAGATCTTGATCTGTCTTTTCTAGTGGACGTAGGCCAAGTTGGGGCCGAACCACTTAAATCCTTGTGTCTATTTTGGTAGTTTTGTTTCTTGATCTTTACTTCTCAATTTATTTTGGTGCCTCTGTTACAACAAACTGGTATCAGAGCTAGGTTATATCAAGCTGGGTTTTATCTGTCTGGATATTGTTCACAGGTACTGTGTACAGGCTTTGTTCAATTCTACGTCTAGGGAAGTTCTGTCAACTGGCAACTTTGTTGTCTAAGGAGAATGGGTTTTAAGTGGGACCGGTGTGACCCCTCCAGCATTTTCTAGGAACTTTCCTAGTTGTATTTTTGACTTACCTGTTTGATAGTTGTAACTTGTGACAGTATTGACAGATTTGACAAAAGATGGCGGCAAAATTCGATATTGAGAAGTTTGTTGGAAGAAACGACTTCAACTTCTGGCGGGTCAAGATGAAGGCATTGTTAGTGCAACAAGGGCTGTCCAAGGTGCTAAAGGGAAAGGATGCACTACCAGAATCATTAACTGAAGATGAGAAGGAAGAGATCTTGGAAAAGGCACACAGTGCAATTCAGTTGTGCTTGAGCAATGAAGTACTACGTGAAGTAGTAGAAGAAGACACAGTTGCCAATTTGTGGTTGAAGTTGGAGAGCTTGTACATGACCAAATCACTCACAAATCGCTTGTATTTGAAAAAGCGGTTGGCCACACTTCATATGCATGAAGGTATGTCAGTGAAGGATCATCTTGATAAATTCAATCCAGTGATTATTGATTTGAGAAAAATTGATGTTAAAATTGAGGACAAGGATCAAGCTATTGCTCTTTTGTGTTCTTTACCACCTTCATATGAGCACTCTGTCGATACCATGATGTATGGTAGAGAAACTCTATCTGTAGAAGATGTGAAAGCAGCCCTAAACTCCAAAGAATTAAAGAAAATGGTGTCTTAAGGTGTTACAGAAAGCTCGGGTGAAGGACTAGTTGTAAGAGGACGATCGAAATCACAGTCCAGAAAAAAGAAACTAAAATGTTTCGAGTGTCACAAGGAAGGGCATTTTCGGAAAAATTGTCCAGGCCCAAAAATAAAGGGAAAGAGGAAGTCTCTAATGATGGTAATGCAGCTCTAGCAAAAGGCGATTCTGATGACGACGGAAATGTTTTGGCCGTATCATCTTCTAGTATTTCTGAAGGCTAGGTTCTTGATTCCGCATGTTCGTTTATGTCCCAACCGGGACTGGTTTGCTTCTTACAAGAGTACTAAAGGCACTGTTTTGATGGGCAATGACATGGCCTATAAAATAGTGGGGATCAGAACAATCAAAATCAAGATGCACGACGGAATTGTGAGAACACTTACGGAGGTGAGACATGTTCCAGAATTGAAGAAAAATCTAATCTCCACAAGTGCTCTAGACACCATCGATTGCAAGATCGTGTAGCAAAATGGAGTTCTGACGGTTATTCGTGGTGCCCTGGTTGTGATGAAAGGCAACAAGGTGGGAAATTTGTATCATCTTGCTGGTGAAACAGTGATTGGGGAGCAACAGAGGCAGAAGTTGGAGAAGATTATGGGGCAGGCTTTCGAGACTTTTGGACAAGCCGAGGCCATGTTGGAGCTGTCTCAAAATGCTTGGAAAAAGGACTGGGTGAAGGCCCCAGATAGTTCATCCACCGATTCAATGACGTCGAATTCAAGAAGTGTGGGTGGTTTGTCACAAACTTCACATGACTGTGGTGCATCGGCACGGGTGTGTGCCTTGCACCCTTGCTGCCTGTCGAGCCATGGCATGAGGAAGGCATGCCATGGGTGCGAGAGGGATGCTACTGGGTCCATGGAGGGCACATGGCCCAGCTACTTGCTAGATGGTTGGGTTGGGGCCTAACCTTGTGTGTTGATAGCTCAGGGAAGGTGCTTGGAGAAGGGCTAAGGGTGCTGGAAAAAATCAGTTGGTGTGGCCAATGTAAGGTGCATGGCCTATGCTGATGAGGCCCAAGAGCTGTTGTGGGGCGCAAGACTTGTTGGTGTGGCTTATGAGTGGGTTGGGCATGGCCCAAGCCCTTGATTGCATGCTGACTTGACCCTTGTTGCTGGATGCTGCTGAAAGGGGCCATATGGCGTCTATGAAGTCTTGCCCAAGCGAACCTGCTGTGCTAGGATGCAATGAGTGCACTAGATGGCTTCTGCATGATGATGGGCATGCATAAAGGCCTTGAGTGAGGCAATGAGCCTGTCATAGGCGTTTCCCAAGTGATATGCATGAAGGTTAAGTGCTGCAGTGGAGAATGCCAATGATGCTAGGCTACTATACATGTGCTGGGCATGCTAAATGGCTATGTGTGCGACAGTGAGCTTGTCATGGGTGTTGTCCAAGTTATCTGCATGAAGCTTGCGTGCTGTAGTGGACAAAGGGTTGCTGTGACATGCTTGCAAGAGGTAGACCTGTGGCAGTGTGCTGGCTGGGCATTGGTGGAGTTGTTGCTGCCTTGTGTGGGTTGCTGTGTGAATGCAGGAGGGTCTGCATTGGTGCTGCCTTGTGGTAGTGCGTTAGACAAGACAGATGGATGGTTTTCCTGAAAAGGTGGAGATACGTTCTTGATGGTTTTCAAGTTAAGGTGGAGAATTGTTGGGTTTTGACTTGTCACCCATCAATTAGTCTTGCTATCTCATGGTTGAAGAGTTTGACATCTTAATTGCACATGAGTAGTTGAGAAGCTCATGGTTGAGAGTTGGGCATCTTAATTGCACATGTGTTGTTGAGCATTTAAGATGGGTTGGTGGAGCTTGCCTGTATAAAGGAATGATAGCTCATTTGTATATCCCATTACAAGAGAGCTAGAGAATAGTGAGAGGAAGAATATCCAAAACTCAAGTAAGCCATTTGAGAGAGTGAGAGAATTCTCTTTGTAGAAACACTATCAAGTGTTGGTTTGGGTGTACTCGAGTTTTTTGGGAGTGAGTCACTATTTGTATCTCCCTTGTTTTCATAGTAAAAGATCTTGATCTGTCGTCTCCAGTGGACGTAGGCCAAGTTGGGGCCGAATCACTTAAATCCTTGTGTCTATTTTGGTAGTTTTGTTTCATGATCTTTACTTCTCAATTTATTTTGGTGCCTCTGTTACAACAAGAACATCATCAATGTACACAATAGTGAAATGGCTGAAAACTATAATCTTCAATTGAAAAGAAAAAAAAAATGCTTAATCATTTTGTCTTCTGTCTAAACGTTACAAACCACCTTGACCATTGTCATCACTTTTTATATAGTACTATAAATTGGTGGTGGGCAAAAAGAGTATTGTGCCTGAAATATGTGGAATAATGCGCACCTTAATTAAGCAAAACCTAGTAATATACATATATGAAAGCTAGTTCCATGCAAGATCATGAAAGACAAACTAGTTTACTAACTAGTCACCTTTCTATCTCTCTTTCACTCTTTCTCTCTTTTATTACTAGAAGACAAAATAAGACTTAGAGAAGAGTAGAGAAAAGAGATAAGAGTAGAGGAAATATTCTTCACTTTTTCTTATATTTCAAAACACCTTACAAAGCCCATATATATAGGCATACAAAACACAAACGACTAAAGCTTTTTTTTACTTCTTCTTTATTACAATAACTTAACACCAATAACTCTTATAATTTAAGACTTCAGTTGAAGAGAACTTAAGACATCAATAAACTAATTGCCTTTATTAAAAAATCTCTTAATTACTAGCTTCTTTATTAAATATCCTTCTTACGTTTTGGATTTGTTGAGTTTCCAACACACCCCCTCAAACCAAAACTGTCCTCATGCCAAGCATGTCTCTTAGCCTCATGAAAATTGCACCTGATAATGGCTTAGTAAATATATCTTAGTAAATATATCTGCTACTTGTTCAGTGGTGTGGCGATATTGGAGCTCTATTGTCTTCCGCTTCACATGATCTCTAAGAAAGTGGAACCTAGTGTCAATATGTTTGCTCCTCCCATGCTGTACTGGATTCTTAGCTAGCTTTATTGCTGATTGGTTATCCACATAAATCACAGTTGGTTCTTCTTGTGGATGTTCTAGTTCCTTCAAGAGATTTCTTAGCCATATAGCTTCACAAACAGTAGATGAAGCCGCCACATACTCCGCCTCACAGGTAGAGAAGGCTACAATTGCTTGTTTCTTGGATGTCCAAGAAAATGCTGTAGAACTAAAATAGAACACATATCCAGTAGTACTTTTCCTTTCATCTTGGTCACATCCCCAATCACTATTTGAGTAACCAACTAATTTTGCTTCATCACCATACGCATAGAATAAACCAAGATTCATAGTACCTTTGATGTACCTTAGAATCCTTTTTGCAGATAACCAATGAGCCTGCATTGGTTTCTCCATGTATCGACTCACAAGTCCAACTCCATAGACAATATCTGGTCTTGTGATCGTCAAGTATCTCAGACTTCCAACCAAACTCTTGTAAAGAGTTGGTTCAATAACTCGATCATCTCCTTCTTTTGACAACTTTATGCTTGTTTCAACTAGAGTACTCACAGAGTTGCAGCTTTCCATCTTGAATTTTTCTAATATCTCCTTCATGTACTTCTTTTGAGATATGAAAATTCCATCATGTTGTTGCTTCACTTCAATGCCAAAGAAGTAGGACATCAACCCGTTGTCCGTCATCTCAAACTCCCTAAACATTGATTGCTTCAATTCCTTGAACATTTCACTACTATTTCCAGTGTATAACAGATCGTCAACATATAGGCAAATAATTAGAAATTCACCTCGATGGTTTTTCTTCATATAAACAGCATTCTCAAATGGACATTTGGTGAAGCCATTCTGATGAAGGTAACCATCGATGCGTGCATTCCAAGCTCTTGGTGCCTGCTTTAAGCCATATAATGCCTTTTTAAGGTGATACACCTTGCTTTCTTCTCCTTCCATTATGAAGCCTTCCGGTTGTTGTACGTATACTTCATCTTCAAGGATGCCATTAAGAAAAGCTAACTTGACATCGAGTTGGTATATCTTCCAATTATGATGAGCGGCAAGTGCGATCAACAGTCTCACTGTGTCAAGTCTCGCAACTGGTGCAAAGACCTCTTCATAGTCGATGCCGTACTTTTGTTTGTAGCCTTTAGCTACTAGGCTTGCCTTGTATCGAGAAACCTCACCTTCTGCAGTGCATTTGATCTTGTATACCCACTTGACACCAATAGCCTTTTGGTTTGATGGGAGTGTTGTCAACTCCCAAGTGTCATTCTTTTGAATAGCATGTATCTCCTCCTCCATTGCAGATCTCCAACAATCTTCTTCAACAGCTTCTTGAAAGGTAAGAGGCTCATGATCAGCATATAGGAAGAAAAGATTAGTCTCTCCTTCTTCAGTTTGCTCATAGATTTCCCTAAGACTTCTCATCTTACTTTGATTTGTGGAGGATCTGCTGCTGCTACCTCCCATAGAAGGTGTAGAGTCTCTATGTGCTGTGGACGGTGTGGTAGGCTGAGAAGATGGTGGGGTACTTGGTGGAGCTTCAGTTGAGAGCACTTCAGGCTCCTCCAACACTTGTTCTTTGGCCTTGTCTTCATCGCTCCAATTCCACACACTTTCTTCATCAAAGATAACGTCTCTACTAACCACTAATTTTTTTGTTAGTGGGTTGTAGAGCTTGTACGCCTTCGACTCTTTGCTATATCCAAGGAATATACATTTCTCACCACGATCATCAAGCTTCTTCCTCTTGGATTCGGGAACTTGAGAATATGCAAGACACCCAAAGATTCTAAGGTGTGCAACACTTGGCTTGTAACTGCTCCACGCCTCTTGAGGTGTCATATTCTTGACACTTTTGGTAGGACATCGATTGAGTAGATAAGTTGAGCATGCCACATCTTCTGCCCAGAATTGTTTTTGCAGTCCTTTCTCCTTGAGCATGGTTCTAGTCATATTGAGAATGGTACGATTCTTCCTTTCTGCAATCCCGTTTTCCTGTGGTGTGTAAGCAGTAGTAAACTGATGCTTTATTCCTTGTTCCCTGCAATACCTGTCAAATTCTTTTGAGGTGTATTCACCACCTCGATCTGAGCGAACAGTTACAAGCTTGTGACCACTTTGATTTTCAACAAGGGCTTTAAAGTTCTTGAATACAGTAAAGGCAGCTGACTTTTCTTTAAGAAAATAAACCCAAAGTTTTCTGCTAAAGTCATCAATAAAGGTAATAAAGTATCTATTACCTCCTAATGACATGGGCTCTATTGGTCCACATATGTCAGTATGAACCAGCTGCAATGGTGACGATGCTCTCCAAGATTTACCACTAGGAAAAGGAAGTCGTGCCTGTTTACCAAGTATGTATTCTTCACAAACATTGCTCGATGGCTTTATCACTGGTAATCCATGCACCATGCCAGATGAAGATAGTAGCTTTAGGCCGCTGTAATGTAGATGACCAAACCGAAGATGCCACTTCCATGACTCACTTTCCTTGAGTCCATAAAAGGACTTCTCGGATTTTATGTTAAGATGTAACAGGAACATGCGGCTATTGGCCATTGGAACATGAGCCACAATACCTCCACGTGTATCTCTCAAAATGAGAGAGTAGTTCTCCATATGTATGGTGTACCCCTTCTCGAGCAGCTGCCCAATGCTAAGAATATTGTTTTTCATATTAGGCACATAATAAACATCAGAAATGTACCATTTCTTACCATCATTTTGACAAATTTTTATCTTCCCTTTGCCTTCAACTAATAGTTTGGAGGAGTCCCCCAAGTTCACATTTCCGTGAACTCCTTCTGTGAGTTCTAGGAAAAGATCTTTCTTCCCACACATGTGATTACTTGCGCCAGAATCGAGGTACCAAACCTCATCTATTAAATTTGAATCATCATGAGCGAGAAGTAAAATAGAATCACTACGAACCTCATTTATTGCTTCTGCAACATTGGCTTGTTCATTATCTTTGTGCCAACAATCCGAGGCATAGTGTCCAAACTTCTTGCAGTTGTAGCATTGGATATTCTTGGAGTTTCCACGTCCATATGTGGATCTTCCTCTTCCTCTTCCTCGGTAGCCTCCTCGTCCCCGACCTCTGAAGCTTTGAGTCTCCTACTGACTTTGACGTGGTTGTTGAGAAATACCACGCCCCCGGCCTCTACCACGACCACGGTTGGAGCTAAATTTGCCTTGATCATTTAGAGTCAATTTTGACTCTAGTGCTTGTTCTAATACACCAGAATTAGCATTCTTCTGCATCCTTTGCTCATGTACTTGTAATGAACCCAACAACTCCTCAATTGTAAGACTCTCCAAGTCCTTAGACTCTTCGATAGCTACAACTACATGCTCAAATTTAGAGGAAATGGATCGAAGTACCTTTTCTACGACTCGGATGTCATCGAGCTTCTCATTGTTTCTTTTTAAACCATTCACAATTACCAACAATCGTGAAAAATAATCAGACACCGATTCTCCATCCTTCATATGAAGAGCCTCGAATTCGCCTCGTAATGTTTGGAGACGGACCCGTCTCACCCGTTCATCTCCTTTAAAGATGGAAGCTAGAATCTCCCATGCTTGTTTACTTGTCGTTGCTTCAGCAACTTTCTCGAAGGTAGGCTCGTCCACTCCTTGATAGAGTAAAAACAAGGCCTTTTTATCCTTCTTCCTCTGCTCCTTAAGAGCCTTCTTCTCATTAGCTGTGTATTCTGCTTCTTCCTCCTCGGTGGGTTCCGTAAATCCATCGGTTATGAGTTCCCACAGATCTTGAAACCCAAACAAGGCTCTCATTTGGATAGACCACGACCCATAGTTATCTTTTGATAATCTAGGGATTTGTTGCTGGACCACTTTGGAACCCATTTCTAGAATGGATGAAAATGGGAATTGGCGGAACGTACAGGGCTCTGATACCAATTTGAAAGAAAAACTAGTTTACTAACTAGTCACCTTTCTATCTCTCTTTCACTCTTTCTCTCTTTTATTACTAGAAGACAAAATAAGACTTAGAGAAGAGTAGAGAAAAGAGATAAGAGTAGAGGAAATATTCTTCACTTTTTCTTATATTTCAAAACACCTTACAAAGCCCATATATATAGGCATACAAAACACAAACGAATAAAGCTTTTTTTTACTTCTTCTTTATTACAATAACTTAACACCAATAACTCTTCTAATTTAAGACTTCAGTTGAAGAGTACTTAAGACATCAATAAACTAAATGCCTTTATTAAAAAATCTCTTAATTACTAGCTTCTTTATTAAATATCCTTCTTACGTTTTGGATTTGTTGAGTTTCCAACAGATCAGCCATAGGGCTCAAATCATAATGCATTAAACCAGACATGAGTGTAGACTCCACAAGCCCAAGATCAAAGTTAAAGCTATCAAATGAAGTATCCATGATCTGATTGTTACCCTTTCCTTCACCGATTTGATAAGAATTCTCCTCCTTATTCTCTTGCTGATCTTCTTGTCTCAGTGGCCGCTGTCCTTCAAATCTTTGTGCTTCAGACGGTTCATGAGTGGCACCCCAAAAATAGTTCTTCTCATGGTTTGTGAGCTGATCAATCCTTGATGGGTTGACCGAAGAGGAAGACAAAGAATTATTGAGTATTGTAATGAAAGGTGTTTTCATTTCCATGGAAGCATCTGAAAGTTGAGAATTAGTCAGAGTGAAAAGTACTTGAATGGGTTGTTGTTGTTGATGGGTTTGCGATATCTTGCAAACAACCTTGATAGAGGCTTGCTCAAGAGAAGATATGATCAGATTATGAGTGTTTGGGTCCAACTCTTGTGAGATAAGCCTTTTCTTTATGCATGAATTTCACAAATTCTTCACCTCGTTGTCTGTTCTTCCCGGGAGATGCTTGGCTATTTGAGGCCATCTTTAATAACAGCCACACAAAACGCTATTAAAATATACCCAGGAAAAAGAAAGTTGAAGAAGAATAATAAACTATTGATTAAATGTTTAACAATGGTTGTAGACTTGAGTTGGTATAGACCAAAGATTCTGTACTATAACATCATCTCTCTTATTCACATCTCATTTTAATTAAATATTTCAGATATTGAGTGTTAACTATTAAAAAGAGAGTTTGAGTTCACACATGCGGGAGAGTTTCATAATATAAATTAAATAATTAGTGAAATGGTGAAGAAGAAATCTCATAGAAAATTTTCTTTTAGCATCCCTTATTTGATGAAGGATCCTTACTTGTTGCCAACAATCCTATGAATGTCAATGATGATCTGTTCTTCTTCTGGAGTGAAGGAACCTCTTTTAAGATCTGGCCTTAGATAGTTTATCCATCTCAATCTGCAACTCTTTCCACACCTATGCAAGCCTGCAATTCAACTACTTAGCAAGAACAAAGGTTTTGCACGCGAGGGAGAGACACAGAGAGAGAGAGAGAGAGAGATAGAGAAGGGGGGGGGGGAAGCAGTTACCAGCAAGCCTTGGGACAGAACTTCAGCTTCCATGTCCATGGGTGGTGACATAAGTGTTAAGCTTCTCATCTTCTTCAGGAGACCAAAGCCCACGTTTAACCTTCTGTTTGCTGCAGCAACGATGGCCGCCCATCTTAGCGTTTAATTATGATCACGAGGGGTTTCCCGGCCCCGGCCCTGGCCCTAAATGGTTCAGCTTATAGCGTTTATCTTATCATCAGGGCTTGCACTCTTTTAAACTAACAAGTTTCACTGTTTTTGTGTACTCCAAAGACATGCATACGTAGTTTATTAGATTTTTAATATTTAAGATCCACAACAAAATAACAAAAATGTTTTGTTTAATTGAGAGAGAGAGAGAGAGAGAGAGGAATTACACGGTGATTAAAAAAAAGAAAAGAAGAAGAGAAAATTACATGGTGAATGGCAAGTGCATGAAGTATAGCCTCTACACCAAGTGGCAACATAGAGAAGGAAGGTTGCCAAATGTGAATAATGTTTGGTTTTATAAACATATTGGGCAATTTAGCAAGGGGCTTCTAAATGTCTCCTGGCCCCACTAATTGGAAATTAAAAAGTAAAAAAGAGAAGGAACTTGTTAATTTGACGTACAATGAAGTAAACTAATACCATTTTCATTTTTCTTTATTTTATTTGGCACCTTTTGATTTTATAAAGTAGATTAAAATTTGCGTAAGGAATATATATATATATATATATATATATGAAAAATATATTTTATACCCACAAAGTTTTACCACTTTTTGATTTTTGTCTCTAATGTTTAAAAATTGACAATGTATTCCAACAAAGTTTTCAAAAATCTCAATATAATCCATTTGTCAGCCATTTCCGTCTTTGACAAAAAAATGGCTCACATGCACCACACATGCATTTTTGGGTACAAACTTTTCAAAATTGCCCCATATACATGCGTTGTATTCTCAAAATGACCATGGCCATTTAAAAAAAGAACAAAAAAAATTGGGGGCCGGTGGCTACGGCCATCCCCATTTCGGCTATATTGGAAAAGCCACTCCGTTGGCCAAATGGGGTTGGCCGAACCACCCCATTCCAATTAGATGGGGGTTGCCAAACCATCCTCATAGACAGTGGAGGTAGCTCACCGCTCCCATTCCGGCCAAATGGGATGACTCGGTCACCCATTTGTTTTTTTTTTATTTTTTTATTTTTTATTATTTTTTAAAGAAAGTGAGGGCATTTAGGTCATTTCAATAATTTTTATTTAAGAAGACAAAAGTAATTAATAGAGTGGTTAAATTAAAATTTTCAGAAACTTAATTGTGGTACATTGTCAATTTTTAAAAGTTGGAAGTAAAATGTATTTTTCTATATATATATATATATATATATATATATATATATATATATATATATATATATATATATATATATATATATAATTGCTGATCAGGCTATATATGTTTCTTTGATGTGGGTTTTTCTCTGAATTAACTAAGCCATGATTGAGTATTAACTCGTTTCACCAAACCTTGGGTTATATTTCCATAAATAAAGTCTTCACCAAACCACAGAGGAAAGAAAAAGAGAAAGAAGGATGAGCGATTGGTCATAAAAGCAAAAAAGTCCATTTGGGAAATGTGGAAGAATAGTAACTTGGGGTGCACTCATGAGGAGGAGGACCACAAGGTCTAATTGAGTGTTCTGGTGGGCTTCTGCTTTCAACTCCATAAACATTTTTTAAAGCAAACTATTCAATTTATTACACCCAAAAAATGAACAAAACATGTGACCTTGTTTGCTTTGCCATTTGCTGGGTGAAACCTTACAAATAGTATAGTCATTCTTTAAGGTACCATTAATAATCGACTAAGATGATGTCCCAGGAATTAGATATCTCATCTTCCATTGCTTGAGCTTACTTGATGGTGATTCCTCGCATCCGTAAAATTATATAATTCTTGATTTGGTTCGAGTTTTATTATTATTTTTATTTATTTATTTATGAATGAGTTTTGGTTCCAAACAGAAGCCCACAGGAAAGCTGATAGTCCATTAAAATGGTGTTTAGTTCGGAAAATCTAATATTTTCTCCCGCATATATAGTGTTTGAAAATTTGGAGTCTCGAGATCTCGGTCGATTAATTCCTTAACTTTAGTATTGTTCGCTAAGATCTGGATGAGTGACTGGACCATGAAAGTGCATGGTTGGTGTGGGTAACCATTTATATCTCGAAATATTAACTTCTACTCTATCTCCTAGGGATAAAAATGCGGATGCAGATGTAAATCCAGGTATTAGTAATGTCCGCATATATAATGCGGTTATCACTTTTAGGTATCCGCATCCACATCATGCCATTACTATATGCATTCGTGCGGTTATTGCAGTTGTTAGCCACCATCCGCATATGAGGTAATTAGCGTTTTGGATTACTATCTAAATCTATATGCAAGATTAAATACTGTAGTTATTATTATCCAAGCTTAAATAAATTAAGATTTCATCTGTTACACAATTCACGATTATCGGCCATAGAAGGTTATTGTTTCATAGAGTAATCCTGATTTAGATTACTCAAAGAAAAAAAAGAAAAAAAAAAGGAGAGTAAATGTAATGCGGTATGGCTTTGAGATGATAGAGAGAAAAATCTTTCCTAAAGGTCTTAAACTTACCAAATCCAAAACAACATCACTTTTGTGAATTTAATTTATATATATATATATATATATATATATATATATATATATATATATATATATATATAAAGGGAATGTAGATGAGGTTATTAACCGCACTTGCATACCCTGAAACGCTATTTAATTTGCACCACATATGCAGATAATGGTTTTTGTTAATGGCACCCTCATCCGCATGTCGCATCTGCATCCGCTATCCGCAAATGCAGGCGTTATTATCCGACCGAATTTTCACGCCTATTGTCTCTAATCCTCCATCTTAGTCTCTGTTTTAGTAGAGCACAAGCCTATGCCATGCAAAAGAGAGCTTCTTGTATATAGTTGCCTCTAAAATTGTTACGTGAGGGTGGTACTTCGCTTTCATGAGTTTTGGCATTAGACTTTCGGGTTTTAAAGTAACCTCCAATATTGCTTGGCTAGTAGAGCTTTGTTAAAGTACACTAAGTCTCCAAAACCCATAATCCCCCTTGCCTTAGAAAGGCCCATCCTCTCCCAATGCAAATCAATTGGATCTTGGATTCATTTTCTTGATGTTTCCATAAAAACTTTTGCATCATTGAATTAATTTCCTTCCTTAGTGCTTTTGGCAACAAGAATACGTTCATGTTATAAGTGGGGATAGCTAAAACTACAACCTTCAGCAAAATCTCATTCACTGCATGCGAGAGAAATTTCAGCTTCCAATCATGATCGAAGACGTTTCCATATACCCTATCTTTTATGCTCTCACTACAAAAAAACCAACAATTGGCCGCGTGTCTACAATACCGGTTACTGTAGACACGCATCCAACTAGCCACGTGTCATTATGACAATGTGGCTAGTGGTATACACATTCCAATTGGCCGCGTGTAATTAATTGGACACGTGTATTATTACACGTGTCTATATGGACATCTGTATTAATCCACGCGTCTAAAAATACACGCGTCTAATTGGACACGTGTATTTAGTACACGCAGCAGACTGGACACGTGTTTTAAATACATGTGTCCAATTGGACGAGCGTGTTAAATACACGTGTCCATATTTTGCCACGTGTTCTTCATACACGTGGCCAAATGTTATTTTTTTTCCCAAATATTTATTAAATAAAAAAAAAAATTGTTTTGTGTTCATTCTTTTTTTTAAAAAAAAAAACTCCTTATTTTATTAAGTATATATCATAAGTACGTAAACCCTAACCTAATTTACATATTGTACTATATGCATAATTAAACCAAATAGTTCAAATTAGGGTTTAGTTTTGTACACCATCAACGTTTAGAAACAAAAAAAAAAAAATAAATAAAAAATTAATGACTTGTATATATATATATATATAGTAAATGCAATTATTTTGAGGGTTACGTGCTACATAATAAATTAAATACTTATGGTTAGGATTTATCGCTATATATAGGTATATATAATATATGCACTTAGGATTATGGATTATAATTTAATTGATTTTACATTTTATGATCGAAGACGTTTCCATATACCCTATCTTTTATGCTCGATCATGAAGGCCTTTGTTCCAAATTTGCCGACTATTGCTAATTAATGTTCGAAATTTAAGTTGGAAATAAAAGGAGTATAATTGGAAGAGATGGTTGTGAACTAAGAGATCAAAAAAGAGTTTCGGAATATATATATATATATATATATATATATATATATATATATATATTAAATAGAGCAAAAAAAGTTACAATATCTCATAAATGCCGAAGTAAGCCAGTAGCTTGGGTTACAAAAGCTAGCTACAGTACTGTAATTAAGCTACAACACGAGGAAAACATGTGGGGTTTGTGTTGGGCAACACATTATTATCTGCCCATTAAAACGAAGAAAATAAAGAAGGATTCATCATTTTGAAAGTAACACATTCATCCATCCTAGCTCTCTCTTTCTCTCTCCATACTACTTTAAGTATGTTATAGATTTTTTTAAGTTTTACTTTCTCAACATAGGTAAAGAAAGTAAATAAGGTGAGCACTCTAGTGAAATGATGATATCTTTTGCAGATTTACTATTGAATTTGCGGGTTTCGATGTACGAAGATGTGGGTCTCACAAATTTAATAGTAAATTTGAAAATCGCAACATGAACGAGATGTTGGTTCTACAAATTTAACAGTGAATTTACAAATCCGTTGTTTGGGGATGTACAGTAGGATGATTTCTTTCATTTCTCATATGTATATATATATATATATATATATATATATATATATATATATATCTGTGGATTAAGTTTAGGTGTTGTAAAAAAAATATAGTACATGCTGTAGCTTTTTTATGGATCTAAATTTAATTTCAACATAATTAAGTATTATAGGGTTTTCTTTTTTCTTTTCTTTTTTTCAGCATCTAAGCCGGTGGCAGAACCGGGATTCTAGTTTAAGGAGGTCAAGATTAAAAAATAAGTTGAACAAAAATTGATTAAAAAATATAATTAATGAAATAAATTAACAATTAAATAAATTTTAAAATTTATTCAAAACACATAAATATAACTTACAATTTATTTTGTGACCAAGATTCTAAGCCAAATCATCTTCTATATATATATATATATATGAGTAATTCTAAATGTTATACCCATGTCTCTCTTGTGTCTCGCTAAAAATGATGTGACTTTTCAAATCACCATGTGATCAAAATTCAAATTCGATCAATCACAAGTCCAATAGTGATTTTAAAAGCAATTCATTTTTAAAGAGACATAAGAAGGATATGAATATGACATTTAGCATTACTCATATATATAAATTTTGATCAATCACAAGTCCAATAGTGATTTTAAAAGCAACTCATTTTTAAAGGGACACCAAAAAGACACGAGTATGACATTTAGCATTACTCATATATATATATATATAAACTTTTCTTCACAACTCTTTTACCTGGGGCGAGGACCTGAAATCTAATAAACCCTTTCTTATCAATTTGTAGTATCTGCAGTTTCCCAAAATTAGGTCAAAGCTATTTTTCTTTGAGGAGAAGGATGTCCTTAGCTCATGCTCCCGTTTTCATCTCAGCATCGATCCCCATATTTGTCGCGTCACACCTCTGCTTGAGAAGGCAAAGATATATGTGAACTTTTAAACAGAATTCTGACGTGCATATATATATGCATCTAATAGTAAAATACAAATATGATTTCTTCCGTTTAATTAAGTTAAATTAAAATGTACACTAAAGCATTACCATATTTAATGTCTCAACCAAAAACAAAACAAAACAAAATATATGTGAAAAGAATACCTTGGTTGATAGGATACATAAAAATAATAAAAAAAAAAATTGTAGAGATAGCCAAATCACTTCTAGTGGCCATAGGATGATTCTATTGCCTCCGAATATGCTCAGAGAGAGTGGCCAAATCTCTCATCATTTGACCAAAAGGAGTAGGCCGACCATCATCTATTGCGTTTATATATATATATATATATATATATATATATATTTACGTTATAATTGGTACAGATTAACACATTAATGAATTCGGCCAACTTTTTAACAGCATGAACTTATTTGTTTCTTTTGCTTATCACAAAAAAGTATTTAATCAGTTTTTAAAACCTAATAAGTAAGAAGTTACTTATCCAAAAGAACCAGTTTTTCATCTATCACTTAAAAGAACTAAGCAAACGATCGACATCAACATTATCATCATTTTTTATTTCATTTTGAGCAACAGCAACATGGTTAATAAAATAAAAAATATACTTATGCTCCTCAAATATCAACAAATTCAGTATGGTGACACGACCAAAATTCCATCTTATGTTATAAATCAATCATATCAACGATTGACCTCTTTATGATTAATTCTCTTAAACCTTTAAAGTGAGCAAATAAGTCATATTGTTTTTTGGTCTTATGACCCACTAATATCAGAATTAAGATTCGTCTTCACATGTCCAGTAACCAACAGAAATTAGTGGTAATGTTCTACTGAGATACTCCTTTATTTATTAAGTAATATATAGATATTTCCCAACGTGACTAATTTGAAGCATGTGGTTACAATCATTCTGTGCCTTGAATCAGCTAGAAGCTAATAAATCATTTGTTATAATTGCTGAACGTGTTGAGTCTCTGTGGCTAATGAGACTATGAGTTGTGTACTTGTTCTTCCATCCAATGACTATCATAATTCAGCACACTATATTATATATATATATATATATGGTGTTCAATGTGCATACTCACACTTTTTTCCTTTTTTTCTTCGAATATTTTCTTTATTCTAACTTTGACAGCCGGGAGGTTTTTTCAATTTTTTTTTTTAAATTTTAAAATCACATTTTTTTGTGTACGAAATCATAATACCAAACGCACTTGAAAACACATATTATGGTTTTACAACTTACGTGTATATATTGCATGCAAATATTTATTCATAAGCTTCCCAATTTATTTTTTTAATGAATTTAGGCATAAATGATTCTTGAAGCTTTCCTTATGGATAACTTAATAATTATGTTAGTTTATTTTAATTGGCTATATTCTGATTGACAAAAATGCCTCCATATCAGGGACTTCCATAACAGGAACACTGTAATTCTAGATGATTCCATAAGAATTGTTGCAAAATATTTAATTTCAAGATGGAAAGGGCTGAACAAGGAAGTAATCTACACCGAATTTCACTAAAAAGGAAATATCCTGGTGACGAAAAGAATCTGGAAGATTTACTGCTCAGAAAGTCGGTTTTCCCTACAAATCGTCTGGACGCCCAAGTCAGAAACTCAGTATCCGAACGCTACAGCAGATGGTAGAGTCAGAAGCCCAAGGTCCGAAAGAGGTCTGAAGTCAGTAAGTCTCATTTCCCACAGGGTCCGGACAAAAATGCAATGACTGTGAACGAAGAAAGGGTTTTCATGCACTCGTTCGGATGCTAGGGTTACTGGTCTGGATGCGCATAAGAAATTTACTAAATATTCAAATGACGGTTCGGACGCCACAAGCTCCGTCCGAATGCAGCCTATGCAAATCCGAATTTGAATAGAATTAGGATTTTTGGAGCCTATTTAAAGAGGGTTGGAGGCTGTGTTTTGTAAGAGAATTCAATACAGAATTCATGTGTGCTAAGAGATGGTGTTTAGGCAAATACTGTTAGATGTGCTAGCTCTCTTAGAGTTTTTATTTATGTGATTTGATCAACTTTTTGAAGTCTAACTTAGAGAGTAGCTCTAAGCTAAAAGAGTCCATTGAAGAACTCTTCAGACATGAGGTTTGATTGAGAGATGTTCAGGTAAGGTACGTGTCGAAGTTAAAGGTACGACTACTGCATCAGAGATATGTGAGTACAACTGCTTTATAACTAGATTTTTCTTCTGAATAGTGAATTTTCTGGGTTTGGCAGCTTGGAGTGATTTTTTTCTTTGGTACAATGAGTTTCCACTTCGTTACAAAAATATCTGTGTTATTTACTTTCTGCATTTTATATTTTGGTTGATCACACACACACACACACACACACACACACACAAATGAGTCTTTATTTTTCAAATTATAACAGCCGTATAAAACCGATTAATGTAAAAAGGCGCTTGCTTTCTCTCCACGAAAGAGGAAAGCTCCTTACTTGCGGTCTTTGATGGGCAACCTCTGTACTCCTCCTCCTCCTCCTCCTCCCATCCTACATGGGGAGAGAAACTCCCTTTTTTATTTTTAGAGTTTTTGCTAGAGCCTTTTACCTCTTATGAGACCCTATCCATAACCTCTAGTGATCTATCTATGTTCGCTTTGTGGCTCTTCTCCCCAATAAATTGCCATCTAGTCATCGCACCTGCTCCTCAAACCACCTCGTCCTATTTTTCTTGGGGCTTACAAGCCATATTTGTCTTCCTTTGTATGCCTGCAAATCTCCTTAAAAGCTAATGTGGTGCATGTGGTTTGAAATGTATAAATAAGAGAAGGATTTAACAAATACGTGTTTTTCTTTAGATATGTTTTGTATCTAATTTTGATGCTTTCATGTTGTTTTCTAAACAAAAGTGTTTTTGTGTTGTAGAAATTTGTTTCTGCATACTTTGCAGTAGTTCTTCAGCAGTTATTAGGATTTTGAGTTGTTAATGGATTTGATGATTTAACAACTGAGGCATTGTTAACATAAGGGTGTCTTTCACCCATCAATCAAGTTGGTGGACCCTTGGTGTTTGTCCTTCTTTAAGAAGGAAAAGTATTTTTTTTATCCTACTTGATATCCAAGACCGACTTGTATTGGGTTTACTTCTCTAAGTTGGAGTGTGATTGGTTTGACCAACTTCTCCTTATATAGAGGTTTTGTTGTGCGCAAAAATAGTGAGCATCACAGTAGTACCATGCACTACGACGAAGAGAGGAGTGAGCGCCGCAAGGTTCTTTTCTTCTTAGTTTTGGAGGAGCCAAAACAAGAGAGAAAAAGAAAAGGGTGCTACGGTGAGAGAGAAAAAATAGAGATCAGCCGCCATCTGTTTCCAAGAAAAAAAGAGTTTATATTTCTATCTTTGGTATTCTCCTTTGGGGAATAATCTCTATTATGAGATAATGAGATTTGAGTATATTAGGTCTTTGGGTTCTGAGTGATTTTCTCTCTACTATTTTGTCTCCATCTTCATAGTGAATTTCTTCGTAATTTCCACCGCTAGTGGACGTACCTCGTATTGAGGGAACCACTTAAAACTTGTTGTCATGTGTGATTGATTTAATTTTTCTGTCTTCTTAATTTTTGCATCTCACGAGTCTTGGGAAATTGGATAAATTTCCTAACAACTGGTGTCAAAGCTTTTGGTTTGAGTGAGAGCAATGGCAAAAGAAGAAGCAAAGATTGGAATCAAAAGGTTCAACGACAGATATTTCGAGTATTAGAAGATGCTGATTGAATATCAACATGTGAAGAAACTACATCAGTCTCTTTTAAGAGAGAAACTAGACATTATGAAGGATGACGAATGGGCCCTACTTGATTGATAAGTGCTGGGAGTTGTCTGGTTAACACTGTCAATATCAGTTGCGAACAACGTTGTGAAGGAGAAAATTCATAGTGGATCTAATGGCAGCTTTCTCCAGTATGTATGAAAAACCATCTGCTAACAACAAAGTGCATCTGATGAAGAAACTTTTCAATTTGAATATGGCGGTGGGTACTTTTGTAGCGCAGCATCTGAATGAATTCAATACAATAACAAATCAATTGTCTTCCATGGAGATTGATTTTAATGATGAGATTCGCGCATTGATTGCCTTGGCATCTTTGCCAAATAGTTGGGAGGCCATAAGAATGGCTATGAGCAATTTTGCAGGGAAGAGTAAACTCAAGTTCTGGTTCTGTCTTAAACCTCGAGACAAGAGGTAAAGGATATAGTAGAAACTCTAATCCAGATAGATCAAGAAAAAGTCTAGTAACCAACTAGAATGCTGGAATTGTGGCAGGACTGACCATTTGAAGAAGAAATACAAGGAACCAAGGAAGAAGACTTGGAATGACTCTGCCAACGTAGTGACAAAAGAAGTGTATGATGCTCTAATTCTCTCTATCGACAGTCCTCTTGATTCTTGGGTCTTGGACTCAGGAGCTTCTTTACATACCACTGCAATTCGTGAAGTTCTCGAAGACTATGTTGTTAAAGATTATAAGAAGGGTGTACTTGGCTAATAGATCGACGCTGGATATTGTGCGCATGAGTGATGCTCACATTAGAGTCCACAGTGACACGGAATGGAAATTGCAAAAAGTCAAACATATTCCAAAACTGAAGGAGAATTTGATTTCGATCGGATATCTGGATGAAGAAAGGCATGCTATTAGCTTTTACGGTGGTAAGTGGAAAGTTAGCACGGGAGCCAGGATTTTGGCTCGTGGATACAAGACTCTCTATATGACTATAAATATTAGAGATACAATTCCCGAGGCCTTTGGCAATAGGTTTTGGGATGATCAAAACTGGAAGATCATTAGAAGTAGGAAAATTACTTGTAATGGACCAGATGTGTACAAGGACAAGTCAAGTGCAGAACTTGTGGGTATAGAGTCGAAATTTAAGAAGTCTGAGTTTGTCAACTTAGATGAGCTTCCGGATAGTACAGTGCAGAACAAGGTTCAAGAGGATGAAGCATTGTACGGCAGCCAAAAAGGAAAACAAATCGTGGAGGTGGAGCTTGATGAGTAGCATTCACTCACAGATGAATGTCATGAAGATTTTTCAAGAGACTTACAGGACCAAGAAGAGCCTTATTCTTTAGTAAGAGGCAGAGAGAAATATGATCGAAAAGCACCGAAGAGGTATGAATTTGTGGATATGGTTTCTTTTGCTTTGACAGCCAGTAGTGGAGATCCATCGTCTATTCATGATGGTATGACAAAAGAGATGGAGTTATTACAAAAAGGTAAAGCTTGAGAATTTATTAGATTGCTCAGGGGAAAGAAGGCTAAAGGGTGCAGATGGGTCTATAGGAAGAAAGAGTCATTAAAGAAGCTATGTGGCTAAGATGACTTGTAGAGAAGCATGGTGTTATGTCTAAACCAAATCCTATGCTCAAGTTCAAGAGACGCTTGGACTTGAGTTGTACTTGTCGATTATGATTGCACTTCAAGGCAATGGGCGAAGGCATACTGAGATGTGATTGTTAGACTTTATGTGTTTCAAGTCAAGGTGGAGATGATTAATGTAAGGGTGTTGTTCACCCATCAATCAAGTTGATGTGCCCTTGGTGTTTGTCCTTCTTTAAGAAGGAAATCATATATCCTACTTGAAATCCAAGACCGACTTGTATTGGGTTTACTTCTCCAAGTTGGAGTGCGATTGGTTTGACCAACTTTGTCACACCATGTATAGAGGTTTTGTTGTGAAAAAAAATAGTGAGCATCACAATAGCACCATGCACTTCGATGAAGAGAGGAGTGAGCACCACAAGGTTCTTTTCTTCTTGGTTTTGGAGGATCCAAAATGAGCAAAAAAAAAAAAAAAGGAGGCGCTACGGTGAGAGAGAGAAAAAATAAAGACCAACCACCATCTGTTTCCTACAAAAGAAGAGTTTGTATTCATGTCTTTTGTATTCTTCTTTGGGTTATAATCTCTATTATGGGATATTTAGAAAGATTTGGGTGTAATGGTGCTTTAGGTTCTGAGTGATTTTCTCTCTACTATGTTGTACACTCCATCTTCATAATGAATTTCTTAGTGATGGTCTCTGCTAGTGGACGTATTTCATATTAAGATAACCACTTAAAGCTTGGAGTCGAGTGTGATTGATTTAATTTTGATGTCTTCTTATTTTTCACATCTCAAGGGTCTTGGGAAACATGATAAATTTCCTGAAAATAAATAATGACTTCTAAATTACCAAGTGTGTGTTCGTGTGCAAAAAAATATCTTAAATGCAGAAAATAAAAGAGACAAGATATTTGTTGACAAAGTGGAAACTCTGTAAAAAGAAAAATCACTCCGAGACAGCCAAACCCAAGAAATCTACTATCCAAAGACAAAGCAAGTTACAAAGCACTCGTACTCACAAAACCTATTGCAATAATCATACCTTTGACTATAACACGAAGCCCATCGTGAACGCTTCCCAACCAAGTCTCCTACTTGAAGGGGTCTTTGATGGAATCCTTTACCTTAGGGCCGACTCCTAAGATAAAATTCACACGAACAAAGAGCACACATCAGCAACGGCTAGAGAGCTAGTGGATCTTCAAATCTCCCTAAACACCATCTCTAAGCACTAGGGAATTCTATACTAAATTCTTAAGAAAACACATGCCTAGAGGCCTCTATTTATAGGCTTTAGAAAACCTAATTCTACTCAAAATCAAAGTCCTCTGAGCGAAGTTCGGACGGCATGCAAAGGATGCCCGGATGGTCAACTGTTTCCATGTCTGAAAAAGAATTCCAAAATTTCTCAAATTTCTGGCGGCCGTCCAGATGCTACTCTCTTTCCGGCCAGACGGTGTGCCATCCAACGACACCAATTTCATCTCAATCTGATACTTGAGCAAAGAGTTATGATAAAAACTCTGAGACGTATGCAGAAATCTTCTTGGAAACCTAAAAAGCGTCAGGATGGTGTTGCCCTTCCGTTCGGACAGTTGTTATTTCCTGATCTGTGTCTGAACATGAAATCCAATTTCTACTTGGACTTTGAATAGCATCCGGACGGTATAACCACGTCATCCGGATGGATGCACTTGAACACTAGAATCTTATCGAACTCTGAAGAGTGTCCGGACATGTTGCAATGTCGTTCGGACGGTTGCAACCTTGCATTGTTTGAAGCTTCTAGACACTGATGGGGTCTGGACGGTATTGCTACTTGTCTAGACATATGTTGCTGACTGATGAGTGTCCGGAGGCTTAGACTGGGCCGTCCGGACGGGAACTCGGGATTCGACTGTTCTAACTTGAAAACTGCATAGAATCTTCCTTGAACACTTGAAATAGCATTCTTGAAACTTGTGACACTACAAGTTGTCATAATGAGGCTCTTTCCATATTAGAGATATAAACTCTAAATACTGTGAAGATTCTGAAATATATGACATCACTGTTAAAGCAGCAACATTATATAACAGTGATTTTGTCAAACAAAATGTATCCAATACAAAGTACTAACATTTCCTAACAATCTCATCTTTAGAAGAGAGTTTGTTGTACTTATTTTATTTGGTTTTAAAAGAAGATTGAAAAAAAAAAAAAAAAAAAAAGGAGAAGAATTTCTATGTAAAATGATTAATTACCAAATTCCTAAAAAAACATTTTCCTCCGATTCTAAAAACATTTTTCATTTCATTTATATTCATCCTACATTGCTTATTCAAAACTAGGGAAGTACTTTAGTTATACATATATGTTGTTAATAATTTTTTCTTACAATCCCTATCTTTATTTCATTTTGCATTTCACATTTCATTGGGATGCTCAATGTAAATTGTTCTCACTTTTTTCTTTTTTCTTTTTTTTTTTAAAGGCAATGCCTAAGGCAATATAAGCGTTAGTGGAGAGAAAGTGACCCTTAAGCTAGACAAGAGAAAATGATTATAAGCGTTACGAAAAAAAAATAAAAAAATCTCTTTCAGATAATTATTGACCGAATAGGGACCAATGGATCAACAAGTCTCTTCCAATAAGAAATTGGGTGGATGGAATGCCTTTGTGGTAATTGTTCTCACTTGAAGCTAGCATTGTGTTTCTAATTGTCAAGTGAACGTAGTGTGATTATCCTCAATCTATCTCTTCCTTTGGTACTTTGATTTTATGTCTTTAAAAGTGATGAAATGATGTGCCAATCACTCAATTCATACGGTTACTTGTGCAGTCCATTGTGGAATAAATTGAATATCCTGTCATAGTGAAGAGACTTCTCAAAGAGAGAGAGAATAATATCATGGGCATCGTATGCATGTTATGATTTTAAGTGTCCCATATTGCTAAGGTATAATCTTAATTCACTGCAAAAATTGCTGACATTTGCCACGTGCATTTCGGCACGTGTACGGACACTGTACACGTGTCGATCAGGTTACCACGTGTAAATAGCCACGCGTGTGACTCGTGTTAGATCGGGAAGTCACAAACTGCACATTTTGACACGTGTATCTTAATACACGTGTCTGACAGTTGGACACGTGTATTAAATACACGTGTCTGACAATCAGACATGTGTATTTCAATACTCGTGTCTACTTAGACACGTGTATTGTAATACACGTGTCTATTTTGTGTTTTTTTAAATTTTAAATTAAAAATACAATTAAAGAATTAAATAAAAAATACAATTTGGAATTTTTTTTCAATTTAGTTTTGTTATTGTTTTTTTAAATTTGTTTGGGTTAATTAATTTTCTTTTCTTTTTTTTTTAAATTTTCTTATTTCCGACCACAAATAACGCAATATTTATTTTACCCAAAAATATCACAAAATCAAATTACACAAACCAATAATTAATAATTAAACAAAATAATTACAAAAAATAATTACACAAAATATCGACAAATCCGAAGGGCGTCCCTGCGAAGCACGAGGTACCATCCCAGGCGTGTTCTCGCCAATCGGCGATTGCTACGCAAGGGATGGTGTAACGGGCGAAGGTGTAACGACAGGGGAGTGCTGGCTCAGCCGTTGTCCAATAGGCGACAACGTACCAACCGTTGTCGCATTACCTGCAAATAATATAGACAATTAAAGTATATAATATTACTTGCAAAATTAAAGGGGTAATGAAAACAAATTGAAATTAATTTTGTCCTATACACAATATAAATCATACCTGCAGATGTACTACTAACTGACGACGTACTACCTACGTTTGCAGGTGAAGACTGAGCACCAAGACATGGTTGTGATACTCCCATTGAGGACATGAAGACCTCGAACTATCGCATGCGCTGTTCCATGGCATCAAACTGTTGCATGCGCTGCTCCAACGCGTCATTCCTTTCTCGCTCAGCCGGTAGCTCCGCTTAGATTTCTTCCATCTTCCGGGCGTGTTCGGCCCAATCCCGAGACGTGCCCTCAGATGGTCCCCCCTGTGAGCGAGGCCTGTATGAGAAACATGTCCCCCGAACAGGTGTAACGTTCGGCCCAACCTGCCGAACCCTCCCCGCGTACTCAGGCCTCCCAACCGCCTGTTCGTACGCGTCGTTCGGTGCCCAACGCACCGTGTTTGCTGAGACGCTCTGCGTGGCAGCTGGATCACTGGATAAACTCTGCGTCATCCTCTCCTATACGTCGTCAACATGAAATACTCATATACTGAATAATGACATATCACACACACAATTTAGAAATATTAGTAAAATAGATGAGTAGCATACGCATAGGATCCGTGTACGTTCATTCAAGTAAGTGCCGTCCTTCCTTGTGAGGGTCTTCACGAACGAAGCGGTGCGAGTGGGGGGCGTGCCAGATGTACATGTATGTCGTCATCCAGTTGAAATATATAACAAACAGAGAGCGAGAAAATAGTGTAAAGAAAAAGAAAAACAATTAGCAACAAATATTAAAAACATAAACATATATTTGTTCATACATCCTCGTGATTAAATCTGGCATAACTTTTGGATCCCGTATAATGGGGAAGGTCATTCTGCTCCCGTAGCCTCTTCATCCGTTCAGAGGTCGCCTACGCATTGAACATGAAGATAAAAATGTAAGCATTGACACACTTAAAGTAGTAATAAAATTAAATGAACTGATATTAAAAAACCACAACATTTTTTTGTCATACAATTAAAGACCTACATACCCTTTTTTGCTCAGTGCACCAATCACTCAGCAAGAACTCTACATCTTCTGCGTCATACTTCGCAAAAACATTGTCCGGCACTCTCGCACGTATAATCTCGAGCGTGTCACCGTCTCGAATATCTAGCTTGGTTTTTAACCTTGACTTCCACGAGCGGTGCTTACGGCCAATATCATTCCACGCTTCCTGTTGTGCCTTGCCCTTGTCTATTGATACAGGTAGATAGAACTCCTCCTGCACATTCAATTTAAGCATTATAGGTTTAAAAACTTCAAGAAAAACTTAATCTTAAGTTTAATTCAAATAAATAAATAAATTAGATTCATAAACATACCATCAGCGCGTCCCACATAGCCTGCTTAATCTACTTATCTACCTTCGCCCATTCATCCCGCATATGTATGTAGGACCCGCTCCTGATAAGCATGCCCTCAGCCCGCCTAAAACGATTGCAGGCTCGTCCTACAGGTTGTAGAGCAGCATTGTACTGCAACACAACCTTCTTCCCCCTCGGGAGCATCCAATTTCTCTCTGGGTCCTTAATCACCTCATAATATATGGTTCCGTCTGGGTTGTACCCTAATGAAAAAAATATACAACATTTAATTGGTTAACACTAAAAAACATAATTATATCAACAAATTGTAAATTCAATTTATTTTTCTTTCAAAACTTAATATTTATTTTTGGTAACATAATATGAGTTTTAAGGATGTCTAAATATGTACTTACCCATCAACCGAATCTGGTAAATCTGTATGTACTGGGTCACTAGGTCGCCTGCGACCTCCTCGCCAACCCCTCCCGCTGATGGAGGCTGCTGATCATCATTTGAAAGCATATCCTGGGGGCTATCGGGGGCCAACTGATCGGTACCCAACATCGCAACGTCCCCCTCATGGAGAATTTGGCTCCCCCCAGATCTGGCATCTAACTCTCACCGGAAAGTGGTACCTAGCTCTCTCCAGATATCGGCACCTGGCTCTCCCCAGATAAAGGCACCTGGCTCTCTCCAAGCCCCAGGCCCTGACTCGCTGCCGATGCTGGCATCTGTCTCAACCCCATAATCTGCCATGCATTGCTGCTTGTGCTGGCATCTGTCCCAACCCCACAGCCGGCATCTGCATCTCCCCGGTCTGTGGCAGAGGAAACCTATCATCCTGTGTCTCACTATCAGATCCACATGGCATAGGTCCAGTATATGTATACGGAAAGTACAGCGCATAACCATGTGGCCCCATCCCCTCTCGCACCCACCATTGAGCCACGTTACCTAGTGGGGTGAACCCTATCCGAGATAATGTCGGCATCTCTGAATATGGAGAACTAGAACATCCAGCTGTGCTGGTCTGCCCGTGATCTGACGTGGGCACGGCCACCGTACACGGCAATAATGGTCTATAAGCGGCATCTGGGTGGTGTGGCCACGCCGCAGTATATAATGTCGTCGAATCTGTGGGCGTGGTCATGGGGGGCACGGGTGGGCGAGGTGTCCGATATGCACAAGGAGGGGGTCTCTGGTCCATCGATACCTGTGAACAAATGTAGACAAATTAATTAAAATTTGTATTTTATATATTATTAATGAATATGCAAATTATACAATGAAATTTATGCAAATAAAAAAAAAGTGTATTAAGTTCAAGCGAATTGTACCAACAATAAATATATCAATCATTGTATCACTGGAGCTTCAATCGGATCAATGACGGGCCTGTCGTACTCGAATTCATCATTTGTATCGGGTAGGTCATTAGTGGCTAGTACGAGCAGTACGCACTCATGATAGGTTGTACCTGCCTCATTACTCCTTTCCCCCTGCCCAACGCCGTACACGTTGAGCGGTTTGGTCCTAACTGCACAAACCCAATTTGGGTTTCTTCCATCTTCGACGTAGAATACTTGATCTACCTGAGATGTAAGCACGTACGGCTCATCCTTAATCAGTTCTCCCCTATGGACGAGGTGATTGAAGTTGACAAACACTAGGCCATACTCGTCTATTCTGAATCCTCTGTCCATCGTGGGGTCTGCCCAATTGCACTTAAATAGGACGTATGTAGTCCTCTCATAGTACTCGACCTTAACTATATCGGTTAACTGCCCGTAGTACGTTTCGCCTTCAACGGTTGGAACACATACGCCGCTATTCTGAGTCCTCCTTCCCACATCATGGGCAAGCGTGCGGAATAATTTCCCATTTACCACGTACCTGTTGTACTTGACTGCTGTCTCCTTTAGCCCTCTACAACGCATAACCAATTTGTGGCCCAATTCCTCCCTACGTTGATCGTCCAGGCCATCGACCTATGTTATAATTACAATTATTAAAGATCACATTGGTTAATTACACTGAACACGCATAAATTTTGCCAATTTCAAAATTACCACTATTTCCTTACATATGCACGGTACCATTCGCAGAACTGCTCATGATGTTGTGCTTCAATAAGAGCCTCCGTAATGCGACCCCTAGTGCATGATCGCCTAAGCGGGTCTTTGTGCATCCTACATTCAGCGTATACAATTATGTAATAATTGTTATTAATAATTTTATTCGAATTCTGTTAAATATATAAACACTACTTACATTCGTAAATTGTGAAACTCTTCTGAGTTGAACACAATATAACGATGAATCTAGTTCATTGTCAACCAGTTCAGGGTAACTCGCGTGCCCGCCCCCTTGGATCCATCAGGATTTCTCTGAGGTCTGTTGTGGAATGTTGGTGCATTATCCAGATACCTTGAACAGAACGTTACCAGCTCGGTCGCTATGTACTCCTCTGCAATGCACCCCTCAGGAGCCGCTTTATTGCGCACATTAGACTTGAAACTCCCAAGACTCCTGGTGTACACACATACACGACATTTTTATCGTCATCAATTAGGGAACCAATTAAATCAAAATATATATGTATATATTACGAGAAATTTTACCTCTCTGCCGGGTACATCCACCTATACTGCACGGGTCCTCCGAGTCTACACTCGCGCACAAGATGCACGACCAAGTGGACCAGGCTGGTAAAAAACTCTGGAGGAAATACTTGTTCTAGCTTGCACAAAGTGATACAGACGTCACCCTTCAGTCGGTCCATCTCTTCTTGTGATAGCTTGGTTGAGCATATGCCTCTAAAAAATGCAGAAATCTCTACAAGAGGTCTAACAACTTTATCTGGCAATGACTGACGCAATGAAATTGGGAGAAGCTGTTGCATCACTCTACAACCCGAAAATTGTACGGTCCTTGAGCCGAACACACCATGAAATGTTCGAGGCGTATCCGTCCGGGACCCTCACATTTCGAAGAACCTTTAGAAAATTTTCTTTGTCCTCCCTAGACATCGTGTGACAGGCAGCGGGAATATACGTCTTACCATTTGCAGCTGTGAATGGATGCAACTTAGGTCTCAACCCCATTTCCTGCAAGTCCAACCGAGCTGCCAGGTTGTCCTTTGTTTTCCCTTTGATATCCAAAATAGTGCCAAGTATATTATCCATGACATTTTTTTCTATGTACATAACATCAAGATTGTGCCGAAGCAAATTGTCTTTCCAATACGGCAATCTGAAAAAAATACTTTTCTTCTTCCACATAATATCATCGGAACTCCCTGCACCCATCTTCCGCTTCTTCCGTTTCTTCTTCTTACCCGCGTTCTCATCCCCAAACGCAACTCCGTCTAACTGTTGGAGGATCTCGTCTTCACATGGCACATTTGGCACGCTGTCAAATTCTTCAGTATCGTCAAATGTTCTTCTGTTCATCTGCCACAGATGTTCATTTGGCAAGTATCTCCTGTGCCTCATATAGCAAAATTTACATCCGTTCTTTAAATGTTTAGAACGTGTCGATTGCATACAGCAAGGACATGCCTTCACACCCCTGTTAGGCCAACCAGATAAATCTGCATACGCTGGCAAGTCGTTTATTGTCCACATCAACTGGGATCGCATATTAAAATTTTCCTTCTTTGAAGCATCGAATGTTCGTACCCCTACATTCCACAATTCCAGCAACTCATCAATCAATGGCTGAAGATAAACATCAATATCCATACCTGGTGAGCTCGGTCCAGGGATAACCAGTGACAGGATGAACGATGTCTGTTTCATGCACATCCAAGGTGTCAAATTGTACGGCACAAGCATTACGGGCCATGTGCTGTGGGATGTGCTCATGTTCCCAAAAGGATTAAATCCATCTGCTGTCAAACCAAGCCGGACGTTCCTACTGTCTGCCATAAAATCTTGATGTAAAATGTCAAACGATCTCCATGCCTCACCGTCGGCCTGGTGCCTCAATACGCCATCCCTAGTGCGGCCTTCTGCATGCCATCTCATATGGGGCGCAGTATGCTCAGACATGAATAACCTCTGTAACCGTCGGATGAGTGGAAACCACCTAAACATCTTAACCGGGCATTTTTTCCTTGCTGATATGACTTCACCATCCTCATCTATATGTGTATCAGCCCTCCACTTAGATTCTCCACATACGGTACATGAATCTAATTCTTTATTGTCTTTCCAGAATAACATACAGTCATTACGGCACGCCGGAATCTTCTCATACCCTAGACCCATGAAACTTAGGAACTTCTTCACCTCATACGTATTAACTGGCAATGTCTCATCGCAAGGAGGCAACAACTGATTGATAAACTCGAGAATGTCTGAAAAAATTTTGTTACTAATACCTCCAACGCACTTCAAATTGTACATGTGTACAGTAGCACTCAATTTACTATGCCTGGTACCAGGGTGAAGTGGCTTCTCGGCAGTCTTTAACAACTCTTGGTACTTCAATGCGTCCCCGCAAGAGGTTCCTTCGTCAACTTGTTGCGGATCCGTACTGACGGCTTCAACAACATCGTGCATGCCGAAGGCGTCACGCAACATGGCGTGCATGTCATCATCCTGTTCCAGGCCCCCCCCTGTTCAGTGCTACAGCCAGCGAAATCTATGCCACTGTGTTGACTCGAACACTGACCATGAACAGCAGACCCGCTCGTGGTCTCACCATGCGTATACCACAAATTGTATCCCGGATTCATCCCCCTACATCCTGTCAGGTGGGCAAGAACGTAATCTGGAGTGTGACGCTGGTTATTTCGACAATACTTGCATGGGCAGTAAATTTTGTCATCTACAACGGTACAGTTACTAACGGCAAATGTCACAAACGCCCTACACCCGTCGTTATACTGTGTCGTACCCCTACGTGCTGACATCCAAGACTTGTCCATATTTCTCTGTATAGGGTTAAGAGACCGAGACAAATCATACTTTTTACAATGTGAACTTGTATAAAAAGAAAGAACATGGGTTATAATTTTACGGTTATGGTTTTAGGGTTTACGGTTTAGGGTTCTGGTTTTTGTAATTTTTTTTTTTTTAAAGGGTTTAGGGTTTAAGGTTTATGGTTAGGGTTTTTGTTTGTGTTTTAAGGGTTTAGGTTTTATTTTTTTATTTATATTTTTTGAAGGGTTTAGGGTTTTTTTTTTCTTAAGGGTTAGGGTTTAAGGTTAGAGTTTACATGTTTTTTTTTTTTTTGAAGGGTTTAGGGTTAGGGTTTTGGTTTTTTCTTAAGGGTTTAGGGTTTAGGGTTAGGTATTTTTTTTTTCTTAAGGATTTAGGGTTAGGGTTTTTGTTTTTTCTTAAGGGTTTAGGGTTTTGTTTTTAAGGGTTTAGGGTTTAGGATTAGGGTTTTTTTTTTTTCTTAAGGGTTTAGGGTTTTGTTTTAAGGGTTTAGGGTTTAGGATTAGGGTTTTTTTTTTTTTTCTTAAGGGTTTAGAGTGTTTGATTATAAGGGTTTAGGGTTTAGGGTTAGGGTTTAGGTTTTTTTCTTAAGGATTTAGGGTTAGGGTTTTTGTTTTTTCTTAAGGGTTTATGGTTTTTGTAATTCCTTTTTTTTCTAAGGGTTTATAGTTTTTTGGGTTTTTTTTTAGTGTTTAGGGTTTAGGGTTAGGGTTTTTGTTTTTCCTTATAGGTTTTGGGTTTTTGTATTTTTTTAGAGTTTAGGGTTTAGGGTTTAGGGTTAGGATTTTTGTTTTTTCTTACGGGTTTAGGGTTTTTGATTTTATTTTTATTTTTTGAAGGGTTTAGGGTTAATTTTTTTTATTTATATTTTTTGAAGGGTTTAGGGTTTTTGTATTTTTATTTTAGGGTTTAGTATTAGGGTTTTTGTTTTTTCTTAAGGGTTTATGGTTTTTGTAATTCTTTTTTTTTTTAAGGGTTTATAGTTTTTGGGTTTTTTTTTTGTAGGGTTTAGGGTTTAGGATTTTTTAGTTTTTTTGTAGTGTTTAGGGTTTAGGGTTAGGGTTTTTTTTTTTTTTCTTATAGGTTTAGGGTTTTTGTATTTTTTTTTAGGGTTTAGGGTTAGGGTTTTTGTTTTTTCTTACGGGTTTAGGGTTTTTTAATTTTTTTTTTTCCTTAGGGTTTAGGGTTTAGACCTTTGTTATGAATTGCTCAATAACATATATTATTGTAAATAGTAGACGGTGGCAAATTTATTTCAAATTTGTTTTTGTTTTATTGATTATAATTATTGAGGTTAATTTTCGTTGAAATCGTTGGGTACGATCATTTTATTATTAAATGAAGGAAAGTTTGTTTGAAAATCATTTTTGTAAAAATTTGTCAAAAAGGATAATAGCAACACAAATGTACAATTAAACTATGTTATTATTTTTGTAGAAAAAAAATGCTTAAATAGAGTGTACAGCATGGTTGTTGAAATTTGATTTTAAACAATTCTACAATTTATTTTAAGGTGATTTTGTATATGTGAACCATTTTTAGAATTCATTTTTTCATATTTGGATTTTTTATGAATTTGTATATGTCGACCATATGTAAAATGCATATATTGATTTTATGTTGCTTTTTTAAATTTTGTTGTTAAGGCAAATTGTACTGAATGCTTAGAAAAAATATGTCTTCTCCCCACACCAACGTTTAAAGTGACAAAATGATATTGTAAATTTTATAATACGAATAATGAAGTAAAAAGTGGACGGTCAATTTGTAATCGTTGGTTTCCCATGCAAAACCATATTCGTAGTACAGTAAAATATATATAACAAAAAAAAAAAAAAGACAAAAAAAATGTACGCATATTTCACATGTAAAACCACAAAAAAAAAATAAAAAAAAAATAAAAAAAATACAACAATATATATACAAACCCAACAAAATCAGTAGCATTGCATGGGGATAAAAAACTGTCCAGTATTAATTGCTAAATCCACGTTTATTATTAGAAAATATTAAAACAAATAGGAACATATTTTAAACAAATACATTTAAATGTGCCACGTTTATTATAGCAAAAAAATAAATGACAAAAATAAGGGAAAATTACTCACAATTTATGCTCCTTATATTTGTTGTGGTGTAATTTATGCTTCTTAAGGATTTTGTACCTGCATTGTTGGAAAAAAAAAATAAAACAAAAGAAAACAAAAGAAAAACACAAGTCAGAGAGAGAGAGGTCCGGACCTAAAGCTCACCGGAGTGTTTGGAGCCTGCCGGAGTTCAGAGAGAGAGAGAGAGAGAGATGTAGAGAGAGAGAGAGCGATAGATATAGAGAGAGATAGAGACAGACAGAGAGAGAGAGAGAGAGAGAGAGAGAGAGAGGGAGAGAGAGGGAGACTTTGTTATATTGTATGGAGAGAGGTCACGGTCGGAGTGATTAAATCGCAGGTCGGAGTTAAGGGCCGGTACTGTTTGGGTTAGAGAGAGAGAGAGAGAGAGTGAGCTGGCCGGAGGTGCTTTGACGGAGAGGGAGCTGGCCAGAGGAACGGCCGGACGCGCGGAGGTCGGTGATGTGGCCGGTGACGTCGACGGAGAGGGAGAGAGAGAGTGAGGGTGAGAGAGAGACAGTAAGACTAAGAGAGAGAGATATGATCGATGGGTAGCTTCCTCTGGAAGCTACCCATTTTAAAAATTAAAAATAAAAATAAAAATTAAAAAAATTAAAAAAAATTAAAAAAAAATTATATATTTAAAAGAAATGGCCAAGTGGCGCGCGGGAATTGTCCCGCGCTGTGCACCTGGCCAAATGTTGGCCACGTGGCTAATTAGGAATGTGTACTAATATACACATCTCCAATTGTAAAACTGATTTTTAATTTTTTTGTAAAAAGTAAAAATTATACATATAAATATATAAACCCTAACTCGACCCTAAGTGTACGTATATACTATACTATATATGTACATAAACCCTAACCCTAGGTATATTTAATATATATGTACATAAACCTTAACCCTAAGTGTATGTACTATATATAGCTATAAACCCTAACCGTAAGTGTATGTACTATATATGTACATAAACCCTAACCCTAGGTGTATGTATTATATATGTACATAAACCCTAAGTGTATATACTATATATAACTATAAACTCTAACCCTAAGTGTATGTACTATATATTGCCAGAAATAATAAACGTAAGTGTATGTACTATATATAGCCATAAACTCTAACCCTAAGTGTATGTACTATATATAGCTATAAACTCTAACTGTAAGTGTATGTACTATATATGTACATAAACCCTAACCCTAGGTGTATGTATTATATATGTGCATAAACCATAAGTGTATGTACTATATATAACTATAAACTCTAACCGTAAGTGTATGTACTATATATGTACATAAACCATAACCCTAGGTGTATGTATTATATATGTACATAAACCCTAAGTGTATGTACTATATATAACTATAAACTCTAACCGTAAGTGTAAGTACTATATATGTACATAAACCCTAACTCTAGGTATATTTAATATATATGTACATAAACTCTAACCCTAAGTGTATGTATTATATATAGCTATAAACCCTAACCCTAAGTGTATGTACTATATATAACTATAAACCCTAACCCTAAGTGTATGTACTATATATAGCTATAAAACCTAACCGTAAGTGTATGTACTATATATGTACATGATCGCCTAACCCTAGGTATATGTACTATATATGTACATAAACCCAAACCCTAACCCTAAGTGTATATACTATATATAGCTATAAACCCTAACCCAAAGTGTATGTACTTTATATATCTATAAACCCTAACCATAAGTGTATGTACTATATATAGTCATAAACCCTAACCCTAAGTGCATATACTTGATATAGCCATAAACTCTAATCCTAAGTATATATGGATATATATATATATATATATATATATATATATATATATATATATATATATATATATATATATATATATATATATATATATATATCATTTTTATTCCCCTTTTTTTTGTTGGAAAATTTAATATTGTATTTATAAAACCCACATATAGTACATAAATTCAATGATTGATTTACACATCTCTTGTACAAACATGGATAAGAGATGTGTAAGAGAATGAAATTAAACATTTCTCTTTAAAGAATGAGAAAAATCAACATTTAGCTTTTTTAATTTTTAATTTTTTAATTGTTTGAGGAGATTCTCTTTTTAACTTGATTAAATAAAATTCAACTTAAATGCTGTAAAAAAAACTATAAGATATACGCTACAGTTTTTTTCATTTTTCCAACTGTTTAGATTTAATATCACAATCTTTCTCATACAAATTTAGGGTAAATATACTGTAGTTTTTTGTAACAGCACATAAAGCCAAATTCATTCGAATTTCTATAATATCGGAACAATCTAATTATAATCAATTTAGGATTTAATGTTATATTTAAAAGTGTACAATAATGACACGTGAAAATTATATTGACATTATTATTCATAAAATGTAAAATCAATTAAATTATAACTCATAGCCCTAAGTGTATATATTATATGTACCTATAAACCCTAAAACCCCTAACCCTAAGTGTATATACTATATATAGCGATAAACCCTAACCACAAGTATATATATTATATATATCTATAAACACTAACCCTAAGTGTATATACTATATATATCGATAAACCATAACCCTAAGTATATATACTATATAGCTATAAATCCTAACCCTAAGTGTATATACTATATATAACCATAAACCCTAACCCTAAGTGTATGTACTATATATAGCCATTGACCTAAGTGTATATAATATATATAGCTATAAACCCTAAGTGTAAATATTATATATAGCTATAAACCTTAATCCTAAGTATATATACTATATATATCGATAAACTCTAACCCTAAGTATATATACTATATATAGCTATAAACCCTAGCCCTAAGTGTATATACTATATATAGCTATAAACCCTAACCCTAAGTGTATGTACTATATATAGCCATAAACCCTACGCGTATGTTTTATATATAGCCATAAACCCTAAGTGTATGTACTATATATAGTCATAAACCCTAAGTGTATGTACTATATAAGGGACTAAACCATAAGTATTTAATTTATTATGTAGCACGGAACCCTCAAAATAATTGCATTTACTATATATAGCCATAAATAGCAAGGTTGGGGTATATATATACAAGTCATTATAAATGTATATAGTTTCTAAACCGTTTACATGCATGCATATCTATATATATAGTATTAATTATAGGTTTTTTAACTTTGTTATGTTTTAAATTTTTTTTATTTTTTTATTTTTTTATTTTTTTTGTTTCTAAACGTAGATGGTGTACAAAACTAAACCTTAATTTGAACAATTTGGTTTAATTATATATATATAGCAAAAAATTTGGTTTAATTATGCATATAGTACAATATGTAAATTAGGTTAGGGTTTACGTACTTATTAGTATACCATATATATATATAAATAAGGAATCTAAAAAACATAAACTCCAAGTATAGAATTTACATATAGCATATAGCTTTAAAACCTAACCTTATGTGTATATGCTATGTACACCGTAATTTCACAAATTTATATAGTTAATAAGATAAGGAGTTTTTTTTTTTTTTTTAAAAAAAAATGAACACAAAACAATTTTTTTTTTTTTAATATATATTTGGAAAAAAATAACAGTTGGCCACGTGTATTTATTACACGTGGCAACATATGGACGCGTGTAAAAAATACACGCGTCCAATTGGACACGTGTATTATTACACGTGTCCAGGTATACGCATGTATTTAATACACGTGTCCAATTGGACACGTGTATTTTATACACGCAACCAATTGGGGTGTTTATACAACTAGCCACGGTGTCAAAAAGACACGTGGCTAGTTGGACGCGTGTCTACAGTAACCAGTACTGTAGACACGCGTTCAATTGTAGGGTTTTTTTGTAGTGATTATACATGTGTATATAAGTTTTTGGACACGTACCCTTCTCTTTCAAGCCGGTTTTTCAGGATGAGTTCTATCCAAGGTTTATATCATTTGGTATCAAAGCCAGCCACCACCGTACCCCAAGGGAGCAGACTCTGTTCGAATATGAGATCGAATAGGTTGTGGTTTTGTGGTCGAGCCATGAAAGGAACAACTTATGGGCTGGATTAAAATGTATTGACTATGTATAAACATAGTATTAAGTCACTAAATACTAATAAATGAGAGCTGTGCGCCAAATGAAAATTGAAAGAGCTACCAATGGATCAGTGGCATAGCGTTAAGCCGTCTTCTTTGGTCTATAATAAAAAATATTGCCACCGAGTCAAGACAATTGTGGGAACCAGTCTATTGTGAAACATATATATGTATATACCTCCATTCTCAATCATGGTTAATTTGTGGCTGCAGGTCCACGTCTCTTTGTCAAGAATAGGAGTATGTGATGGGCATGCTCGGAGAGAAGCCTGTGCCATGTTGAGAGAGAGAGAGGCCCCGAATAATGATGCTGCTGAGATCATATATATGACTAAGGAATTGGTCGAAATTCTGATTTAGTCAAACTAGTCGAGTCATAAGACACTAGCGGCCTAGCCGGTATATAATCAGAGTTAGAATATTGATTTGTTTGAAGTGTAAGCTGCTTTATCCACTGGAGCACTTCATCTTCGCCCTTCTACTTTTCTTCATCTTTCCTTTCTTCTGAATTAACTTTCGCCCAAATAGAATATTATGACTGCATAATATATTTCCTTTGGGAAGAAACTGAATTAGCTGAATTAGTTTTTTTTTTTATTAAAAAAAAAAAAAAAAAAAAAAAAAAAGCGCCAGGAATTTTTGGCGTTTGTCAGTATAACCCCAAGGATTATTATTATTATTATTATTTTAATTAATTTCTTGGTGTTGTACCGAAAAGTTACTGGAACCTTTAAAATAACACCTAGAAACACAGATAAATAAAATGCCAGGAAATGAACTTCTGTTATATTGTTTTTTATTTTTTGGGGTACGTAGTCAGTCATGTCATTCGAAATAATACTTCAAAATTAACATATTTAGTTTTTGCTTTAAGGGTGTTTTGATTTATTTAACTAAGAAAACCCAATCATGTTTATGGGTCTGCACATCTCTAATCCAATTTATGTGGACTAGGGCTTCAAATTACTGTAGCTTAGGGTAGGGGTCCTCCCCCTCTTGTTTAACTATTTGATAACTAGGAAAGATTTTGAAGCATAGCATAAAACAAAAGCATATATATGATATCATCAAACTAAAAGTGCAACGAACTCTTATTTAGTAGTTGTAGTGGTTGCTAGCTAGTACTTGCAAATGCAAATATTTGAAGAGTCTTTAGATGATTTTATAGACACCAACAAAATTCTCAAATCGGGAGCCGATATAATAGGCCCCAAGATGCTCGAAAACTTCACTGATTCTCGTGTTGTTATATTCCTTGTCAAGTGCCACCCTTTCTAAAATGGTTCCAAATTGGTTGATCTTAATTTACCCTGGCTGGTAGAGTGTCTTGATCAGTAGGCGGCTTAATTAGTTCATTCACTGCCACCCAAAAATATTCTCCTAATAATCCAGCTCTTCTGATTTTATTCGGTCTTCCTCGCAAGGTTATGATTGTTTCGGCTGTATTATTTTTAGGACCCTTGATCCAAAATTTCTGAATTCTTTTACCCATTAGCTCTGTGACGAGAACAAATGAACCATCAGCACTAACTGCAACCTCGGCAGATCCAGAAAGCCCCCTAAGCAACACGCTAACCTGCTTTGTCGTTGGATCGTACTTCAATAAACTTCCTGTTGCGTCCTCCCATTAATGGTTGCCACAGCAGCATCTCTGCTCGCGCGTGAGAGAAATTAGTACCAGTTAGCTACCGCAATTATTTACATTCAATAAAATTTTATAGAAAGAAAGAATAAAAGCAAAATGTATATGAATTTTATCACATTTCAGAAAATGTCCATGGACCATGTCATGTTATAATTCTTCGACGGTGTTTCGTTGTAGCTAGGAGAAATATTTTTCAATGGATAACCTCGCTTACTCCTTTGATGTACTTTTACAATTATATTTTTAAAGTTTAAAAAATTACAATGTCCGATCGTCGATTATATTTTAAAACTTTGCAATGCCATTCATGCCGTTGGGGTTTATGCATGGTCAAATCAAACTGTATAAAGATAACATGTCTCTTGTATTCTTATAAAACTAATAAAAATACAAACTGCCCTTAATTAGTTTTTTTTTTTTTAAAAAAAAAACAAAAAGAATAAAAGGCAAGTCATTGGTTTGGTTGACAAAAAATTTTAACACAGGGATAACATTGTTGAATCATGAAAACCCAACATTACTACTATTTAAAATTTAAAGATTATAATTACAAAAGGGCGTAAACATCCAAGAATAAGTAAAGTTTATCGATTTTCAATTTTCACAACTAACTTGTTTATGTGTTAGAAAGTACGTACTTTAGCCCGTAAACAGCACTAAATTCTGTGATGTTATCAACAACACAAGTTATAGGAGAGAACTGTCAACCGGTATGGCGCCAATTGTATGTTCTGTGTAGTGGGAGTATGGGCTAAACGCAGGCAGTTTTGGCTACTTAAAACATCTCCGGCAATAAAAGTTATAATAGCGGTTGAAAAAGTACAACTCTTTAATTTAGTTATTACTTTTTCTATATTCTCTTCAACAGAATCTCTATTCTACCATCTACTTTCATTGAAATATTATTTTCATTCTTTTTTTATTATTTTTTTCCCCTCATCTTCTGCTGGACGTCGTTGGAAAACCCCACCGGAAACTCGCCGGAGATGATCACCCAGTGCAGGAAAACACCACAAAGTCACCGGAAAACCCCACATAACTATTGGAAATCACAAAAACTACTATTAAGCACCACAAACCCACCAGAAACTCGCCGAAGATGATCACCCAGCGCCGACAGGAAAACACCACAAAGTCACCGGAAAGTCACGAAACCCCCCGGTAATGGCCAGACTTTGCCGGAAAGCACCACAGAATTGCTGGAAGGACAGCCACACACCTCAGGACGACATAGAAGACCACTAAGCACCACTGCCTTCCGTTGCCGTCGTTCAGAGAAGGACAGAGAGGGAGAGATGGAGAGAGAGAGAAAATATTAATAAAAAAAGTTTTAACTGATAAACAATGAATATACAACATTGCCTATTCACCGTTCATGTATTAGGAAAAGATGTTAAACTAGCTATCCTGCTGGAGAAGGAAAAATGCTAATAATAGTCAAATTTGACTATTTTAGCTAAAGTAACAAGTCTGCTGGAGATGCTCTTAGTATAAAGTAAGTCAATGGCCATTATAATTAAAGACAAAACAAAACAAAAACCTCATTGATAGCCCAACCTAATTTTGGATTGCATCACACACCATTTCTTAAAATGTGCACCTGTAAAAGTTACCACCAACTCAGTTAAAAAACTATCTTCCTGAATAGGGGAAAAAACTTAATGTTAAACAATGCAAAATGAGACTAGAAGAAATCTCGCTGCAGAACACTGCAAGGTCGGCAAAATCATGTAAAACCCATACGGGGGAACTACATATGGGTCTATAGGTACATTTTACTAAGAATTCCTATGGAGAAAAATATTTAATAGGTTAATATACTGCGTATTAAGTGAGCTGGTTGACAAGACAAAAGGAAGCAAAACCCCCCCCCAAAAAAAAAAAAAAAAAAAAAAAAAACAGATGACAAAATCTAATGATGATGATGATAACAAAATCCTACTCAAGACCCGTTGGATGCATGTGTTAGTTATCAATGAATGAAAATATATGTACTCAAGATATTATTTTTAGAGCTATTCCATTCTTCTCCAGGAAAAATGAAAATTCAGTAATGGTATATATAAAGATGTTTTGAAAAATCAAATAGGTTATGCATTCAATTTCGGTTTAATTTTTTAACAAAACAATTAATTAAAGTCACGTCAACATTAATCTGTAATATATTATTCCTTTTTGGTTGTGGCCTTTATATCACATTTACGGTATTTACTATGTTTATTATTTTTTCAATAAACATATACGGCATTATGGATATTTCCATTAATTTAGATTATTGTAAATATGGAATCGGTATTATGGTTATTTTTATTAATTTAGATTACCGTAAATATGGAATCGGTTAATTGATTTTAAAATCAATTAACGATATTGTTTCCTTGATGGAAGGAAACAAATACGGTGTTTACCATTTTGAAGGTCCCTAACCTAGCCTATAAATAGAGTGTCTGTGTACACCATCAGTACAGCCATCAAGCAATAGGCATAGGTTAAAAGATCCCTCAAATAATCTTTCTTGTTCTTCAAATGGATCGTGGAGACGCTTGAGCAAACATGGCTAGAGGTAAGCCTGAATCCTGTTTATTCGTTTTCCGCTGCGCATGTTAGATTAAATAATATGTTGATTATTTCTAACATGTGGTATCAGAGCCAGCCTCTATGCTATTTTGCTTAGCATATAATTTTACTATGTGTTATCAATATTGAATCAAGTATTTTTATTTGTTATCAATATTGAATCAAGTATATTCTATTTGGTATTGTTCACTTCTGTTTGTCAATATTGTTTGAGCAATATTTCGTCTTTTTTGTGACATGATAGAAACGCATTAGCGATTATTTTGTGAATATTTGTTGTTCACGTACTGTTTGTGAAAACCCATAAATTTGATAAAACTATTTTTTGTTTTATCACTATTCTGTGTATTATGATATACTGCCTAATTTTGAGTTGTTGTAATTTTGATATGGGTATTTTCATGAAGGGGTGGCGGCTAGGGTTCCATTTTTAGGGTTTTCAACCCATCTGGAACATTACGGGTCGGGTTGGTTGGTGACTGGGTAGGGTTTCGACCCATTAAAGTTTTTGGGTTGGATATATTTTTCGGGTAGGGTTTTTTTTAAAACCCATGCAGTTTTTAGGCCATTTAAGTGGGCTGACCTAGTTTGGGCCAGCACTATACATAGACCCAGAGGCCTGACCCGATTAAGTGGGTTGACCCAATTGCCCAAATACAATAGCCCATTTGGAGTCTTGTGACCCAGAAGCCCAACCCAATATAGTAGCCCATTACAGTAGCATTTAAATAAAAGATTTGGCTCATATGGGGTTCGAACTTGGGACCTTCATGTCCATAAAGTGACAAGCTTCAAACCATTGAGCTAAGCCTGGTTTTATGCTTTCACATTAAGGTTTTATTCCCTTTATTATTTACAGTACTGTGTATTAAAATTATTGTTTATTTAATACATGAATTGAGGAATATATTTTTAAATTTATATTGTTTAAATATAAATTGCTTGATGCCTAGACCTAAGAATAATTAACAATACCATATATACTGGTGTGTTTACAGTAATATCTAAGAATGCAATGTCAGGGAAAGTTCTGGCAAGGAAAGTCTTGGGATTTAAGTGTGTCCGGTGTGACCCCCCTCACTTTCCTGGGAGCTCATCTGCTTGCACCTTGGAAAATGCTGTTTACCCCATTTAGGTATTGGTTTGTTATATTCCTGGGGCTATTAAGAGGGTATCTATAAAGTTGTTAGATGTTAATGAAGTAGCAATTATCATGATAATTTTGGGAGAGCCACAGCATCCCAATTTTGAATGACAATTGCATCAAGATTACACACACGTAATTATCATTATGATTTTGGGGAGCCACAGCATACCAAATTTTAATGATAATTACATCAGGATTACACGCATGAACCTCATAAAGATTTATTAGATGTTCATGAATTACAGCATGATTATTATGATTTTGGGAGAGCCACAGCATCTCGATTTTATAATAATTGCATAAAGATCGTACACGTGAACTTCATATAGAAAAATTAACATCGTCTTGTAATTAATTCATAAATTTAATTACTTATCCCCACAGGGAAGTTTTTATTTTTATGACTTAATTAGAATAAGATAACAAATTTAGTATTGAAAGTAAAATTTCTCTCGGTTGCCCACAGGTACGGAGAATTTTATTTGTTAATATTTAAATTTGCTTTAGTCTTATTAATAAAGAGTAAATTTCATGCGCGATGCAACCTTTGCCCACAGGTAGGTTGAAATTTACTATTTAAATTGGCATTGGCTAATTTAAAATAATGTTAATTCATAGCATTAAAGTGTTTATTTTCTTGGTTATTGCAGCTGTTCATAATACTCTACTTTGGTAGTTTTATATTTCAATACTTTATGGTAATATTTTTCTGACTGGAAAAAGATTAATATACTTTTTCATTTGAGTGTTTCTAATTCCATTATGGGAATGAAGGATATTGTAGTTTAGCTTAAGTCCCTAAAGATTGAGATTTTTTAAGTCATTATTGGTCATTTTATTTTTGAATTTTCTCTTCTAAGTGTAAAATTTTATCTTGTAACACACGTAAGGATAAATGGTTAGTAAATAAACTTCTAACCATGTGTCTTCAAGGATATGAGAGAATTCATAAAGTGTTCACATGATTACTCATGTCAAGGGAAGGACCAATAAATACAATCATGTCCAACACTTAAAGCACGAGAATAAGGTGCCAATAAAGTATTATGGCAATCAAGATACCTATTTCTCATGAAATAAGGAAAATTGAGGGCATATAAAGAAAGATTGCATGAAGTATAAGAAATGACCTAAAATAAAGATAATCTCATATATCTAGTATGTCGTGAATCTCTTTTAGTGACTCAATCAAATATATTGTGGATTGATTATGGTTTAACAATCCACATTGTCAACACAAATGCAGAGTCCTTTTTTAAAATGGATTACACGTGTTTATAATTTGAGCTTGTTGGGATCTATAGGTTAATTTTAAAATTCAGTTATAATTTTGACCTCAAAAATGATTTATATTCCATAATCTTTTTGAAATCTATTTTCTAGTTTGGCTTATTAAAAATTTCAATTTTATTTTAAATTTGAAATTTTTCTTATTTTTAGTGGAATATTGGTTGGGGTTTATTTAAAGTCTATTTAAAATTGACCTACGTCCCAATTTTTGAAACAAAATTATTTGTTTATTTCTGTATAGTGATGTTGACGTAAAGTAGAGTCTTTGAGAATTTAAAAATGCTCTTGTTATGGTTTTGGAGATTGAAATATATCTCTATACAGAAAATAAAAGTCGGTAATTTACTGACTTTGGTACTTGTGTGGACTGCATAAGGGAAAGCATACTAACAAGACCACTAGAGGTGCCAAAAAGAGCATTTGAGATTCTTGAGATCATGTACATTGAAAGGTGTTGACCTTTTCATACTCATTGCCTAAATGGTCAGAGATATTTTTTATCTCTTTTAGTGATGACCATATAAAGTTTATGTATCTCTATCTTCTAAATATTAAAGCTGGGGTATTGAATGCTTTCAATATCTATAAGGAAGAAGAAGAGAAACAATATGAAGATCATAAGATCTAAAATAGGCATAGAGTATTAAGGTAGGGGAAATGATTAGTAATACTAATCTGCTATTACCCTTATAGAGTAAAGCTTTGAAGACCGTTGTGTATATGTTAAACAGGATTTCATCTAAGGTTGTCCTTATGACACCTTTTAAAGTATGAAATAGATGAAAGCTTGTTTTAAATTATTTACACATATGGGGTTGCCTTGCTAAAGAGAGGATTTATAATCCTCGCCTTAGGAAATTAAATTCAAGGACAACCAGTAGATCTTTTATGAGCTATCTAGTAAACTTTAAGGGGTTATAATGTTTTATTATCCTTCATATAATCCTAGAGTTGTTGATTGTAAAATTTCTAGAGGATGCAGAACCTAGTGGGAGTGCTCATTCACACAAATTGGAATTTGAGGAAGCACTAGAGTTGGCCAAATCTCCTCCTCATAGAGGATGATTGATTGTATTCAGGGAAAATCAGATTGATTATCCTGAGCCACAATCATTTCTAGAACAACCAACTCATACAGAACAGGTTCAAAAGTCTATTCTCCCATTGCAAAAATGCAGAGGAAGTAGAATTAAGAAAATCCTATAGAATAAGGAGATCAACAATTCTTAGTGATCATGTTGTATATCTCCCAGAGTCTGATATTAACATTGGACATAAAGATGATCCAAATTTGTTTTCACATGCTATGAGTGGAGAAAACTCCACATTGAGATTCAGTGCCATGAAGTGAGAGTTAAGTCCATGGCTGAAGGGTCGAGCTAGACTCGTAGCCAATGGTTTTACTCATAAGGAAGTCATTGATTATCGTGAAACATTCTCTCCAGTGTCTAAGGATGGTTCATCAAGATGATCATAGCATTAATAGCTTATTTTTGATCTAGAGCTACATCAAGTGGATGCGAAAAACAACTTTTCTAAATAGGGATCTTAAAGACGAGGTTTACATGAAACAATCAAAAGGTTTTATAAGTAACAGTCAGAAAAGCTTGCAAATTAAAGAATTCTATTTATGGGCTGTGATAGATCTCTCAATGGTAAGATACTTTTTACAAGGTTATTGTTTATAAAAAACCTTGTTGATTAGTATATATACCTTAAGGTCAGTGGGAGTACAGTAATCTTTCTAGTCCTATATTTGCAAGTGGTGATTTAGGTTTGCTACATAAAGTTCACAAAACTTTGAAATGAAGGATTTGGATGAAACCTCTTATGTCTTTTGACATAGAGATTCACAGAGACATAAAGAATATTAACATTGTCTCGGAAGGCCTACATTGAAAAAAGTTTTGGAAAAAATTTAGAATGAAGGATTTGCACCTTCAGTAGCAATTAAGAGGGACTAATTAAATACAGATTAATGTCCCAAAAGGTATTGGAATAAGGGCAGATGAAAAGTTTTAAGCGTCTGCATTATACATAACCATATGACTGACAATAAGTATATTGAGTCAATAAAGTGCTGCAAATAAAGCCTTGCGGTATATGTAAGGAACCAAGAAGAACAACTTAACCTAAGGATACACTTTCCATTTGAAGGTGGTTAGTTGTTCAGATTTGAGTTTGCTGATTGTGTAGATAGTAGAAAGTCTACTCTAAGGTATATATCTTTTTATTGAAGGATATATCCTAGAGATGCAGTTTGCAGACTATAGTAGCTACGTCTACCAAGAAAGCTAAAAGTCTAGCGTGCTATGAATTTAGTACACAGGCATGATGGATGAGACATTTTATTGAAAGTCTCAATATTGTCGATTTTACAGTTAGACCATAAAGATACTCTGCGGTAATTCTACTATAATCTTCTTTTATAAGAATAAAGAATAGAAGCAGAAGTAAATCGACATTAAGTATCTCAGTACGAGAGATAACATTAAGAAACATAAAGGGTCTATTGAGCATATAAGTACTGAATTAATGATTGCGGATCCCATGACTTAAAGTTTACCGGTAAAGAAAGAATAAAGTCATGCGGAATATATGAGACTCATTAATTCATTTTCGCTTGGTTTGTCTCTTTTTGGTCTATGAACATAAAGTTATTGTAATAAAGATTTTTTGTGCACATTTGTTATTTTATCCATGATGATAAATAAAGTTGGACCCGAATGACTTATAGGAAGTTCATTCATAAAGCTTGATTATCCATAAGGTACTCATGTAAGGAGTGTTTTACATCGTGATACATGGAAGGGACGACCTAATTTTATAATGGTTTTACCGCCATGATTCGTGTGAAACATTTCTTAACTGAGTTGGAGGATTCCATAAAAGATTGGCCAAAACTAAAGAACCTAATACCATATGGTCATGTGTTATAAAGTCCAAGTGGGAGAATGTAATATATTATTCCTTTTTGGTTGTGGCCTTTATATCACATTTACGGTATTTACTATGTTTATTATTTTTTCAATAAACATATACGGCATTATGGATATTTCCATTAATTTAGATTACTGTAAATATGGAATCGGTATTATGGTTATTTTTATTAATTTAGATTACCGTAAATATGGAATCGGTTAATTGATTTTAAAATCAATTAACGATATTGTTTCCTTGATGGAAGGAAACAAATACGGTGTTTACCATTTTGAGGGTCCCTAACCTAGCCTATAAATAGAGTGTCTGTGTACACCATCAGTACAGCCATCAAGCAATAGGCATAGGTTAGAAGATCCCTCAAATAATCTTTCTTGTTCTTCAGATGGATCGTGGAGACGCTTGAGCAAACATGGCTAGAGGTAAGCCTGAATCCTGTTTATTCGTTTTCCGCTGCGCATGTTAGATTAAATAATATGTTGATTATTTCTAACATAATCAGATTAATTAAGACATGTGTTGCCCATAAAATATATATATATATATATATAAATATAGGGATTGAAGGGTTTCGTTAATTCCCACCGGCCAGAAGAGGAGACAAAAACACAAAATAAAAAATAAAATAAAATGGCTCCAGCTGTTAAGGTTGTCACCGGGCCAGAATTCGAAGAGTTATGTTATACAGACAAAGTTATGTTTCCTCACTCTGAAATTATTGATGCTTTTAGTTAAAGTTGCTTATGTTTGTTAATTGCTTTTACGGGTTTGTGTTTGTTCTTTCATCTAGTACTGATTTAGAATTGCACTCAAGTCTACATATATGCACATTCATCTTAGGGACCCAGTAATCTTATTTTATTTTAATTGGCTACTATTGCGTTGATGGGTTAGATGGAATCATGGAATATGCGTTTATGATAATGGTGATCTGTTCAAGATCTTATGGAACTGAGAAGCTTGGGGCATGCGTTTAAGTTTTAACATTTCCTAGCAATATTATTGGCCATTCGATTTAATTGCTTTAGTTTGTAGCCGTTGGATGTTAAATATGGATTATAGCTGTAAGGCATAGAGAAGTGAGAGTTGTATGGTTTTCTGCATAACTCCATAAGCTCAATAATCAACAACTTGAAATGAATTTTAAAATTCAAAATCCTAATCAACGGTCAAGATCAATGTCATTGCAGACATGCCTCCGGTTTCACAAAAAATGTGCGTGGAGGATTTTTTTTGAAGTTGGTGTTTTTTACACGTGCTATACTCCATATCTATTCATGTAATAGATATACATATTACATAGAATTTTATCACATTTCAGAAAATGTGCATGGACCATGTCATGTTATAATTTCTGGTTGGTGTTTCGTCGTAGCTAGAAATTGTAGTAGGAGAAATATTTTTCAATGGATAACCTCTCTTACTCCTTTGATGTACTTTTACAATTATACCTTTAAAGTTCAAAAAATTATAATGTCGAATCGTTGATTATGTTTTAAAACTTTGCAATGTCACCCATGCCGTTCGGGTTTATGGTCAAATCAAACTGTATAAAGGTGACATGTCTCTTATATTCCTATAAAACTAATAAAAGTACAAACTGCCCCAGCTTAATTATTTTTTATTTTTTTAAAACAGTAGTAACAAAAGGCAAGTCATTGGTTTGGTTGACAGAAAATTTTAGTGAATTTTCAATATGAACATCGCTTGAAAATTTCAACTGTAGCATGATTTTTTTTCATCTAGGCGTAACGTGTTTACAGGCTTATAGCATACATCACACGTGGATACACTACAAAAAAAAAGGGGGGGGGGGGGGGGGGGGTAAATAGTGACATGGCTACAGTAGACACAATTTGGACACGTCACACTATGGTGACATGTTAACCTGTAGCACGTCACTGAATGTTTTGGTGACGTGTTAAATGTGACACATCATCAATTTGTGACGTGTTCAACAAAACACATCACAATTGAGTGACGTGGTTAATTGGACACGTCACAAATTAGTGACATGTCAGAGTACCACGTGTTATATTAACACATCACCATGTTCGTGACGTGTTTAATGACCACATCACCATTTGGTGATGTGTAAAACTGACAGGGCATTATTGAGTGAGGTGTTATTTTGACACGTCACCAAATGGTGACATGTAATTTAGGCACATCACAATAAAGTGACGTGTAAGTTTCCCGCGTCAATATTATGTGACGTGTTATATTATCACGTCACTATGTTATTGACGTGGAAAACTTATATGTCACCATTTGGTGATGTGGCAAATTGACATGTCACCCAATAGAGACGTGTCAGTTTGCCACCTCACCAAATGGTGACATGTAGGTTTTCCACGTCAATATTGTGTGACATGTTAAATTGACACGTCTCTATTGGGTGACGTGTTAGTTTGCCACTTCACCAAATGGTGACGTGTAAGTTTTCCACGTCAATATTGTGTGACGTGTTAAAAACACACGTCATGCAATATGGTGACGTGCCTAAACGACACGTCACTACATTGATGACGTGCTGTAATAACACGTCACCATATGGTGACTTGCTCTCCCAACACATGGTGTCGTGTCTTGTGGACACATCACTAGGTACATTAATTTTTTTTTTCTATAATTATTGAGAATATATATATACGCAAACTAAACGTATATAGATTAATGCTATATATATAAATAGGGTTAATTAGGGTTTATATATTTGTAAATATAATGTAATTAATTTGCATATATATATATATATATAAACATTATAATGTTAATAATGTTAGTTTGCATTAAACATGTGTGTGTGTGTGTGTGTGTGTGTGTGTGTGTGCGCGCGCGCGCACGTGTGTGTAACAAAGTTTGTGGAACAAAGTTTGTCATCCACAAATACCCGATTTCTTTCTTTAATTAATTTGTGATCAAGCTGAAATGATATAGTATACTAATTTGATATTACAAGTTCAACATTACATTCACAAATTCAAGTCTATTCACCTCATCAGATGAAATGACCGCTTTTTATTCCTTTTATGTAAAAACATTTTAGGTTTTTAGTAATCATATTTATAGGGATGGAGTACTCGATCAGCAAGTCACAATTCAACCAAATTTAAACATTGACAAGCTTCAGACCCCTCTTTCAGGATATTTTCTATTTTGTCATTCACGAATTACGTACTCGAATTCTATCTTTAATTTGTGAACAATTTGATCATTCACAGATTCATTTTCATTCAATGTAGGGTTTAATGATATATATATTGGTTACATTTTTATATATACTATATATAAAGTACATGTAGCGTTTAGTGTTATATATATAGCATACTAAGGGTTTAGTATATATATAGTACCATAAATAGTATATGTAGGGTTTAGTGTTATATATAGTATACTAATTAAGTATATTAGTGGTATATATACAAATTAAGTGTACTGATGAGTGTCAAATATTGTATATTTGAACTCCTTAATTTACACTAGTTAGACCTTTGGCGTTATTATTTTCTGATGTTTTGGTTAGTTTTGGTGTTTTTGCGTTTTTGCAGGAAATTCGGAATTGCTGGGAAGTCGATCGATCGAAAATTGCCTGATGTCGATTGATCGATTTTATAATCGATCGATCGAATTTATGCGGAGCTGGAATTTCAGAAACCCTAGCTAACTCTATAAATACCATTCTTTTCTCATTTTTGAGAGAAGAGGCCGCTTGGGAGCGCCCTAGGCGCCGTTCTCACTGTAGTTTAGGGCTTTTGGGTTGATTTTGACCTAGAACTTCAATTCTTTGTAAGTTTATTTGATTTTTAATGCATTCTTGTTGTTTATTTATACTTTCTTTAGTTATGTGTAGCTGAAATTTCGTCTAGGGTTGAGGATGAAACCTCACCATTGAAGAGAAACTGAGTTTCCATGCTTGTTTATGCTATTTGAGTTTATGGGTTTAGATTTCTCATTGTTCTACGTCAATTATTAAGATTATTGTTGGATATCTCTTGTGATTTGTTGTGCAAATTATAATACTCACAAGTGCATGAATCGTTTGCAATATAGCGTTATGCAAGTGCGAGGTCGATCCCACAGGGAATTGAGTTGCGAAAATTAATCCCTATTCAAACTAATCATATTTTAACCTAGTTCCAAATTTAGGGGTTTTTGATAAAATAAAATATAAACAAAATTAATGAAAATAAAAGGGTCTAGGGGTTTGGAATCCACACTCACCAAATCACAACAACCTAATCTCATGCTCATCACACATATTTCGAATTCTTTCAAACCAATCTTAGGTATGTTCTACTTTTGCTTCAAAAATAGTTTAAATCATTCAATGAATCCATTCTTGCACAAATCACAAAAGATATCCAGTTTTAACTAAATCATCAAATGTATCCATAGAATGAAACACAATGAATATCTAACATAAATGAAAACCCAAGCCTTCAATTTAATGAAACCATATCAAATCATCACTTGTATCTGGAAATCACAAGAAATATCCAAAAATAATCTCAAAAACCGAAATAGAACAATGAGAAATCAAACCCATAAACTCAAATAGCATAAACAAGCATGAAACTCAGTTTCTATTCACTGGTGAGGTTTCATCCTCAACCCTAGATGAAAGTGTTAGCTAGACATGAACAAAGAAAGCATAAATAAACTACAAGAATGCATTAAAAACGAATAAACTTACAAAAGATTGAAGTTATAGGTCAAAATCGACCCAAAAACCCTAAGATACAGTGAAATCGGCCCCTAGGGCACTCCTAAGTGGCCTCCTCCGCGGCTCTCTTGGTAAAAATGAGAAAAGAATGGTATTTATAGAGTTAGCTAGGGTTTCTGAAATTCCAGCTCCGCATAAATTCGATCGATCGATTTTATAATCGATCGATCGATCAACTTCACAGCAATTCCAAATCTCCAGCTTTTATGCATTTTCACTTGAAAATAACCATTTTTCTCTTTATATCCTGCAAAAACATAAAATCACCAAAACTAAACAAAACATCAAAAAGTAATAAAGCTAAAGGTTTAACTAACGTAAATTAAGGGGTCCAAATATACACTTTTTGGCACTCATCATGATTTCCGAATACAAGTGATGATTTGATATAATTTCATTAAATTGATGGCTTGGGTTTTCATTTATCAAAATGTTGGATATTCGGTGTGTTTCATTCTATGGATACATTTGAAGATTTAGTTGAAACTAGATATCTTTTGTGATTTGTGGAAGAATGGATTTATTGAATGATTTAAACTATTTTTGAAGCATAAGTAGAACATACCTAAGATTTATATCAGAGAATTCGAAATATGTGTGATGAGCATGAGACTATGTTGTGATTTGGTGGGTGTGGATTCCAAAACCCTAGACCCTTTTATTTTCATTATTTTTGTTTATGTTTTCTTTTGTTAAAAATCACTAAATTTGGAACTAGGTTAAAATAAGATTTGTTTGAATAGAGATTAATTTTTGCAACACAATTCTCTGTGGGATCGACCTCGCACTTTCAAAACGCTATATTGCAAACAATTTGTGCACTTGCGAGTACATTAAAATTTACATAACAAGTTTTTGGCGCCGTTGTCGGGGAATTGTTTGTTTGTGGAAATTGATTTTTGTTTGAATTGATTTTATTTTTGTACTAGTTTAGGAAGATTTTTGTTTTGTACATTTGTTGTTTGTTTCTGTTTGATGATCTAAAAAAAATGGAAGAATTTTTTTTTTTTTTTTTTTTTTGTTTATTTTTCTGGTTCTGTTTCTGTAGCTACTGCATTTTTCGAGTGCCCTGTAAAGTAGATCGATCGAAAGTCGATCGATCGAGAATAAATTCGATCGAGCGAAATTTCTGCAGCAGACAGCAATCAGAACCTATATTAGTTTTTCTTTTTTTTAGTACTGTTTCTGGTTTATTTTGTTAATATTTTGTTTCTGTTTAACTTATTTTATTGTTTGTTTTTCTTTGTTAGTTTATTTTAATTTTCAAAAAAAAAAAAAAATTGGTTTATTTCTTTTGTGGGATATTTGCATGCTATAGGGTTATGTGAAGCATGGATTTTTATTTTGATAATTATAATGATTTTTCTGCATAACATGCTTCGCCTAGTGGTAGGACACCTGCTCTAACCAACTACCCTCACAATTTCTACCCACATGAACCATGTTCATATTGCTCCGATCCTCATCATAGTGCAAGTAATTGTCCATCCTAGGGACAATTCTGCAATCTTTCTTATGAGCAAATGAACACCAATTTCTCCAGCCCTGGATTTGATTCAAATTCCAATTTTTACGACCTGGACTGGAGCAACCATCCTGATTTCTCGTGGCAAGCTCAAGCCATGGGAAATTGTGCTCCCCAATTTCAAAAACTGCACCATCCTGATTATCCGCAGTTCGATAACCAATCTTCTCATCCTTCATCCTACAATTATCCAGCTTCTTCCTCACAATCCACTTTGGAAGACACTTTCAAGGTCTTCATGGAGCTCACAGGCCAGGCTATTAGTGACGTGAAGAATGCTACTATGGAAAACACTCAGGCGATTGCTAGGATAGAAGGACAACTCGAATATCTGGTTGCTGAAGTCACCAAAATAGAGGAAGAAGAGTTTCAAAGTCAGCTGAGGCTACAGGGAACTACATAATTGATGAGGATGATTTCAGTAATTCTTATCATGAGCATGTCCAAGCCACCGCCACACTTGGGAGTGAGATAGTTTTTGAGGAAATTGTTTATGAACCAAGTCTGGAAGATCCTTTTGAAGAGAGCGGTGCTCAAATCGAATTTAACCTTGACTTGGTACCTGAGCAAGATGAGGCCTTATTGGATTCCACTCCTGAGACACGACCTGAGAATGGGGAAACCACTGCGATATCATTCCCCAACACATCTTCTTCAGCGACTGAGTTTGAAGAGAAATGAGAGCACTTGGAGTCTGTTGAGCACCTGGAGCACACAGCGCCCTCGTCAAATCCAAATTCGTCCAACGACAAGGAAATGAGTACTGAAGCTCATTCCTTCATCACAATCCCTCTTGAGACATTTCATGATCCCCAAGCTTCAGTTCTTCAATGTCTCAACAAGCCATCTTCTGCTAAAAGCCTCAAGGATCGATGCACACAAGGTCACAAATCTAGGAACCATCGTCCTAAGAAGATCCTTCGAAGCAAGCACGTTGGCCACCTAAGAAGGCGACCCATTCTACCCGAGGGATATCAAATTTTAAAGAAGAAAGGGTGGAAGGGATTGGTCGGCCATCCATGTGATCGGGGAAGGCGCTATAAATTTTCTTTTTCCCTTTTACTTTCCGCACATTTAATTTCTTTCATTTTCCATTTCATTTCTTGTTATTTTTGTTTCTGACAGCAATTAACCTTTTGATGTTTGTTTCTATGAGAAAATGTTGCTGTTAGTTTTGTTGACAGGTGTTTGGTGTTTAAGTTTGGGGTACGCCTTGACCTTTTTCAGACCTTGATGTTTCCTTACTTCTGGTAATGTATTTCTACACTACACATTGAGGACAATGTGTAATTCAAGTTTGGGGGTATGGAAAAACACTTTGTATGTTTGTTTGTTTCTTTGTTTGTTTGTTTTTTCTATTTGTTTAGTTATTTTTAGTTGTCTTTTTGTTCTTAAAATATATATATATATTTGTTGTTGTCAAGTTTGAGTTAAACTGTAACTGTGGTTTGCATTTCATTGGCTTGCTTAAAGTTTTGAAAACATCATGCCTTTAGGAATCTGAGTCTTTTGACTTATTTTTGGGCTAGTGAGACTTCACTTGTTTGAATTGAATTATCACGAGCACATTAGCATGTAATCTGTGGGGTATGAATTTGTGCTTAATTATGTATTTTGAAAATTATTGCATGACCTATTGATAAATAACCTCGGCTTGCAAGATATTTATATATATTTATACAAAAAAAAAAAAAAAAGATTATTTTGAGTTTTTCACTGAGTAACCGGGCCTCTTGCCTCACTAAGCATTGAGTGTTTGCGACAAAAGGTGAGAATTTCAATTTGGTTAATTGTATGGCTAGTTTGGCTTCGTAGCCTTTTTGACTTGAGTAATTAAGTCCTTAGAGATGTTTCTACATCTAGTGCCCTAAGACCATCTGGTTCGAGAGCCACTGGCCCAACACTCGTTACATTGGTCAATTAGAAAGCTTAAGGGAGCCGAGCATTGCACAGCCTACACAAAAAAAAAAAACAAAAAACAAAAAACAAAAAACAAAAAAATATATAAAATAAAATAATTTGCATATCTTGCCTTGGTTGTTTCATTTGATAAGGAGCCCAATGATTTTTGAGGTACTTATCTTGAGATTAAAATGAAACCTCATGATTGCATGTTAATTTCACTCTACACTTTTGAGAAAATGTGATGTCTTAATTGTCCATTTATGAGTGATTTGATGTTGGATCCCCTGTTGATGTTGATGATGGGGTTTGTCCTTTTAAGCATGTCAATGACATATGAACCATGGTTTGCGTAAAAATTCTTTCTTATTGACAACATAGTGTTTCAATGTTTGTGGGTATCATTTCTAGCAAACCCTCACGAGACTTCACTCGTCCACTAGGGAGTCCTAGGGGTTTAAAATGCTTGTTGCTTACGCTAAATACAATCGTCTTTCCCACGAAAGAGGATTTATCTCTCTTGCTTTGATTTTGTTTTTCATTTTGTTTTGCTAAGGGACTAGCAAAATGTAAGTTTGGGGGTATTTGATGAGTGCCAAATATTGTATATTTGAATCCCCTTAATTTACACTAGTTAGACCTTTGGCGTTATTATTTTCCGATGTTTTGGTTAGTTTTGGTGTTTTTGCGTTTTTGCAGGACATTAAAAGAAAAATGGTAGTTTTCAAGTGAAAATACATAAAAAGCTGGAAATTCGGAATTGCTGGGATGTCGATCGATCGAATCTCAAGTCGATCGTTAGAAAATTGCCCAATGTTGATCGATCGATCGAATGTATGCGGAGCTGGAATTTCAAAAACCCTAGCAACTTTATAAATACCATTCTTTTCTCATTTTTGAGAGAAAAGGCCGCTTGTGAGCGCCCTAGGCGCCATTCTCACTGTAGTTTAGGGCTTTTGGGTTGATTTTAACCTAGAACTTCAATTCTTTCTAAGTTTCTTTGATTTTTAATGCATTCTTGTTGTTTATTTATGCTTTCTTTAATTATATGTAGCTGAAATTTCGTCTAGGGTTGAGGATGAAACCTCACCATTGAAGAGAAATTGAGTTTCCATGCTTGTTTATGCTATTTGAGTTTATGGGTTTTGATTTCTCGTTGTTCTACTTCAATTATTGAGATTATTGTTGGATATCTCTTGTGATTTCCGGATACAGGTGATGATTTGATATAGTTTCATTAAATTGATGGCTTGGGTTTTCATTTATCAAAATGTTGGATATTCGGTGTGTTTCATTCTATGGATACATTTGATGATTTAGTTGAAACTAGATATCTTTTGTGATTTGTGGAAGAATAGATTCATTGAATGATTTAAACTATTTTTGAAGCATAAGTAGAACATACCTAAGATTTGTATGAGAGAATTCAAAATATGTGTGATGAACATGAGACTATGTTGTTGTGATTTGGTGGGTGTGGATTCCAAAACCCTAGACCCCTTTATTTTCATTATTTTTGTTTATGTTTTCTTTTGTTAAAAATCACTAAATTTGGAACTAAGTTAAAATAGGATTAGTTTGAATAGAGATTAATTTTTGCAACACAATTTCCTGTGAGATCGACCTCACACTTGCAAAACGCTATATTGCAAACAATTCGTGCATTTGCGAGTACATTAAAATTTACACAACATGTACTACACTTACATGTTAGGGTACGTACTTAATATATAGCACTAATTAATTAAGCACTATACATTAAATTAGTGTTAATATATATATATATATATATATATATAGAGAGAGAGAGAGAGAGAGAGAGAGAGAGAGAGAGAGAGAAAGCTATAAATAGTATATGCAGTAGGGTTTAGTGATATATATAGCATACTAATTAAGTATATTAGTGGTATATATACTGATTAAGTGTATTACACTTATATGTTAGGGTACATACTTAATACATAGCACTAATTAAGTACCATACACTAAATTAGTGGTAATATACACTTATATATATAGCATTTCTCAATTTATAAACGTGTATGTATAGGGTTTACATATACTATATATATAGTATATATAGTTAATTAATTAGAGTAGAAATTTATAAACTTATAATATGTATATTATATATTAAGTATACCCTAACCCTATATTGGTGCTATATTTAGTATATGTATGACTAGGGTTTACATTTGTATACTATAAATACAAATGTGTATATAATTGTATACTATATAATATATTGTAATATTATTTATATCTATACCCTAACCATATTGTATTGTTATATTTATAAAATTTATAGGGTTAGGGTTTACATTTTTTTTAAAATAATATGTATACACGTATACGTTTTATATATTTATATTATTCAAAGGGCTGGTTACACGTCTCCACTTGGTGACGTGTCATGTAAACATGTCATACATGACACGTCACAAAATAGTGACATGTCATGTTGTACATGTCACAAAAAAATTTCCTGGTCGAATTGGGACTTGCTCAGTATGACACGTCACCAAAAATTTCGTGGGTTGTTGTGCCCCGTGCACGCTAATCTCAAATATTGTTTGCTCTTCATTAATGAAGAGGAGACGTATACGTGTGACGACCCCTTTTTTTATTGTTATTTATACAAATCATTTGTTTAAACATTAATCTCTTAAAATATAAACGGATCTTCACAGTGGCACGACAACATGTCGCTTAGTCAACATATGGCACATGTCCAATAACATGCACCTGATAATCAGAGTAACGTCTATTTAACTATGCAGCGGAAATCATAAACCTAAATCGCAGAAATCACATCCTATACATCTATCACAAATTAATTACAACAAATAGCCATTTAATAACTAACTAATTAAGCCTTTCCTCAAATTAAATACATGACATAAATGGCTTAACAAAGAATAAGTGACACAAACGTTACAAGCCACAAACAAAATCTATAAAACAGAGGACACCTATGGTCCAGCAATTACGATCGTCGTGACGAGCTTCAGTCATAACATTCGTAGTACACTGCTACCAGATCATCAACTATGACTAGAGTACCTGCAGCCAAGAAACCTCATCTATACGGTTGTGGTGGTAGCCACATCCGCATAGGTGAAAGAATGAGTCTATCGTCTCAGTATAAAACATACTAAGACCTCAGTGATATTAAACTAACTGAATTTTCGCAAAGAACCAATTTTTCCTTTATTTTTAGTCATACAAGCACTGTAACAGCTACCAATTTACCAATAGGTAATACAGCAAACACCGACTATTAGGAAAACATTTAAAGCATACTATGTAGCTGTGAACGTATGTAGAAGTTCCAGTCTACCGCTTGAAAGTTTCTACATATACACCCCTCCACATTAATACTTTTGATCGGTGGCTCAGACATATGTGCACACGATCACCCCATTATAGAATTCACGCCTACACATAAGTCTTAAGCAAGAAAACATGGCATCTTACTCTTCGAAACTAAGATATCATCATTCTCCAAAATACAAACAACACCATCTCTAATCGTATTTCAGTTTCATGCCTTGAATGTCAGTTGATTATGTGAGCACTAGAGTGAAACTCTAATATGCAAGCACGTCTTTATTGAAGAACAATGACAGTCAACCTATTTACTCATAGACATGTCATTACTCATATCTGGGTAACATGAACATCCTTGTACATTCAAGTTCAATGCTTTTCAAACACATGCAACCATTCGATAGAAATGTACATAAACTCTTTAAATTGAGACTCTTATGCTTACCAATACGTCTAGCAAAACTACTCATAGTATAAAAACATCACACTCATAAAAACAATGCTATTATTCTTGTTGTTTTGAATTTTAGTAATTGTGTTTTTCTCTTATATTATATTTACCCTTTGTCCTTTTAAGACAAAAAGGGGGAGTATTTTTTTGTTTTTGGACCGAGAATATATTTCAAACCGGTCAAGTGTTTTTGTTCCAGAATGGCCAAAGGGGAAGTTTGTTAGTATTTTATGTTGGCTACATTCTGGATGACAAAAAACACTTTATGTAATGGTTACAAATTAACAGGATGATTGGTTCTTATTCAGAGTCTTCATGTATTCAGCCAGTGTTCATTTCAAAGCATGGGACTGATCACAAGCTTCTAAAAGATATCCATGAAGATTCCTTACAAATTCCAAGCCAAATCAACCGGTTCCAGTGCAACCATCCGGACGAGACTTTGAAGGCATTCGGATGCTCTGTAGTGTCCAGCAGATTGAGTTGAAGACGTCCAAATGACAAAGCAACACTGTCCAGATGCTAGGTCAATCATTATTCTGCACTAAGTTGGATTTTAGAAGTCGACACCGTTAAGGAAGTCTCTACAAGTCGTCCGGACTTGGTTCTTATTCAGAGTCTTCATGTATTCAGCCAGTGTTCATTTCAAAGCATGGGACTGATCACAAGCTTCTAAAAGATATCCATGAAGATTCCTTACAAATTCCAAGCCAAATCAACCGGTTCCAGTGCAACCATCCGGACGAGACTTTGAAGGCATCCGGATGCTCTGTAGTGTCCAGCAGATTGAGTTGAAGACGTCCAAATGACAAAGCAACACTGTCCGGATGCTAGGTCAATCATTATTCTGCACTAAGTTGGATTTTAGAAGTCGACACCGTTAAGGAAGTCTCTACAAGTCGTCCGGACGCTATTCAGCATTTCAGAATATTCCAGTGTTCCATTCGAATTGCAAAAGGAGTTATAGTGAAGACCGTCTGGACGCTCAGCTAAGCCGTCCGGACGTGGACCAGATAAGGATAGAATTGCGCTGTTTCAGAAAGGCGATTGCAGAAGACCGTCCGGACGTGGCTAACTTCCGTTCGGTTGCTCGACAGCCAAAGTCCGAATTTCAACAGATTTAGGTTTTCTGTAAGCCTATAAATAGAGGGCCCTAAGCTTGTAAATTGTATGAATTATGTATCGAATTCCATAGTGCTTAGAGAGGATGTTTAGGGAGAATCGAAGATCCGCTAGCTCTCAAGCCGTTGCCGGTGTGCTCAACAGTTCTTGTGAAGTCTATCTTAGGGGTCGGCCCTAAGGTAAAGGAATCCATTGAAGACCCCTTCAAGTAGGAGACTTGGTTGGGAAGCGTTCACGATGGGCTTCGTGTCAGAGTTAAAGGTATGACTACTGCATAAGGGTATGTGAGTACGAGTGTCTTGTAACTAGCTTTGTTTTTAGTATAGTGGATATCCTGGGTTTGGCTTCCCCAGAGTGGTTTTTCTCTTCACAGAGTTTTCACTTCGTCAACAAATATCTTGTCTTTTTTATATTCCGCATTTAAAATATTTTGTTACACACAAACACACACACTTGGTTGTTAGAAGTCAATATTTATTTTTCAATTGGTATCAGAGCGGGTACACTTGTGTTTGGATTTATTTCTTAAGTGTGATCCATGACTTCTTCTGACATAAAACTTCATGAGTTCTCTGAAGATGATTTTTATGATTTCTCTAAAGATACCTTGTTGATAAGTAAACTCTTTAAGAAATCCAATAAAGAACTCAAAAAGATTAAACAAGAAAAAGAGTCTTTGATTTTACAATTATCTGAATCGCATGTTTTGATTGATTCTGTGAAATTTGAGAATATCATGCTTTTGATACTGCTGATGCACTAGAGAATAAATTAAAAGAATCAGAGGATCTCTTGGAAAAATTCTCTAGTAATAATTTGAAAAGCATGCTTTGTATTCATATAGATATTTCTAACAACTCTGATTTAATTGTTAATGATTTAAGTACTTCTACATCACATGCTTCTGATTCTAAATTAGATTCTATTGATATTAAGCGTGTGATAGAAGATACAGTTTGTTTAGATAATTCTTGCTTAACTAATCATGCGATGCCTAACTCCAAGGAATCAGGAATACAAGGTAAGTTTATTCCTAAGTGTCATAATTGTGGGAAGATTGGTCATATTAGGCCAAATTGTTATTTGTTTAAGTCTAATAGGCCTGGACTAAGCAGGATGCTCTGAGGAACAGTGAAGTTGAAGATTCTTCTTCATCAAAATATGTCCCTCCGCATAGGAGACCTATAAAAGGTAAGGGCAATATTGTCTATAAGAATGCTAACCATATTTCTGCAGAGAAAGTCAAGCAGCATTCCAATAAAAGAAGCCTGCCCACCTGTCATCACTGTGGCATCACTGGTCACATTCGACCCAAATGTCCACAGCTCCAAGCTCAGAAGAAGAAGGCTCAAAGGAAGCTACCTACTAAGAAAAAGCCGCAAAAGCCCAATAGCAACCATGCCTATGAAGGGTTGCTGAGCTTGTTACAAGGGATTCTGAGGAGAATGAACAGTATGAGCAATACCCGATCACATCTACCACGGGTACACCAGGGTTGGGTTAGAAAGGATGGGACCATTCTCTCCTTGAGGGGGAGTGGACTCACCTAGTATAGGTGCAGTCTCACTATGCCTAGGATTTTGGTTCCTAAATCCTAGTGCATACCTAGTATGTTTGCATTGCATTGACTGTCATATCTTATATATCCTATTTTTTCCTTCCATTTTGTTTGAGGAACCACATTTTCTATCCCTAGATTTTCTCTTGGTTGCTTTGAGAATTTTCTGCAGGTACATTCTAGGGAGGATAGAGAAAGCATGTCACTGTTTTTCTGTCTTGGTATAGTCAAACTTCTCTCCTTGAGGACAGGTTTGCTCTTACCTACATGCTTTGTCTAGACATATGCTATTTCCTTTTCTACAAGCATGTCATTGTTTTTTTTTTCTATTTTATTGTTTTCAACAAAAAAAAAAAAATTGGGGGAGAAGATGCAAAATTTTATTTTATTTTTTATAGCTTTTTAGATATTGTATGTGTTTTTGCCTGATATCTCAGTTCATTATGCATTAATTGAATATGCTTATATATGATTGAGAGTTTATGTCTGATATCTGCTAAGTTTTCATGTGCATCTTAATGCCAGATAGTTGCTTTTCTCATGCGATGAAAAATTATGCACTATCCAAGGCTCCCTTAAAGTACATTTTTTTTTTCTCTCTGACTTGTAGCTTCTGAAAATTCTAATGAGAGAGATTTTTTTTGTTAAGATGGTCAAATTGACCAACTCACTAATTGAACCTAGAACCCATAAATTCTGGCATTCTTTCTAGGTTGCAGCACCAAGTGATAAAAAGCATTCAAAACTGACTAAATATGGATAAATAAAAAGATACACTGCTTTTGTGCTATAAATTTGTTCTTGAACTTGTCCCTATAGAAACAATCAATGACCAAATCATTGCGAAAATAGACGGTCACTAAATGACGAAGTAAAAGAAAAGTGTTGCAGCTAAGGATAGTGTATCAGATGAGGGTGCCTAGGCCCTAGTAAAATAAGGTTTGATTTTTGACTGATCTAACATTGATTTTCTCTCTTATTTAGAAAATCCGGTTGCTTTAAATCATATCAGTAAACTTCATACCTTATTGAGAAAGCTTTCACACACACACTCATTGCATGAGTTAAGTTTATTATTGAAAAAATTTTATCTGCAGGGAAATTTTTGTGCTTATTGACTCTTAACTCTCAATTATATCTTGGTATATTTTTGAAATGCTATTTGACTGTTTTATCAGTTATTTATGCATGCGTGTTCTGAAGCAAACATTAGGAAGAAAAAAAGTTTCTGCATTTTTCCCTCTGTTTTTCAGCTTCTAGTGTGAAGCATCCGGACGGACATGTTCTTGCGTCCGGACGTGCTCGGCTCTGTCGATCTCTTATCTGACAGCATGCCATCTGGACGAGTATGTACCACGTCTGGACGCGAGCTTTTTTCTTTTTCTCTGCGAAACACACACACACACACACTACTTTTTGCCTGTTCTATCATGTTGTGTTGTGTGTGTTTTCTCTCAGACTGATTCCGAGATTTTGGCATTCTCTGCACATCTTTTCTCATTCCCAGGTTTTTCCTTTGCCTTTCCTTATTCTCTTAAGCTTTGGTTCTTTTTAGAATATTGGAATCTTTAATTGATTATGATTTGAGAGATTGTGCATGAATATCTTTTTCTGTTTTTATGCTAGATGGGTATTACTAATCTGTGCCTTTTGTATTTCTTTATGCATCCAATTGATAGCCATCATAGTACCACATTCTGTTTGAAACTAACAGGATCTAATATTTATTTTCATTTGGTTTCATTGTGGTGTTATTTTTGGATAGTTTTATGTTTAAATATTTTCAGGAATATGTTGTCCAGTAGCTTCCAACATAGTGTCAGACAGAGGGCACTTTGGAAAATAGACCAGTGTTGAAATCATATGTTCAAGAGATCTCAAATTTTAGATGAGCTCATTCCCCCTGCTCATACAGAGTCTTTCGTACCCTTTTCCTCTAAATCTGCACCAGCTAGAGATTCAGTGGTGAATCTTCTTTATCATCTTGCAGACCACTTCTCTAGTGGATTTCTTTCTGCGGATGATTAGTTTCAGGCTAGAAGACTCAAATGACTGAAAAATTAAAATCTATGGTTTCCCGGCTTCAGGAGTAAGAAGCCGAAGTGGCTTAAATTCAGGAAATGTGATATCTTGTGGTTTTGGTTTTCTCTTACGTTGATTTGAGCTTTTGATGAGACACTTTACTTTTATTCTTGTTGCTTTGAATTTTAGTAATTGTGGTTTTCTCTTATACTATATTTACCCTTTGTCCTTTTGAGACAAAAAGGGAGAGTATTTTTTGGTTTTTGGACCCGGAATGTATTTCAAGTGTTTTTGTCCCAGAATGGCCAAACGGGGAGTTTCTTAGTATTTTATGTTGGCTACATTCTGGATGACAAAAAAACTTTATGTAATGGTTGCAAATTAACAGGATGATCGGTTCTTATTCAAAGTCTTCATATATTCAGACAGTGTTCATTTCAAAGCATGTGACTGATCACAAGCTTCTAGAAGATGTCCATGAAGATTCCTTACAAATTCAAAGCCAAATCAATTGGTTCCTGTGCAACCGTCCTGACGAGACTTTGAAGGCGTCCGAACGCCCCGCAGTGTCCAGCAGATTGAGTTGAAGACGTCCAGGAGACAGAGCAACATTGACCGGACACTAGGTCAATCGTTATTCTACACTAAGTTGGATTTTAGAAGTCGACACTGTTAAGGAAGTCTCTGCAAGTCGTCCGGACGACGTGGCAACATGCCCGGATGCTGTCCAGCATTTCAAAATACTCTAGTGTTCCGTTAGAATGTGGAAAGGAGTTATAGCGAAGACAGTCCGGACGCTCGGCCAAGCCATCTGGATGTGGACCCGATAAGGATAGAATTGCGCTATTTCTAAAAGGAAATCGCAGAAGACCGTCCAGACGTGGCTAACTTCCGTTCGGATGCTCGACAGTCAGAGTCTGAATTTCAGCAGGTTTTCTGTAAGCCTATAAATAAAGGGCCCTAGGCTTGTAAATTGTATGAATTCTGTATCGAATTCCATAGTGCTTAGAGAGGGTGTTTAGGGAGAATTGAAGATCCACTAGCTCTCAAGCCGTTGTCGGTGTGTGCTCAACAGTTTGTGTGAAGTCTATCTTAGGGGTCGGCCCTAAGGTAAAGAAATCCATTGAAGACCCCTTCAAGTAGGAGACTTGGTTGGGAAGCATTCACGATGGGCTTCGTGTCAGAGTTAAAGGTATGACTACTGCATAAGGGTATGTGAGTACGAGTGTCTTGTAACTAGCTTTGTTTTCAGTATAGTGGATATCCTGGGTTTGACTGTCCCAGAGTGTATTTTCTCTTCACAGAGTTTCCACTTCGTTAACAAATATCTTGTCTTCTTTATATTCCGCATTTAAGATATTTTGTTGCACACAAACACACACACTTAGTTGTTAGAAGTCAATATTTATTTTTCACATATCATGGAGAACATATTGCTCTTCATCAACCAACTACACATCAAAACCCATACTAAAGATCAATTCCAGTATTTCCCTACAAATACTTTGGAATCCCCATTTTCGTATTAAAATCAACTCCTTTATGAGCCATAAAACCAATATCAAATCAACAATCCATAACAAGTCAACATAACTAAACTACATTATCCAAAGACTCATTCATTGTAGTAAATCAAACACCTAAGCTCATATTCTAATCCTACCATATTTGGCCCTCTATAATCTCCACAAACCATAGTCCAATGAACTAAGCCAACCAATAAATAATACTCATCCATTTGGTCATGCTAGAAAAATAGCAATGAAAAGCAACACAAATCAAAACTAAGGGAAACAAACCCTTCATCTAACTCTCAGGATTTAATCTAATTTAAATCCTAAATCAAACCCTAAATTCGGATTTAACAAAATACACCCATCGAAGTCACTCAAGCCATCAACCACCAAAAGTTCCATAACAAAGCACCAATCGGTTCCCAATAAAATTTCGGATTCAGCCCTAGAACTACCAATCCAACAACCGAATAAACAATCAATCAAAAATATACCCATTAAAATCACTCTCAATTAGTATCCACAAAACCCAAAGAGAAACAATACCCATTCGGCCATCACTTGCAAAAACAGGGGAAAACAACTCCAATAAATATTCTCTACCCATCATAGCCTCAAACCCAAACCAAACCACCATGGTGTGAGTTTAAAAGAGTACTCGCAAGCGCATGAATCGTTTGCAATATAGTGTGTGCAAGTGCGAGGTCGAATCCATAGGGAAATGGTCAAAAATCAGTGTCTTGTTTAATTAACCTCATTTTAACCTAGTTCCAAATGTTTGAGGTTTAAACATGCAAAGTGACACTAAGTTAAAGATGATGAAATGAAATATGTAAAAAAAAAGGAACTAAGGCTAAGGAATCCACCAAACCAAATCCAACAACTCACACTTCTAGGCACTGATTAGTAGTCACCAGTCGCTAATAATAGGCTAAGACCGGTTTGGTTAGAGACCCACGACACCTAAATATCTCTATATATGGTAATAACGGAGATGGTAAAACACCCAAGGCACTGATAAGACCGTGTCATGTGTTAAAGTCTCACGACATCTATCTATCCATATACACTAATCAATAAATGAGATTGTGCTTATAGAACTGTTAATGAGATTGTGCATATGTATATATAATTTTCATCATATTATTGCATAGTGTACTTTTAAATAGATCAATATTTTATTATGTTATTGAAGGTTGTTAACTCACTTGACCACAGTATGGGATTGTTGTGATAACTACAACCACATGCAAGTTTATGTAGGTCCGGACAAAAGATGGAACCACTGCAATTATTATGTCAATTTTATTTGAGACTTTTTATGTTAATGTGTAATATTTAATATGTTGGTTAAAACAATGATTGTTTATTATTAAGTGCCGCATGTGGCACATATGTTATTGCTTTAAGTGTATTTATTATATTAGAACACATGTTTTATATTTTAATATAATAAGGCAACTCAATGAGCAAGTGTTATATTCCCAGTTGTTAAGAAAAAAAATATATTCCGCTGTCAATTCTTAACTCTGATGATATCGTAATGTCACGTGAAAATCAAAATTTTCACTTACCCTTTTTGGTATCAGAGCGGTTTGCTCTGAGGACCAGTAAAAACTTAGTGCCATTGTAACGCCCCGCTTTTACAAAAAGCGTAAGTGAAAATTTTTCGAATTTCCACAAGATATTACTAACTTATCAGAGGTAATTATTGGCAACGGAATAAATGTAATATAAATTGGGAATAGGTTGACACCTCAGAGCTACTACTGAAATACCTCAAAATATATAATAAGCCAGTCAGCATAATTATACAAACAGTAATACCAGTCATTCCTCACCGGGCTAGATAATTATACAAGTCAAATATCTACATATAACTAGAGAATTATAAGTACTGTCCTTAAGTTAGGCTAATGAACTACAACAGGGTAGTCTCAAAAGGTAGGCTATCCAGCCTTACAAAAACTGAACTAGGAACCATCTATGTGTCGGGATAGTCCTGATAATCATCTTCTTCTTCATAGCCTGAACCATTACAAATACCATACAAAGAGAAGAAAACAACATAAACACTAAAGTGAGTCCGCTGTTGTAACACCCCATATTTTAAGATATTAAATAAAATATCTTAAAATATGATTTATGACCTATTAATAAGGTAAAAGAATAAATATGAATATCTATGAAGTTAAATATTCATTTATTAAAGAAGTGTTTATAGTTTAATAAAAACTCAAACAGACCTTAAACTTTGGAATAACGGAAACAGGGTCAAACGAACTCCGTTTTGGTCGATTCAAAATCCAGAACGCTCGTATCGGAGTCCTCTATCTACATATAAAATTTCATAAAAATCAGAGTTTTCTAGATTTGCCGAAAGTGACCGAGACTCTACTGCCCCTGGACTGGGCAGCATGCATGTGTAGATTCTGCCACGTCATCGCCACGTCACCCTATTGATTTTGTGATATTTTGTAACCAATTAGTCCTATTTATAACTTAGTTTCATTCTTAGTAAACCCATGTGCCAAAATTCACATGAAATGCAAATTCATATGAAATGCAAATGCATGTAGATATTTATCTTAGTAATAATGACACCCATGTGCCTTGGAGGATAAGGCTAACTTTCATCCATTAGATCAAAAAGTGTCTACTTGATCCTAGCCATTCATTCCCTTATAAAGAGAACTAAAGAAGGATTCAAAAACCCATCAAGCTTCACACACACACACTCTTGGCAAAGAGAGAGAAAAGTGTGCTTTTGTGTGCTTTTGTGTAGTCCAAGGCTTGGAGTGTGTTCTAGGAAGTCTTTTGGTAAGCTTTCAATCATCAATTTCATTGATTTTATGCTTTAAGTTTTGATTTCATTAGTTTAAGCTTGATTATGTTCATTATGTGTTTATGTTCAAAGTTGATCACTTATTTACCAAATATGCCATTATGATGCCCAAATTCAATTGGGTATTCCTTAAATGTGCCGTTATGCTGTCAAAAGTTTTGAAATGTATTTTTAAGCATTAGTTATAAAAGCGTCGTTGTTCTGCCAAATTTTATAAAGGGAATTATTCATAATTATGCCGTTATGCCGCCCAATATTCTAAAAGTATTTTTAGACATTACTAATACTAATGTTGTTACTCAGCTCAATTAGAATTGCTTATGTTATATAAATATATAGCTTTTATGATTAAAAGTGTTGGTAAAACGATTCTTATGTTCATAAGTATTTTAAAAATGCAAAAGGGTATTTTGGTCATTATTTATAAATATTGTTATAATGCCCATATGGAATATGTGGCATTATAATTAAACCATTTTTATATGTTGTTATTATGTTTAAATGATTTTAGCAATTATGTTAAGGTTTAAAAGGTTAAAAATAAAAATAGTGTTAATATGAGTTTATAAGTGAATTGTACTAATTCACTATTATTGGTATTAAATTATACTGCAGCTAATATTTATGTGAACACTTTTCTGAGGCAAAGAAAGAACTGTAAGTATTTATTACTTACTGAGGGTGAAGCTGAATTTCCATAATGTTGTGGTTTCTGCTTTATTTAATTGTTTGCGCATGTGGATTTTGCATATTTTGTTATTTTAATTAATGAATTTAATTATAACAAATTTGGGAGTGACGTCTGCCAACGGATCAGGGAGTGACGTCTGCCTGAGCCAAAAATATTAATAAACAACAGAGTAGGGAGTTACGTCTGCCTACGGAACAGGGAGTGACGTCTGCCTGTGCCAAAAAGATAATAAATTGTTAGAGGAGTAACGTCTCCTTAGAACTCACTAAACGGGAGTTACGTCTCCTATAACTCGATAAGCGGGAGTTACGTCTCCTATAGCACGTTAGACAGGAATTACGTTTCCTAGACTTTATTAAATGGAATTACGTTTCCTTGAATCTATGCGTTAGAGTTACGTCTCTATAAGATCGAATGCAAGAAGCTCATGATTCATTTTATAATAAAACTGTGCATATAAAACTGTCATTACTTTATATTATTGCATTGTGTTGCATTTACTTAAATAAATCAGTAATCATATCAATATTGAAAACAGCGGACTCACTTTAGTATTTTGTGTTGTTGTTTTCCTCTCCGTATTGTGTGATAATACAGGATATGAAGAAGAAGAATATCAGGACTATCCAGACTCTTAGATAATTCCTGATACTAGTTTTTGAGGCGAGACCGCCTCCCTTTTTGGGAACTACCATATTGTAGTTCAATAACTTAGTTTAAAGACAATATTTATAATTCTGCTGTTATGTAGTCATTAAACCTTAGATATTTTGGCTTGTATGACTATTTATGCTCTGTGAGGCATGACTACTACTACTTTGTATAATTATGCTGACTTACTTATTATATCTATCTTGAGGTATTTCAGTAGAAGCTCTGAAGTGTTACTTAATTCCTAAGTCTGTATTATATTTATATATATTCCGTTGCCAATATTTAACTCTGATAAGTTAGTAATGTCACGTGAAAATTCAAAAATTTTCACTTACGCTTTTTGTAAAAGCGGGGCGTTACAGCTGTTTCCAATAATAATATGAGTGCTGATTTATTTAATTAATGCAACACAATGCAATGGCCATATAATCACATGTATATACAAAATATAATCTATGATTGCGAATCATAGACATAAAGTGAACATAAACGTAATCATAAGGCAATGACAGTTTTAAGTGTAGAGTTTTAGGTATTTTCCTTTTTCCACTACTCTGTTGGCCTTAGCACGGTTAGCGTGTTATTTGAAACCTTGGTTTCCTCACTTAACTTTTAATTATAATCTTTGGGAGCCTTGGCTCCTGGAAACCTTGGTTTCCCTGGTGACCTTGGTACACCAGTTTTTGTATTAATTATTCTTTTCAGGTACCTCCTCATTCACTGAGAACCTTGGAACTCATGTGAAGCCTCGCATACCCACTGTGGATCTTGATCCAACAGCTTGTTATTAGACAGGTTATTAAAAATAATAAAATATGCAAAATCACATGCGCAAACAAGTAAATAAAGCGGAAAACATAAAATTATAGGAAAAGTCAACCAGCTTCATCCTCAGTAAGTATAGAGATACTTACTAGTTTCTGCTCCAAAAGTCTTTCTCTATAACTGCATAATTCCAATCATATAGTAATACTAAATTAGTGAAAAGATGCTACAATATGTTTACTATATTTATCCTTAAAGTATCATTTTAACCGTTGTCCTAATACTTCCGTTTTTGGTTCTCTTAATCAAGATATTGAATGCCATCTTAGGTTATTGAATAATGAAACTAAGACATCCTCTTTTACTAGCCATTAACTCCAACTAGTATGTTGATATATACATATAACTCCCATTCATACCCATATGTAGCCAAAACAATACTTTCTACACACACACACATTAGCCATATACCCATATACACTTACTTACTAAGTTTATACTTTAATATTCTCATTCATGTAGGGAATTCCAGCATACAACACACACACACCTTTACTTCACACATTCCTTTTCATTAATCAAAACTCCTATATTTCAGCAACTCATTCCCACACAAAAGTATTAAAGCAAAGCTACTATCTTGCTTGTTTAAAGTTTCATGAGTGTAATTCTTTTAAGAGGAGAAACTACCCATGATCCTAGGGAACACACACTGAATTTTAGAGAGTAGAAAGGAAGATTTACTTACCAAAATTCGCACCCAACGGGTTGGATAGAAGGAAGGGGTCTAACTCCAAAACAAAGTGCTTGAAATGAGTTGGTAGTTGCTGGTTTTTGAGATAGAATCAGAGGGAGATTTCAGATGCTGATTTCTAGTGTTTTGTTAAGAAACAAGAGGAGATTTAAGGCTTCATTTCTGGCTATAAGTGCTGGCTTTCACAGAAGAATGAGAGAGATTTTCCATGGGAGATTCAGCACCAAAACAGTGAAGGAAAGAGGAGCTTACGTGAGTGGTCTAGGGAGAGCTTAGGCTGGTTTTTGATGTCCCATGCATGCTATATATAATAACTTCGAATGGCTAAGATCAATCCAGCACAAATTCTTCCAATGGTCGGATCTTTGACAGCAAGAGAGAGAAATATCCATGCAAGATCATCTAATATCCAAGATTAGATTTTCTTCCATATCTATTGTCATGATTAAGTTGTACCACCATATCCAGTTCAATTTCAACCAAACTAAGCTAACTTAGGCTAACTAAATAAGTTTCAATCATTTGGAGCCGTCCATAAGCAATGGGCTCAAAATCAAAGGTAGAAAATCACTTCTCTGCTGTTTACCCGTAAGCTGCGTCGCACTGGATAAAATCACTCGATCGAAACTTAGTTGATCAATCGACATCGACCTATAATCGCTCAATCGACCAGAAAGTCCCTCAATCGATTTCAACTTTACTGATCTATTTCTTTACATGCATAAATACATAATTTTTATTAGACTATATAACAATTCTTAAGCCTTGTACTCATGCACATATCTTAATAACTTAAGTAGGGTGTCTTTCCCAGGTATTACAGCCATACTGTAACTTATGTAAGTTACAGTTTGGTGCCAAAGCAGTTTGCTCTGAGAACCTTTAGACTTGACCTTAGAAGTTCAGGAATGACACAAGAATTATAGGTAATATAAACAACATTTTATAAATTTCATAAAAGACTTTGTGTGAAATTGTATTGTTAACTGTGAATTCTTTTTCCTTGCGATGTGATTATTGCATATGTGGACCCCTTAATTTGCATTTACTAAACCTTTAGTTTTGTTATTTTCTAATATTTTTGGTTAGTTTTGGTATTTAATATTTTGCAGGTCATTGAGAGAAAACAATAGCTTTAAGGTGAAAGAAAGCACACTTTGAGAAGACTTAGATGATGTGGTTATGTTCAACCAAATCAAGGAGATGACTAAATTGGAATTTCTCTAATTGGAGTCAAAATCATATTAGAATTCAAATTCTGCACATTTCATAGTATTTTGGCCATAACTTTCAGGTCAAGTATTGGATTAAAGTGAATCAAGCAGAGTTGGAAAGATAACTCAAAATACTACAAATCATTATGAAATATGATTTTCCTAATTCGGACGTCTGCTATGCCAAAAGTGCTCCATAATAAAAGACCAAAAATCTTGGCGAATTTGAAATCATTTTCCTTCTTGGATTAAGTTTTGAGTATTCTACTCAAATTAGAAGACTAACCTCCGATTTTTCTCTGTTTTCTAGGGCTTCTAGGATTTTTTTTTTTCTCCCTATAAATAGACCTCTAAGCCTCAAGAAAAAAAAGCGTGAGAAGCTAGAGACCAAATACATTCTTTTCTTTTTAGTTTAGTTTTTCTTTAGGTTAGGTTTTATTTTCAATAATCATGTGTAGCTAGATTTTCAACTAAGGTTGAGGATGAAACCTCACTATTGAAGAGCAACAATATCTTCATGTAAGTTTATACTATCCGATTTTATTTGGTTTAATTTTTCCAATGTTTTACTTCTTTTCAATTTGTGGAATGATTCTTGGATATCTATTATGATTTACGGATACATGTGATGATTTGAGATAGTTTCATTTAATTGATTTCTTGGGTTTTTATTTATCAAAACGTTGGATATTCATTGTGTTTCGTTCAACGGATACATTTGATGATTTGGTTTAAACCGGATATCTTTTGTGATTTGTGCAAAGAACGGATTCATTGAATGATTTAATGATTTTTTGAATCATAGTAGAACATACATAAGATTTGTATACTGAGAACTTCAGATGTGTATTGATGAACATGAGAACATGTTGTTATGATTTGGTGGGTGTGGATTCCAAAACCTTAGTACCTTTTCTTTTGTTTTATTTTATTTTATTTATGTTTTCTTTTATTCATCAAAATCAAATCTTTTTTGGAACTAGGTTAAGATTTAATTAGTTTAGAAACAAATTTGTTTTTCAAAAACACAATTTCCTGTGGGATCGACCTCGCATTTGCAAAACACTTTATTGCAAACAATTCATGCACTTGCGAGTACATTTAAAATTCACAGCACGATGCATGCTAGAAACATATTGATATGGCTTTCAAGTTAAGATTTATACTATGAAATGATGTTTAGATATGATAAAAGTATTTTGAAGTTATAGATTTTAGTAAGTATGTTTAAACTATGTTCATATCTATATTTCTATTGTCTAATATCAATTGAAACAATTCATGGAATATGAAGGACTAAAATTCGTGTTCCAGATTTTCATTCAGGTATTATTCATATATTGTCAAAATGATTTGAAATGATAAATTTTTTTATCAAAATAAGGCTTATGGCTATTGGGTTAATATAAATAAATAACCCATGATCAGTTTAAGCCCACGTCCGTTTTACATTTAGCCTCTTCACTTACCAGTCAAACTTGAAACCCAAGCCCATACTTTACACGTTAAAATAGCCCTACCTAAAACATTAGAAGACAAGAAAAATAATAACTAAGCAAAACGAAATTAACACCTGAACATCAGCCTAGTTAGGAACATAGTATACAATCCTAACGAGTGATTGGAAGGTGGTTACTTAGAGATAGACTAAGCTAGATATTTTGGAGAATCGACTTGGAAGACCTTCGGATCGCCTTGCTCAAAACGACTAACATCTTTCTACTCCCCAACCATTGTTCCAAAAACATCTGGATTTCATCCAACCGTTTACGGTTCTATAAAAAAGGAGCTAGCTCGCGCTGTTGCTTTGCACCCATTAGAAACCGAAACTCTCAAGCTTTTCTCTATAATTTTCTCAGTTTAGTGCAGAAACTCTCTGCAAACCTCCTCTCCTCCTTTGAAGTGCAATAAAACCAGAGGATGCTCTTCCTTTCTCTGCATCTCTCGCTTTCTGTTCCTTTTTCATTTCAGCAGAAATCCTCTTCATCTCTTCTCTGTCCAGACCACTAGCACAGAGAGAAAAGAAAAGAAAAAACTGCAGAAACTCTCGGCAACTCTCTGTTCCTCTTGCAAAAGAAAAAACATGAAACTCCCACTCACTTGACCATACCCAGCAGTAGCTTTCACCATGGTAAGCTCTCTCATGCCTTCCTCTTTCTCTGTTTTTCTTCCTCTGACTCCCCCTTCTCTGTGTATTTGGTGGAAGTAGTAAATAGGAAAAGCAAAAGATAAGAAGAAAAGGGAAGCACTCGGTCAACTAAGAAAAGAGGGAACAAAAAGGACAAAAAAGAAGAAGGAAACAGGAAGAAAGAACAAGACAAAAAGAAAAAGAACCAAAGATAACCCTCTAGAAAGCGCTCTCTCTTATGAAACAAGGAAACAAAAAAATAAAATAAAGTAAAATAATAAATAAATAATTAAGAGGAAGAAGCTTCTAAATGGCCTTAAAAGAAAAGAAAAGAAAACAAACAAGAAGAGCTCTTCTTGCCTCTCGGCCAATGTGTGTGTGTGTGGTGTGGGGCTCACCCTTTTGCTCTCATTTTTCCCATTTTGGCCGGTTGTCTATAGCAAGGAGTGCATCTTTTAGAACCTTGGTGTATTTCAAGAGGCGTATTTAATTAAAATATAAAACACGTTGTTGTAATGCCCGAATAAAAAGTAAAGATTTTATAAAGCGCCGTTATGATGACCAAATGTTTTAAAAGTACTTTTAGCATTATTAATACTAATGTCTTTATTCTACTCAATCTTATAAAATGATAACATTGGAATTAATAATATAGTTATTCTAATCCACAGGTTTTTAAAATATAAAACTCGTTAATTGTATTAACGAAGCTATTAAGTTTTGTTAGTTTTTGATTGGCTGCATTCTGTTGACAAAATCACTATCATGTAATGTTGTTATTTTCACAGGGATGCCGTATATTCCAGAATCTTCAAAGTATTTAGAGTTTATGTCTCTAAGATGGAAAGAGCCTTATTATGATAAATTCCAATGTCACAAGCTGCAAGAAGGCTATTTCAATGTTTAAGGAAGATTCTATGCAGATTCTAACTCAGAAAAGTCAGATCCTTTGTTTCCGTTTGGATGGCCCTGTAAAGCGTCTGGACGCTCATCAGTCAGCAACATCCGTCCGGACGACGTGGCAATACTGTCCGAATGCCCATCAATGTCTAGAAGGTTCGAACAGACACTCATCAGAGTTTGACAAGTAATCTGATTTCCTTCACAAACACATATATAGGAAGATAGTTGAATCCGTCCGGACGACAGGGCAACACCGTCTGGACAAAGTCCTTGATAAGGCAAGACGTGGAGAAGAATTGCAACCGTCCGGACGTCAGGGAAACACTGTCCAGACGCAGTCCTTATTATGAAAATTATGTGCAACAGAATTGCAACCGTCTAGACACTAGGGCAACAACATTTGAACATGACCCTGATATGGAATCACGTGGAGCGCATTATGGAAAGCTGATTGCACAGTTGTCCGTCCAAACTACCTCAGCTTGTGTCTGGACGCCGCCTAGAGAAAACCAAATCAGTGTCGATTTAGGTCTCTTGTAGCCTATAAATAGAGGCTTCTAGGCATATATTATTTATAGAATTCGGTATTGAATTCTTTATAGCTTAAAGAGTATATTTTAGGGAGAAATTGTGAAGATCCGCTAGCTCTCAAGCCATTGCCGTTATGTGCTATTGATGTGCTTATTATTGAAGTTTATCTTAGGGAGGAGCCCTAAGGTAAAGAAATCCATAGAAGACTCCTTCAAGAAGGAGACTTTGTTTGGAGGCGTTCACGTTGGGTTATGTGTCAAAGTGCTAGATACGATCACTACATCGGGTATGTGAGTGTTACTGTCTATGTACTAGCTTTGTCTTCTGATAGTGGATTTCCTGGGTTTGGTTGTCCCGGAGTGGTTTTTCTCTTAATTGAGTTTCCACTTCGTTAACAAAATATGTGTATTCTTTAAATTCCGCATTTACATTTTTTTGTTACACGATACACACACACTCGATTAAATTAGAAGTCATTTAATTCTTCAATTGGTATCAGAGCGGGTACACTCTTTTTGGACTAATCTCCTAAGTGTGATCCATATTTTTGTTGACTTCTTCTATCATGAATTCTTCTATGTTAACTTAAGAGAATAATGATAATGAGCTTCTTGAGAATTTCCTTAAATTGAGTAAAATTTCAAAAAATTCCAATAAAGAGCTCAAAAAGGTTAAGCAAGAAAAAGAGTCTTTAATCATTATACTGTCTGAATCACATGCTTTGATTGGCTCTTTAAAATCTGAGAATACCATGATATTTAACACTATTAATACACTTGAGAATAAATTGAAAGAATCTGAAGATATCTTGAAAAAATTCTCTAATGATAATTTAAGAGGCATGCTTTGTATTCATACAGATATTTCTAACAAGCCTAACTTAATTGTTGATAATTTGAGTGCTTCTAATTCATATTCTTCAGATTCTAAATTAGATTCTATTGTTATTAAGCCTGTGATAGTAGATACTGCTTGTTTAGATAATTCTGAAAATTCTTGCTTAAATAATTGTGTGATGCCTAAATCCAAAGATACAGGAAAACAAGCTCATGGTAAGTTTGTCCCTACTTATCATAATTGTGGGAAGGTTGGTCACATTAGACCAAATTGTTTTCTGTTAAAATCCCACAGATCTTGGATTAAGTAGGATGCTCCGAGGAAAGGTAAAGTTGAAAAATCTTCATCATCCAAATATGTTCCTCCACATAGGAGACATATAACAGGTAAGGACAGTGTTATTTGTAAGAATGCTAACCTAAAATCTGCAAAGATTATCAAGAAGCATTCAAACAAAAGAAGCCTACCCACCAGTCATCATTGCAGCATCACCGGTCACATCCGACCCAAATGTCCACAGCTCCAAGCTTAGAAGTCGAAGGTTCAAAGAGAGCTGCCAACAAGAGATACATTAGGCACTCTACCTCCAATAGTACATCAAGCTTCACTACATAAGCAACAGTTTGTTCCTTCCAATCAAAGTGGCAAACCAAAGAAGAAGAAATCAAGGCGCTACAAGGGAAAGCTAGAGAAGCCCAATAGCAACCATGGCTATGAGGGGTTGCTAAGCCTGATGCAAGGTATGCCAATGAGAATGGCCAACATGGACAAGACCCACAAACCACCTCCACGGGTCAAGCAGGTATGGGTCAAGAATGATAAGACCATTCACCCCTTGAAGGGGAGTGGTCTCACCTAGTAAAGGTTGAAAATAATTTATTGACTTCTAATTTAAACCAAGTGTGTGTTTGTGTGCAAACAAATATCTTAAATGCAGAATTTAAATGAGACAAGATATTTGTTACGAAGTGAAAACTCAATGAAGAGAAAAAAAACCACTCCGAGGCAGCCAAACCCAGTGAAAAATTAAACGGACTTCTAATTTTAACAAGTGTGTGTGAACAGTGTGCAACAAAATATGAAATGCGGAATTAAAGGAGACAAATATTTTGTTGGCGAAGTGGAAAATCAATTAAGAGAAAAACCACTCCGGGGCAGCCAAACCCAGGATATCCACTATTCAGAAGACAAAGCCAGATACAAAGTAGTAACACTCACATACCCCTGATGCAGTGGTCGTACCTTGCTCTCTAATGTGTAACCCAACACGAACGCCTCCCAACCAGGTCTCCTACCTGAAGGGGTCTTCAATGGAATCCTTTACCTTAGGGCCAACCCCTAAGATAGACTTCACAGTTGATCAAATCGCACACTGGCAAAGCTAGAGAGCTAGCAGATCTTCAATATCTCCCTAAACACCCTCTCTAAGCTGTAGAGAATTCACCACCGAATTCTGTGTCGAATGCATGCCTAGAGCCTCTTATCTATAGGCTTAGGAAGCTCTAAATCGCGTAAAAAAATGGAGTCTCTGGCACGCCTGTCTGAACGAGAGCCTTGGCCGTCTAGACGGACAACTTTTTCCTTGTCCAAAAAGCAATTCTAGAATTTTCGTAGGGCCATCCCGATGCCAGATGTTTCCGTCCGTACGGGGTCCGTCCGGATGAGTATATTGACCATCCGGATGTTCAATTTACAAAATTTTTTCTTAGGTTTCCAACGACGCCAATTTCGTCCTAATCCGATATTTGAGTAAAAAGTTATGATCAAAATACCGGAAGGCGTCCGGACGGCTTGACCGAGCGTCCGGACGGCTTGACCGAGCGTCCGGACGATAAACTGCAACCACCTTTTCAAAATAGCACTGAAAGGTTCCATAACAAGGCCACGTCCAAAGGGTTGCACTTCGGTTGTACGTAATTACCATAATAAGGCTTGGAGCGTCCGGACCCTAAAGGCTGATGTCCGGACGGTTGAGCTGGTGCACACAATTTCCATATTTGAAGCTTGATCGTCTGGACCACGAATACTGACATCCAGACGGTTGAACTTTGTATGCACGTCTTGCCTTATAGAGGACATTGTCCGGACAGGATCACACATCTTCTGGACGGTAGCAGCCGTCTTCCCATAACAGTGTCTTGAGGCAGAAACCCTAATACTTGTCAAGCATTGAATGTCGTCCGGACAATATAACCACGTCGTCCGGACGGATGCACTGGAACACTAGGATCTTCTCGAACTCTAAAGAACGTCTGGAAACTTTTCCATTATGTCCGAACAGATGCAATCTTGAACTGTTCAAAGCTTCTAGACATTGACGGGCGTCCGGACTAAAAGTTCTTGTCGTCTGGACAGATGTTGCTGACTAATGAGTGTCCGAACGGAATACCACGTCGTCCGGACGACTGACAGGGAGCCGAAATTAACTTCCTTGAAAACTTCACAGAATCTTCTTGAAGAACATAGCTGAAGAGTAGATTCTGGATAAAGCAACATCCCTGTGAAAGCAGCAACATTACATAGAAGTGATTTTGTCCAACAGAATGCAGCCAACACAGAAACTAACACCTAGGAAATCCATTATCCAAAAATAAAGCTAGTTACAAGACACTCGTATTCACATAACCCTATGCAGTAGTCATACCTTTAACTCTGACGTGTAGCCCAACACGAACGCTTCCCAACCAGATCTTCCACTTGAAGGGGTTTTTGATGGATTCCTTTACCTTAGGACCGATCCCTAAGATAGACTTCACACGAAAACTTGAGCACATATTGGCAACGGCTTGAGAGCTAGCAAATCTTCGATTCTCCCTAAACACCCTCTCAAAGCACTATGGAATTTTCTGTTGAATTCTGTACAAAACATAGACCTAGAGCCCCCTATTTATAGGTTTCAAGAGACCTCAAAAACTGCTGAGATTCGGACTCTGTCTGTCGAGCGTCCGGACAGAAGTTTGCCACGTCCGGACGAATTTTTGTGATATCATTCAGAAACAGCGCAATTCTATCCTTATCAGGTTTGCGTCCGAACAGCTTGACCAAGCGTCCGGATAGTCTTCGCTAAAATCCTTTCTGCGTTTGAACGGAATTCTGGAGTTATCTGAATTACTGGATATCATCCAGACGTGTTACCGAGTCGTCCGGACAGTCTGCAAATACTGGACATCGTCTGGATGGATTGTAGAGACTTCCCAAACAGTGTTGACTTCTGAAATACAACTCCTTGTTGAATACTGATTGACCTAGCGTCCGAACGGTATTGCTCTGTCATTCGGACGTCTTCAATGTTTATCTGTAAGACACTGCCGGGCGTCCGGACGCCTTCAAAGGCTCATCCGGACGATTGCACAGGAACCGGCTGGTTTGTCTTGGTTTTTGCAATGGACTCTTCATGGATATCTTCTAGAAGCTTGTGAACAGTAGATGTCTGAATATATGAAGATTACAGAATACATGAAGATTGAAAAACCGACTATCCTGTTAAAACGCAACCGTTACATAAAGTGTTTTTGTTTTATCCAGAATGTAGCCAATAAAAATACTAACAAAGGTGAAGTCTCACTATGCCTAGGATTTTGGTTCCTAAATCCTAGTCCATGTCAAGTATGTTTGCATTGCATTTTTTATCATGTCACAGGTTATTCATGCGTTGCATTCTGTTTGAGGAACCATTTATTTTATCCCCCATATTTTCTCTCGTTGTCTTGAGAAATATCTACATATATTTTTTTTGGGGATGACAGATAAAGCACGTCGAGCGGCTGCTTTTCTGTCTTGGTATTTCTAAACCTCTCTCTCTGAAGACAGGTTTGATTTTACCTTACATACTAGGACTAGATATTTTTTTTCTTGTCTCCATAAGCATGTTTTTGTTGCTTTTTTGTCTTTTTTTTTTTTTCCAACATAAATAAAATTAAAAAAAAAAAATTTGGGGGAGAAAATGCATTTTTTTTTTTTTGATAGCATTTCAGATATTGCATGTGATTTTGCCTGATATCTCAGTTCATTATACATTGATTGACTATGCTTATATATAATTGAGAGTTTATGCCTGATATTTGCTAAGTTTTCTTGTGCATCTTAATGCTAGACAATTACTTTTCTCATACAATGAAAAATTGTGCATTATCCAAGGCTCACCTATGGTAACATTTTTTTTTTCTCTCTCACTTTTATCTTCTAGAAATTTTGATGAGAAATATATATATATATATATTTATATATATATATATATATTTTTTTTTTTTTTTTTTTTTGCTAAGATGGTCAAATTGACCAACTCGCTAGTTGAACCTAGAACCCATAAATCCTGGCATTCTTTCTAGGTTGCAGCACCAAGTGATAAAAAAAAATATTTAAATTTCAGATATATGGATATATAAAAAGATCTACTGCTTATTGTGCTATAAATCTATTCTTAAACTTGTCCCTAAAGAAACAGTTAGTGACCAAATCATTGCGGAAATAGACGGTCACTAAAGGACTAAATAAAAGAAAAGTGTTGCAACTTAGGGGGGTGTATCAGATGAGGGTGGCTAAGTCCTAGTAACAGTGAACTTCATACCTTATTGATATTTTTTCACACACACACGCATTGCATGAGTTGAGTAATCTATTTAAAATTTCTATCTGCAAGGAAATTTGTGCTGATTGAGTTCTTAACTCTCAATTATATCTTTGCATATTTTTTATTTACTATTTGACTGTCTTATCAGTTATTTATACATGCGTGTTCTGAAGCTAACTTTAGGGAAAATTATTATTTCTGTAAATTTTTCTCTGTTTTCAGCTTTTCAGTGTGAAGCGTCAAAACAGACTTTGCTTACAGTCCAGACACATGCGGTCCTGTCGTTTGCTGTTCTGGCAAGTGGACCATATGGACACATTGGTAACACATCCGTACGCAATCCTTACAGGTTTTTATCCATTTCCTTGCTTTCTCTACCATCCGCACACCACTGCATTTTTATTGATTTATCGTGTCATGTTGTGTGTTTGTCTGGCGGATTTCTCCCAAGATGTTGACATTTTCTGCACATATCTTCTCATTCCATGGTATTTGCTGTGTCTTCCCTTATTCTTTTAAGTTCTTGTGCTTTCTAGAATATTGGAATATTTATTGATTAGAATATTTTCTTGAGATATTGTGCATGAAATCCTTTTCTGACTATGTGTTTGGTGGATATTGATATATTCGTGCTATTTGGATTGCTATATTTGCTTTTATAATTCTTGCACATCCAATTGACAGCTGTCATAATACCGCATTCTTTTTGGAACTAACAGGAATTAATATTTCTTTGTGCTGTTATTTTTTAATAAATTTCTATTTAATCTTTTCTGGAATATGTTGTCTAGCAGCTCCCAATACAATATCTAACAAATGGATCATTTAGGAAACAGACTGTTAGTTTGTGATTGGCTGCATTCTGTTGAACAAAATCAATTCTATGTAATGTTTCTTTTTAATCAGGGTTACTGCTATATTCAGAGTCTACACGTTGGTTATGTGCTTCAAGAAGACTCTGTGTAGAATTCAAGACAGTGAAGTTTAGATCCCTTGCATCCGTCCGGACGATGTGGTATTCCGTCTGAACACTCGTCAGTCAAGCAACATTCGTCCGGATGACAAGAACTTTCCGTCCAGACTCCCATCTGTGTCTAGAAGCTTCAAACTGTTCCAGGTTGCATCCGTTTGGATGTCTCGGCAACACGTCCAAACGCCTTTCAGTGTTTGACAAGTAAAAGGATTTCCTTTCCAAACATAGAAATGGGAAGACAGCTGCAACCGTCCGGATGATGTGGTTATTCCGTCCGGACGCTAACCTTGATAAGGCAAGTCATGCAGAAGATGTTCAACCGTCTGGACGTCAATTTACACTATCCGGACGCTCAGTTCTTATTATGGAAATTGCGTACAGTAGAAGTACAACCGTCTGGACGCTAAGGCAACACCGTTCAGACATGGCTCTATTCAGGAAAAAATTTCAGAGAATTTGGAAAGCCAGTTGCATAGTAGTCTGTCCGGATGCCCTCAACTACCGTCTGGATGCCGCCTAGAGAAAATCGATTCAAACTCAATTTAGGTCTTCTGTAGCCTATAAATAAAGGCCTCTAGGCATGTAATTTGGAAGAATTCTGCATTGAATTCCATAGTGCTTATCAAGTATAATTTAGGAGTTATTGTGCTAATCAGTTTGCTCTCAAGCCATTGCCGAAGTGCTGTTGCTGTGTTCGTGTGAAGGCTATCTTAGGGAGGAGTCCTAAGGTAAAGGATTCCATTGAAGACCCCTTCAAGTAGGTGACTTGGTTGGGAGATGTTCGTGTTGGGTTACACGTCAGGGTTCAAGGTACGACCATTGCATAAGGGTAAGTGAGTGTTATTGCTTTGTAACTCGCTTAGTCTTCTGAATAGTGGATATCGTAGGTTTGGCAGCCCCGTAGTGGTTTTTCTCTTAATTGAGTTTCCACTTCGTTAACAAAATATTTGCGTCTTTTAGCATTTACAATATTTTGTTACACGTTACACACACACACGTTAAATTAGAAGTCACTTTATTTTTCAATTAGTATCAAAGCTTGGTACACTCTGTTTAGATTTAATTCTTGAGTGTTATCCTCCTAGTTGACTTCTATTTTATTTTAATATATCTCAAAATCTTACAACTATTTTAGCCTTTGATGGCACAAACTATGGCTATTGAAAAGCTCGTATGCATTTCTTTTTAAAATCCATTGATTGTTGGAAAACTATTGAAACTGGTTGGACTGAATCAGTAGACACAAATATTGAGCTTGCAAATGAAAGAAACGCACGACTTTCCAATAATAAAGTCATCGATGCTCTATGTCAAGCACTTTCACCATTTGAATTTATTAAAATTTCAAATTGTGGGACTGCTCAAGAAGCATGTCAAATCTTAGAAACAACATATGAAAGCACAAAACTTGTTAAATCTGCCAAACTTCAAATGTTGATTTCTAAATTTGAAGAGATTAAAACATTAGATGATGAGACATTCAGAGAGTTTTACTCCAAGATCAGAGACCTAAGAAACTCGATGGTGAGTCTTGGGAAGACCGTATCGGATGTAAAACTCATCGGTAAAATTCTAAGATCTTTGCCTGAGCGTTTCAGAATCAAGGTGACTACCATTGAAGAAAGTAAAGACTTAGAAGAGATGAAGATTGAAGAGCTGCTGGGATCTCTTCAAACCTATGAGTTGTCCCTGCCCACAGTCAAGAAGGTAAAGACAATTGCCCTCAAGCCATTTAAAAAGAAAGCCAAAGTCTCTTCTAAAGAAGACTCTGAGAAAGAAGATGTTGTAATGCTAGCCAAGAATTTCGAAAGATTAATGAGGAATAATCAATTCAAGAAGAAATTCTCCAAAAAATTGAAGAAGGCCCCCAAAGAATCTAAACTTGAGAAAGCTGAGAAGAAAGACCTAAGAGGCCCCAGATGTTTTGAATGCTCAGGCTTTGGGCATATATAGGATGATTGTGGGAATCTCAAGTAGGGAAAAGGAAAGGCATACAATGCAACTCTCAGTGATGAGTCCAAAGAAGAAGAATCTCCTGCTCAAGATCAGTTTCTAGCCTTTGTGGCTCCACATGAAAAGGAGGATTCTTACTACTCTGAGCACAGTGATGAAGACAAGGAAGAACTCAAAGAGGCATATAAAATCCTCTATGTAGAGTTCGAGAAGCTGAGGGAGACTTATAATCAGCACGTTCATGAGCTGAATAACCTACAGACTGAGAAGAGTTTGCTGCTGCTCAAAATATAGGATCTAGAGGAGAAGCTACTGGAGACACGGCTACAATTGGAGAGGGCCACCAATGAGAAGCTAACCCATATGCTGTCAATTTAGAAGAGCCCAACAGACAAGACCAGACTTGGGTATATAGCTCCTCCTTCTAACATTCCCTCTACTTCTAGGACTGTTTTTGTCAAGCCCACAATCCCCGAGCCTCCACTCACAATCGTGGACAAAGGAAATGACATAATTGGTGGACATATTCCAATCACTCAAAAGCCTCCCACCATTAGATGACCTCCCATATGCCATCACTACGGACTAAGCGGGCATATCCGACCCCAGTGCTCTCTCCACAAGGCTTAGAGATCTAAGGTCAAGAAAGAGGTGCCCAGACAAACAAATTTCGGCACAAGACCTCTAGCCCAGCATAAGGAACCATGGCATTAGGCCCCCTAGTATCAAGCTCCATGGCATCAAGTTCCAAGGCATCAGGCCCCACTGCGCCAGGCTCCTCAACATCAACGGCCTCAGCAGAGATTTGTTCCTGCCAATCAAAATGGCAAACCCAAGACTAAAAAATCAAGGCACTTCATGAAGAAGCCGCAGAAGATGGAGGATGATCAATTCTATAGGGAGCTGCCTATTTGGATGCAGAACATGATACAGTGGATGGATCATCAGATGAGGTCCTGTCAACAACCACTAAAAGGAAGGCAGGCATGGGTCAAGAAGGAGGCAGACATTCACCCCTTGAGGGGGAATGGACTCACCTAGTTGGTGAGGGCACACATGCCTAGGATTTGGTTCCTAATCCTAAAGCATCAGGTTTGATTGCACTGCATGATTTTCTACTTGTTATATCTTCGTTTGCTTTGCAATTTAGGAACCACTGTTATTTGCCCCCTATTTCTCTTATTGCTCTTGAGAAAATTTTGTAGGTACTATTGGGGAAGACAGAAAAAGAATGTCGGGCGACTATTTTTCTGTATTGGTAATTTTGACCCATTCTCTTTGAAGACAGGTTTGATCTTACCATATGTTAGGGTTATGATTTTCTTCCCACCCATGTAGCATGTTTTTATTTTTTATTTTTTTTAAAAATAATAATAATAATTTTGGGGAGAAGATGCAGGAATTTTATTTTTTTTCTTTTCTTGGCATGTCAGATATTGCATATATTTTTTCCTGATATCTCAGATCATTGTTCATTAATTGACTATGTTTACATATGATTGAGAGTTTATGCCTAATATCTGCCAAGTTTTCCTGTGCATCTAAATACTAGATAGTTACTTTTCTCATGCGATGATTTTGTACACTATCCAAGGCTCCCTCCCCTAAGGTGCATTTTTTTCTCTCTGACTTTTTCCTTTTGAAAATTATTATGAGAGAGATTTTTTTTAAGATGGTCAAATTGACCAACTTGCTAGTTGAACCTAGAAACTAAAAATTCTAGCATTCTCTCTAACTTACAGCACCAAGTGATAAAAAGCATTCAAAATCAATAAATCTGTATAAATAAAAAGATCTAATGCTTATTGTGCTATAAATCTGCTCTTGAACTTGTTCCTAAAGAAATAGTCAGTGACTAAATCATTGCGGAAATAGACGGCTACTAAAGGACTAAGTAAAAGAAAAGTGCTGCATCTCAGGGAGAGTGTATCAGATGAGGGTTGCTAGGCCCTTGTAAAATAAGGTTTGACTTTTGACTGATCTTCATTAATTTTCTCTCTTGTTTAGAAAATTTAGTTGCTTTAAGTCATACCAGTAAATTTCATACTTTATTGAGAAAGTCTTCACACACAGACGCATTGCATGAGTTGAGTAATTTATTTAAAATTTCTATCTATAGGGAATTTTGTACAAATTGAACTATTAACTCTCAACTATATCTTTGCATATTTTTTCAATGCTATTTGACTGCTGTATCAATTGATTATACATGCATGTTCTGAAGCTAATGTTAGGAAAAATAATTTTTCTGCAAATTTTTCCTTTAGTTTCTGTTTTTTAGTGTGAAGCGTTCGGACAGAAGTCTTCTTCATCCGGACGGGTGTGGTTCAGTCGGCCAGACGGTCCAGTGACACATCCGGACGTGCATGGTTTTGCTAAAGATGACATGGCATCCCGCAGCCGAATGGGATAAGTGATGCGTCCAGACAGTTACCCTACAGGTTTTAAATTCGTATATCTTTCTCTAGCCGCCGCACCTCATCTCATTTCTCTCGGTTTTTCTTGTGTTTTCTCACGAGTTCTCGGCATTTTTTGTCCCTTTGTGACTTATCTCTCCATTTCAGGTATTTTGTTATACTTTTCAAATTCTTTTCAGTTCTTGTTAAAACTGTTAGAATATTTTTTCTTGGAATTTTTTTATAGCTAATTTTTGCATAAAATTGTTTGTGTTGACTGCTGTTGAGATTAGAATATTGTTATATCATTTATTTTGGACTGTGTTGGGATATTATTGCTTATTTGTAATTTTTGGAAAAGTCTATTCTCTTGCCGTTATAATGCCAAATTTTTTTTGGACTAACAAGAACTAATTTCATTGGTGTTATTTTTTTTTTGGCAAAATGGTTGAATACTCTTTTGTAGAATCATATCTACAGACAGTTCTCAGTACAGGGTCCAACAGAGGATAGATGAGGCTCGCGCTGCCTCCTTGGCAAAAATAGAGAATCGGCAAGTTGTTCCAGAAAGAAATGTCCTCAGAGCTGATGTGATGGTTGCTCCTATGGATTTTATTGTTGATATCATCAGGGACATCCATTAGGGCTATCTCTACAACTATGCTTGCACAGTTTATCCCAGGCTGGTGAGGGAGTCTTACGGGTACTTGGAAATGGCTCAAGATGATCAGCATGCAAAAGCTTCCTCCTCATAGACTGCTCCTTTGCTTCCACTTTATGATGCTGGATATTATCAGTGACTGGCTGCAATGAGTTCTATGCAGGGAGATATCAGCTCTATTTAGCGGGAGGTTCGCTCTATCAGCACTTGAGTTGAGCAGTGCCAACTTGATATCCAGGAGTGCCTCAAGCATCATCATCCTGATGAGGATTGATTTCTTGTTTTGTTTTGATGTTTTTACTTTATTTTGAGACAATTTTTTTTGTTTTTAATGATTGTAATACTTTTAAAACTCTGGATTTTATTTATACTCTGTTTGCCCTTGTCTTGTTGAGACTTTAAGGGGGTGTATTTGTGGTTTTTCTAATACTCTATTTTACCCTTTGTCTTTTTGAGACAAAAAGGGGGAGTATTTTTTTATTTAGATCGGAATTGTATTTTTAACCGGTCAAGTGATTTTTATCCCAAAATGGCCAAGGGGGGAGTTTGTTAGTTTGTGATTGGTTATATTCTGTTGAACAAAATCACTTCTATGTAATGTTGCTTGTTAATCAGGGATATTGTTATATTTAGAGTCTACACTTTGGTTATGTACTTCAAGAAGACTCTATGCAGAATTCAAGACAGTGAAGTTCAAATCTCTTGCATCCGTCCAGACGCTCGTCAGTCAAGCAACATTCATCCGGACAATGAAAACTTTCCATCCGAACTCCCATCTGTATCTAGAAGCTTCGAACTGTTCCAGGTTGCATCCGTTCGGACATCTTAGCAACACGTCAGGACGTCCTTTAGTGTTCGACAAGTAAAAGGATTTACTATCCAAACACAGTATGGGAAGACAGCTGCAACCGTCCTGACAAAGTGGTTATTCCGTGTAGACGCTATCCTTGATAAGGCAAGTCGTACAGAAGAGATTCAACCGTCTGGACGTCAGTATACACTATTCGGAAGCTCAGTCCTTTTTATGAAAATTGCGTGCAACAGAAGTGCAACCGTCCAGATGCTAAGGCAACACCGTCCGGACGTGGCTCTATTCAGGAAACAATTTCAGCGAATTTGGAAAGCCGATTGCACAGTTGTCCGTTCGGATGCCCTTAACTACCATCTAGATGCCGCCTAGAGAAAATCGATTCAGACTCGATTTAGGTCTTCTGTAGCCTATAAATAGAGGCCTCTAGGCATGTAATTTGGAAGAATTCTGCATTGAATTCCATAGTGCTTAGAGAGCATAATTTAGGAGTTATTGTGCTGATCAGTTTGCTCTCAAGCCGTTGTCGAAGTGCTGTTGCAGTGTTTGTGTGAAGTCTATCTTAGGGAAGAGCCCTAAGGTAAAGGATTCCATTGAAGACCCTTTCAAGTAGGTGACTTGGTTGGAAGGCGTTCGTGTTAGGTTACACATCAGAGTTCAAGGTACGATCACTGCATAAGGGTATGTGAGTGCTACTGCTTTGTAACTACCTTTGTCTTCTAAGTAGTGGATATCCTGGGTTAGGCTGTCCCGGAGTGGTTTTTTTCTTAATTGAGTTTCCACTTCGTTAACAAAATATTTGTATCTTTTAAATTTCACTTTTACAATATTTTGTTACACGTTACACACATGTACGTTAAATTAGAAGTCACTTTATTTTTCACTAACTATTGTTGAAGTTATATGTTCAAATTCCAAGGGTCTCCGGGTTTAGATGAGCTCATTCCCCCAACTCATGCAGAGCTTTCCATAGTATCATTCCTCCAGATTTGCACCAGTTAGAGGTTCAGTAAGTGAATCTTCTCTTTTATCTTGCAGACTAGTTGCTTAGAGGATTTCAATCTGTGGATGATCAATTCAGGCTTTGCAAACTCAAGAGACTAAAGGTTTTCAATCTATGGTACCCAGCTTCAAGAGCTAGAAGCCGATATGGCACAAATCTAGATTAATGAACGAATTTCTCTGTCACTTGGCTCAATAGATCAGTAGGATTTGGTGCTTTGAGGATTTTTGTTCCTCCCTCTATCAGTTCTTTTACAAACTACCGTTATTTGGGCTTTTTACAGTTTTCTTTTTCCTGTGTTTGGACTTTGGAACTGTAATTTTGGGATATTATATACTCTATTTACTCTTGTCCTGTTGAGACATCTAGGGGGAGTATTTTTAGTTTTGGGCCGGGAATGTATTTTTAACCGGTCAAGTGATTTTGTCCCAGAATGGCCAAAGGGGGAGTTTGTTAGTTTTTGATTGGCTGCATTCTGTTGACAAAATCACTATCATGTAATGTTGCTATTTTCATAGGGATGCGGTATATTCTAGCATCTTCAAAGTATTTAGGGTTTGTTTCTCTAAGATAGAAAGAACCTTATTATGACAAATTTCAATGTCACAAGCGTCAGGGCAACACTGTTCGGACGCGGTCCTTATTATGAAAATTACGTGAAGCAGAATTGCAACCGTCCGGACACTAGGGCAACATCGTCCGAACGCGGCCCTAATATGGAATCGCGTGAACCACGTTTTGGAAAGCCGGTTGCACTGTTGTCCGTCCGGATGGCCTCAGCTTGCTTATGGACGCCGCCTAGAGAAAACCGAATCAGTTTCAATTTAGGTCTTTTGTAGCCTATAAATAGAGGCCTCTAGGCATGTATTATTTACAGAATTCGGTATTGAATTCTTCATAGCTTAGAAAGTATATTTTAGGGAGAAATTGTGAAGATTTGCTAGCTCTCAAGCCGTTTCCGTTATGTGATGTTGCTGTGCTCATTATTGAAGTCTATCTTAGGGAGGAACCCTAAAGTAAAGAAATTCATAGAGACCCCTTCAAGTAGAAGACTTGGTTGGGAGGCGTTTACGTTGGTTACATGTCAAAGTGCTAGATACGATCGCTGCATTGAGTATGTGAGTGTTACTGTCTATGTACTAGCTTTATCTTATGATAGTGGATTTCCTGGGTTTGGCTGGCCTGGAGTGGTTTTTCTCTTAATTGAGTTTCCACTTTGTTAACAAAAAATTTGTGTTCTTTAAATTCCATATTTACATTATTTTGTTACACGTTACACACACACACACGATTAAATTAGAAGTCATTTAATTCTTCAATTGGTATCAGAGCAAGGACACTCTTTTTGGACTAATCCCTTGAGTGTAATCCATATTTTTGTTGACTTCTTTTATCAAGAATTCTTCTATATTATCTGAAGAGAATTTTAATAATGAGCTTCTTACGAATTTCCTTAAATTGAGTAAAATTTCAAAAAATTCCAATAAAGAGCTCAAAAAGGTTAAGCAAGAAAAAGATTCTTTAATCATTAAACTGTCTGAATCACATGCTTTGATTGACTCTTTGAAATATGAAAATACCATGCTATTTAATACTGTTGATACACTTGAGAATAAATTAAAAGAATATGAAGATATCTTTAAAAAATTCTCTACTGATAATTTAAAAAGCATACTTTATATTCATACAATAATTCCAACAAGCCTGACTTAATTGTTGATAATTTGAGTGCTTCTACTTCACATGCTTCTAATTCTGAATTAGATTCTATTGTTATTAAGCCTGTGATAGCAGATACGGCTTGTTTAGATAATTATGAAAATTCTTGCTTAAATAATTGTGTGATGCCTAAATACAAAGATACAAGAACACAAGCTCCTAGTAAGTTTGTCCCTACTTGTCATAATTGTGGGAAGGTTGGTCACATTAGACCAAATTATTTTCTGTTAAAAACCCACGGATCTTGGATTAAGCAGGATGCTCCGAGGAAAAGTAAAGTTGAAAGATCTTCCTCATCCAAATATGTTCCTCCACATAGGAGACATAAATGGTAAGGACAATGTTATTTGTAAGAATGCTAAGCTAAAATCTACGAAGACTGTCAAGAAGCATTCAAACAAAAGAAGCCTACCCACCTGTCATCGCTACAACATCACCGGTCACATCTGACCCAAATGTCTACAGCTCTAGGCTTAGAAGTCGAAGGTTCAAAGGGAGCTGCCAAGAAGAGCTACATCCGGCACTCTACCTCCGACGGCACATCAGGATCCACTACATCAGCATAAGTTTATTCCTGCTAATCAGAGTGGCAAACCAAAGAAGAACAAATCAATGCGCTACAAGAGTAAACCGTAGAAGCCCAATAGCAACCATGGCTATGAGAGGTTGCTAAGCCTGATGCAAGGTATGCTAATGAGAATGGCCAACATGGACATGACCCGCAAACCACCTCCACGGGTCAAGTAGAAATGGGTCAAGAATAATGAGATATATGGATATATAAAAAAATAAAATAAAAAATCCACTACTTATTGTGCTATAAATCTGTTCTTAAACTTGTCCCTAAAAAAACAGTCAGTGACCAAATCACTGCAGAAATAAACGGTCACCAAAGGACTAAGTGAAAGAAAAGTGCTGCAGCTTAGGGATAGTGTATCAAATGAAGGTTGCTAGGCCATAGTAAAATAAGGTTTGACTTTTGACAGATCTATCTTTGATTTTCTCTCTTGTTTAGAAAATCCAATTGCTTTAAATCATATCAATGAACTTCATACCTTATTGAGAGATGTTTCACACACACACACGCATTGCATGAGTTGAGTAATCTATTTAAAATTTCTATCTGCAAGGAAATTTGTGCTGATTAAATTCTTAACTCTTAATTATATCTTTGTATATTTTTTATTTGCTATTTGACTGTCTTATCAATTATTTATACATGAGTGTTCTAAAGCTAACTTTAGGGAAAAATATTATTTCTGTAAATTTTTCTCTGTTTTCGGCTTTTCAATGTGAAGCGCCCGAACGGATTTGGCTTACAGTCTGAACGCATGCGGTCCTGTCGTTTGTTGTTCTGGCAAGTGGATTGTCCAGGCACATTGGTAACACATCCGAACGTGATCCTTATAGGTTTTTATCCGTTTCTTTGCTTTCTCTATCATCCACAAACCACTGCATTTTTATTGATTTATCATCTCATGTTGTGTGTTTGTCTCGCGGATTTCTCTCGAGATGTTGGTATTTTCTACACATCTCTTCTCATTCCATGGTATTTGATGTGTCTTCCCTTGTTTTTTTAAGTTCTTGTGCTTTCTAGAATATTGGAATATTTATTGATTGGAATATTTTCTTGAGATATTGTGCATGAAATCATTTTATGTCTATGTGTTTGGTGGATATTGATATATCCGTGCTATTTGGATTGCTATATTTGCTTTTGTAATTCTTGCGCATCTAATTGACAGCTCTTATAATACCACATTCTTTTTGGAACTAACAGGAACTAATATTTCTTTGTGGTGTTATTTTTGATAGATTTCTGTTTAATCTTTTCAGGAATATGTTGTCCAACAGCTCCCAGCACAATATCCGACAAATGGATCCTTTGGAAAACAGACTATTGTTGAAGTTATATGTTCAAATTCCAAGGGTCTCTGGGTTCAGATGAGCACAATTCCTCAACTCATGCGAAGCCTTCCGTAGTATCATTCCTCCATATTTGCACCAGTTAGAGGTTCAGTAAGTGAATCTTCTCTTTTATCTTGCAGACTAGTTGTCTAGAGAATTTCAATCAGCGGATGATCAATTCAGGCTTTGCAGTGGATTAGCAGGATTTGGTGCTTTGAGGATTTTTGTTCCTCCTATTAGTTCTTTTACAAACTTCTAATTAATTGAGCTTTTTACAGTTTTCTTTTTCCTGTGTTTGGACTTTGGGACTGTAATTTTAGGATATTATATACTTTGTTTACCCTTGTCCTGTTGAGACATCTAGGGGGAGTATTTTTTAACTATAGTTTTTCTATACTCTGTTTACCCTTTGTCCTTTAAAGACAAAAATGGAGAGTACTTTTAGTTTTGGACTGGGAATGTATTTTTAACCGGTCAAGTAATTTTTGTCCCAAAATGGCCAAATGGGGAGTTTGTTAGCTTTTTATTGGCTCCATTCTGTTGACAAAATCACTATCATGTAATGTTGCTGTTTTCACAGGGATGTCGTATATTCCAGAATCTTCAAAGTATTTAGAGTTTATTTTTCTCTAAGATTGAAAGAGCCTTATTATGACAAATTCCAGTGTCACAAGCTGCAAGAAGGCTATTTCAGTGTTCAAGGAAGATTCTGTGCAGATTCTAACTTAGAAAATTCGAATCCTTTGTTTCCATCCGGAAAGCTCAGTAAAGCGTCCGGATACTCATTAGTCAGCAACATCCGTTCGGACGACATGGCAATACCGTCTAGACACCCATCAATGTCTAGAAGGTTCGAATAGTTCAAGGTTGCATCCGTCTGGACGTCATGACAACACGTCAGGACGCTCATTAGAGATCGCCCTTAGATTCATTACATTATACTCTCAAAATCTTAGTTCCTGGAAAAACAGGAAATCTACAGAAAATGGTCATTGATTGGACGCAACTCCCACGAGAACTCCTACAATCAATCTCCAAGGAATTCACCCTTTACAGTGATTACGTCCGATTTTGAGCCGTTTGTCCCCAATGGCACTCTTCAGTCCCAAGGTTCCCACGACACCTCCCTCCTCAATTCCCATGGCTCATGCTTCCCCTCTTAAAAACCCAACCACAATCTCACCACTCTTTCTATGACCTCTCTACCAACAAGACCTACCATCTCGAGCTCCCAGACGCTTCTTGCTCCGAGATTCAAGTGGACTACTCCAACATTTGGCTCGTCATTATCAACAACTCCTCAGCAATCCTACTCCTCAACCTTCTCACCCTGGCCAAGTTCCATCTCCCTCCGCTCTCCTCCTTACTTAGTACGCTATCCAAGATGTATCCGACAAGATTTACAATCGTAGTTTGGGCAAATGCATGACTTTTTTATAAGGAAAATCGTTCCGTCGTCGGGTTCAATACTGAACATGAAAGACAATTTTATTGCGATGGCGATTCTCAATAAGACGGGCAAGTTGGCGTACTGTAAGAACAACAATCAATCTTGGACTTTCATGGGCGATGTATGGTTTTCCTGCTGCGACGTTACATATTACAAGGAAAAATTCTATATTGTGGATGCGGACGAATCAATCACGGTGTGCGATGTAAATAGGTTATCATTGAGTGTTTCGGTAACTAGAATGCATTTCTTGCCACCAATGGGTCATTTGGTTGGCCTCATAGTAAATTTGGTGGATTCAGGGGACGAGTTGTTAGCGGTTGTATGCCAACTAAACTTGTACTTACACACCACCGTCATTCTATATTTATTTTAACACGGTGTTTTTTAGGGTTTACAAAATGAATTGGAGTGGGCCACGATCGAATAAAGTTGAAGACTTGGGTGACCGCTCGTTGTTTGTCATGGAAAATTCAATTGTGTCGTTGTCTACTGTTGATGATCAAGGATGTTTATAGAGTTCCCTCTATATGTCAAGGAATTAATGTTTAAAGAATTTTATCTATTTCACAGATGATTACCGTGTTGACTATTATGGGAACTTTAGTAGTTCTAATATACCTTTCTTCTATGATATGATCCATAGGGATGATGATGGTGATTTTAATTGGGATAGAGGCATCTACAAGCTAAGGAAAGATGAAAGGGTTATCTCTTTACCATGTCGTACCCAAGATCCACATACACTTTGGATTACATCGACTCAATAATTAGAAAGTTGAATATGGTCGCTGATAAAGATTTTTGGATTTACAACCTCATCTTGATATAAACTTAACACTTATCATAATGAGGCTGTAAACTCAAAAGTCTTTGTCGGCAACCAGATTCGACTTTCTAATCGAGGAGTCAGTGTAAATAAAAGTGCATACGGATCTCGTGTACGACGTGGTAAAGAGATAATCCATCCATCCCTCCTTAGCTTGTAAATGCCCCTATCTCAAGCAAAAGCATTGCATCGTCCCTATGGATCATATCATAGAAAGAAGGTCTATCGGAACTACCAAAATCCCTATAATAGTTCACACGGTTATCATCTGTGAAATAGATACAATTCTTCAAACATTCATTCCTTGACATATAGTGGGAACTCCGTAAACATCCTTGAGCATCAGCAGTAGACAACGATACAATTGAATTTTCCATGACAAACAACGAGCGGTCACCCAAGTCTTCAACTTTATTCGACCGCGGCCCACTCCAATTCATTTTGTAAACCCTAAAAAACACCGTGCTAAAATAAAATATAGAATGACGGTGGTGTGTAAGTACAAGAGTCAGTTGGCATACAACCGCTAACAACTCGTCCCTTGAATCCACCAAATTTACTATGAGGCCAACCAAACGATCCATTGATGGCAAGAAACGCATTCTAGTTACCAAAACACTCGATGATAACCTATTTACTTTGCACACCATGATTAATCCGTCTGCATCCACAACATAGAATTTTTCCTTGTAATATGTAACGTCACAGCAGGAAAACCATACATTGCCCATGAAAGTTCAAGATTGATCATTATTCTTACGGTACGCCAACTCGCCCATCTTATTGAGAATCATCACCGCAATAAAATTGTCTTTTATGTTCAGTACTGAACTCGAAGACAAAACGATTTTCCTTACAAAAAAGTCATGCATTTGCCCAAACTACTATTATAAATCTTGCCAAATACATCTCGAATAGCGTACTAAGTAAGGAGGAGAGCAGAGAGAGATAGAACTTGGCCAAGGTGAAAAGATTGAGGAGTAAAATTGCTGAGGAGTTGTCAATAATAACGAGCCAACTGTTGGAGGAGTCCACTCGAAGCTCAGAACGAGAAGTATCTGGGAGCTTGAGATGATAGGTCTTGTCGGTAGAGAGGTCGTAGAAAGAGCGGTGATATTGTAGTTGGGTTTTTTAGAGGCAAAGCATGACCCATGGGAATTGAGGAGGGAGGTGTCGTGGGAACCATGGGACTAAAGAGTGCCATGGGGACAAACGGCTCGAAGTCGGACGTAATCATTGGAAAGGGTAAATTCCTTGGAGATTGATTGCAATAGTTCTCGCGGGAGTTGCGTCCAATCAACGACCGTTTTCTGTAAATTTCCTGTTTTTCCAGGAACTAAGATTTTGAAAGTATAATGTAATGAAAGAAGCAGAGGCAGATTTAGGTGATAGCTGGTTGAATCTGATGTTTGAAAGGGCACATTTTTACAGGCAGAAGATCTACCGGAGAAGAACACCAGCTGCAACAGTGGATACCGCAACTGAGATGACCGCACAGGAACCGGTAAAATTTAGGCTTCTTGGGAGAACACCCAGCACGGAGGACCTCGCATCAAAAGCTGCAACTCGATCCGCCTATCTCCATGGCTCAAAATCAAGCACCAGTTATGGAGAAAACAATTACAAACTTCAGGAAGGCCTACCAGCAGACGCGTGGCATCAGATGAGGCGAAGGGTGGTGGTGCGTGGCATTTACGCGTGCCATGGAGGCGCGTGAAACACACGCGCGATGGCAACCGGCCGAAACTGAGGCGGAGATGGGCGGTGCATGCATACAGATGGCGCGTTTGCTGAGTAGGTAGACAAAATCCCATAGATCTACCAGAGTTGCAGTCGATAACCCTAGAAAGGAAAAAAAAAAAAAAAAAAAAAAAAAAAAAAAAAAAAAAAAAAAAAAACAGGCCGTTCTTCTCAGACGCGGACAGAATGGGGAAACAGGGAAAGAAGAAGAAACATGGAGATACAGTCACACAAATGAGGGCAAGGTAAAATTGGTAAATTACACTTTGCCAAATAACAAATGCCAAATCTGATTAGCAAATTGGCAGGAGAAAAGAATATGATCCAGACACTCATTCTCCCCAAGGAAAAGGAGACAAGTGAAAGTCTGAGTGATACCAAAAGAGGCCAAACGGTCAAGACTCAAGTGTACTCAACCTACCACTCACAGTCAGAGTAATTTCTCTGGAAAGTGCTTATATTTACTGCTTTCCTGTAAAAGTAATTCAAAAAAAATCATGGCCAGCTGGATAGATGCCTGACAACGAGATGTCAATAGGAGGGAAAATGACCACACAGGCCAGCTGTAATGCTGTATATCGTTTTATGTCACGAGTGCCGCTGACCTAGGGCTAACCGGCTAAGTGTGGTAGAGATGGAGTTGGGGAACTGAAGTGTTTGGGAGCTTAGTTGCAGTTTTTCTGTGGCTGCTTTTATCGGTGGAATACAGCTAGACTCTCTTCCTTGGGGAGTAACGGTGCCATTTTGGGATGGGAAGCCTCTAGTCGATTTATGCGAAGTAGCTAGTCGTTTTAATGTTTCTGTTAGCCTTGTCATTTTAATGTCTCTCTAAGCGTTTTGTACGAAACCGAGCTAGAGCAGCATATAAGCTCAGCCGGTAGGTTTTATTAGGCAGCTTTGGAATTATCAGTTGATTTGTTTTCTCTTTTGGAGGTCTGAGCATCCTCGAATTTGCTCTTATCTGTGTTTTCTGTTCTGTTTCTCAAGTAAATTCCATTTCCAGATTTATCCACTATCTCTCTTCCATTATTTGTTCCTATTTCCTTCTCTTAATCCCATTCAACCCAGAAAACCCCTTACATTTTACTAAAAATGACGTACATTTTGCGTTTTTTTTTTTTCCTTCTGGTCGACAGTTTGCTTCATTTACAAAGTAAAATTTTACAGCTTTTTTACAAAAGAAGTACAATGAGTCACACTTTGCGTCTTTTTTCTGCAAAAACAACTTCAAATTTTTTTTAATTATCGTCGATTGCCAAAAGCGACGTATATAGTTCACATTTAGAGCACTATCATCATCTCCCAACTATTTTTTCTATATCTAAAGAATGAAATTACTTTTTCTTTCCTTTAAAAAAAAATCACACAATAAATTCTCTAAATTTTTTCAATATCCATTAAATACTCTTTTTTTTATTATTATTTTATTATTTTTTCTCTTTCCTAATTTTATTTTTTATCCATTTCTTTTCTTCTCCCAATATATTCGTTTGTTATTTATTTTTCTTTTTTCAGTTTAATTCTTTGGGGCTTCTTAAAATGAACATTTTTCCATTTTTGCGATGGCAATTTCAAAAATTTGATTGATTTTCATGGTTGATGCCGGAATTTTCTTCCCGTTCATGTATTGTTGAAATTCTGATTTTCTGATTTTTCTGAACTGATAAAAGTTAAAACACGGAAAAAGAATTGATAAATTTCTAATTTTTTCTTGCGCTTCCGTCGGACCCAGACTCGCATCCGACTGAGCTCGTCGGAGACCGAGATTGATATGCTGTTGTTGCTGAACATCGATCGGGTATCGGTGGTTGCAGGAATTTCAGGGGATCGTAGGAAGAAGATGAACACAAGAGAAGATGAAGCTGTGCAGGATGGAGAGAGGAGAGAAGAGAGAGGAGGGTGGAGTAACTTTTTTTATATTAAAATAAAAGATATGGAATGAACAGTAATAATGTATATTTACGTGGTAATTGTAGATTTCCAACCAAGATATATACGTATAGGGTGTAAGATGTGGGATGTTTTTTAATGTTCTTTAAGAAATATTTCTTAAATATAGATGAGAGAACAATTATAAAGTAACTGGTACTAGTATTCTTAACCTACTCTTTTGTAAGAACATTTCTACGAACCTTTTCATTCTAAATTTTTTATTAAAATTTTGTAAAAAATTCAAAAAAATCCAATTCAACAAACTCTTTATAATTTTTTTATTTTGACTATGGTCAAAATTTCACTCCAAATTTAACTCAAAAATTTTATAAACTATTGAATATTTTATCATTTTTCATTTCGTTTTCCACTTTTGTCACTTCATTTTTTTTTTCTCCCCCTTCTCACTTTTCTCTCCCGTTCACTTCCTTCCACTCTCCTGATTCTTCTCGACGACAAGGAGGCTCCGTCGGAAAGTTGCACCCAAAAGGTGACGCCCTGCCTTTTTCTCTCTCTCCCAACAGCTCGGCTATCCCCATTCTGCTCTCTGTGCCATTTGGATTTTAGAGCGTCTTTGGTCAGCCTGACAGCTTGCTCGAGACGAAGATGATGATGAAAAAGTAAATGGCTGATTGATTCTGCCTAAGCCAACATTTTCTATTTTAGGTTCTTGGCTTATTGTTACGTACCTAGGGTATGTGACAAGGGTATTATTGAAATTATATTTATGCTCTCTTTAATAGAATAATTAGGTTAGGTTTTTAAATAAGGTAATAGTCTAATTGTCTCTTGGAAAGAATAATAGATTTTTATTATTATTAGGAAAATAAGGAGTCTTGCTCATAAAACAATATCTCTAATAAGAAATTAAGGGATTTGTCTCCCTTTATAATTAATATTTATTATTTAGGGTTTGTAATATTTATTTAATTATCGTCCCGTAATTCCAACTTTGTAACCCTATTAATAGGGGTATTGAATAATGAATAAACAAGCAGAAAAATATTATTTAACTCTTGTGGTTGTTTATGAGTTTTTTAGGGTTTCTCGAATAATCCTAACTTTAGGAGGCCCAGGGTACCTCGAATACTCTACTATCCCACGCACTTCCCCATCCAAATCACCATCGTCCATCCCCGTTAGGGAGGACCGTAACACTTATGTTGTCAATCTTCTGGAGCTGAAATTTAAGGGGTTTAGCGTTGCTTTTTCGTGTGTTTCTGAGCCAGTGGAGTGTGATTATGTGGATTCAAGATGGTCATCTTGAGGTGATGAATTTGGAAGATCTCTTATCAGTTTATCAACTTTGGCTATTGTTTGGTTTAGTATTTCACTGTAATTCGTGTGGCATGGACGGTTCATCTGAGTTTTCATTCCTTTTTTTGTCAAAAAAAAAAGAAATAAATAAAACTTTACAGCTGGATTAAAATTCGTCAATTTGAGTTTTTTTTTTTTTTTTTTTTTCTCTTTTCTTTTAATTGAAGGAAATATTGACGGTTCTTGAGTTGATAGATTTATTTTGTGAATACCTTCTTTTTTTTTTATAAAGTTTATTTTATTCATTTGGAGCAACTTTTCATAGTAGTTAAAGTTGTTAAAATGGTTGCTCTCAAAATCAATACAAAAATAATATCTATTTAAAATAGAAAAATATTTAGAGAATTTGATGTAAGAAGCTTTTTAAAAGTGATAGATAAAATAAAAAAGTTGATTGTTTAGCTAAAATTTGAAAAAAATAAAAAAATAAAAAATAAAAATTGGAGAGCTGACTAGGAATGCTCTAAAGAACGCTAATTAGCGTCAATTACAAATAAATTGACTATAATTACTGTTGTTTCGTTAAAAGAAGTTAAAGAAAATGACTTTAAATGGTTTTTTTTTTTTTTTTTTTTTTTCTAGATGAATAAATGGTATTTTTTAGTAGTGAGGGAAGATAAAAGAAAAATAAGGAAGTTAGAAAGTTTCCTCATACTTGAGGGAAAGGGGTTGCCAAACAAGGCCATGATTAGAGGCGTCGGAATTAGGGTTTTGTGGTAGAATGGAAGGGGCAATGGGATATGACTAGAAGCATGCGCTGCTACTTTGCGTGAGGATTTTTCTTTTTTCTTTTTTTTTTGGTGCAGCAGAAAGTGGGGCCATGAAAAGAAAATGACAAGGCCGAAACGATAAAACAAGAAGAGGGATTTGGTTCTACAGAAGTGACGAATTGCCTCTGTGCATGGCCAAAAAGAAGAGGAAGACGAAAAGAGACAAATTATAGGTCTTTTAAAAAGGTATCAGATCCACCATTTTCCTGGTGTCTCTTTTATTGACCAGATCAGTGGCCGAATCCGGTCAGATCTAGCCGGATTCCGGCCATTTTGGCCAAATCCGGCCCACATCTAGTCCGCCGGAATCCGGCGACGGCGGCCTGACATCGCTAGATTTCGGCACCGGCAAAATTTGGGACTTTCGACTGTAGATTCAAGCTACTAACTAACTCCGATACCCGGTGGTGGTAGATTCCCACAAACGTGCATGCAAGGATGAAGAATTTAAATTCGGAAAACAATTTACCGTAAATCATTTTTCAAAAATTAAAGAGGTTTTTACGGTCAAACTGAAATAATTTCCGTTGACCATTATTTTCACCCCTACCAAACACTATAAAATGCCGAAATCATTTTTCAGAAATTATTTTACGTCGAAAGAAACGGAGCATAAGCCTTAAGGAATTCCCTGATTCCAAAAGAAAAGAACTTTGCCTTACTAAAAAATAAGAAACATCTCAAAGAGAACATTATTGAAATATGAAAACTTGTGGATTTCGTTTTAGACATAGAAGGCCAATTTATTAAATGCTCCAAAACACCGAACTGCTCCTTTCGGTTTCAATGACCGAAATCAAGAGGGACTCAAAATTTCCATTTTCGGTCAACATGAGAAATTATAAATAATTAATTAGTCAGACTCGAATATTCAATGATTAAATTAGTGTAATATTATTAATACAATAATATTATTAATTCAATCAGTATTATAATTGATATGATAATATTTATTATTGGCAAAATATTATTCAGTATAATAATATTATCGGTGTGATAATATTAATAATAATTAAACGAACTAGACCCCAAACAAATTTAAGTTATAACTTTAGTGAATTAAAAATGAGAAATACCTGATATGAAAATACCTGTAAATAAAATATCTAGATATTTTGAAAGATTAACTTCAATTAAAATTTAACTCAAGTTTAAGTAAACTTGAGCGGCAAGTTCGTTTGCACTCTCACGCCTATAAAACAGAGGCGTCCCCCTTCGTTTCAACTCGCACCTCTCAGTAATTACTGAGCTTCTTCTTCCTTCTCCTTTTTATTTCTCTTCTTTCTTTTCTATCTCTCATCCGAGAGATAACAAAGAGAGAGAGACCAGGGAAGAGATCAGAGATCGGGAGAGAGGGAAATCGTGAGACCCAAAAACTGAGAGAGACCCGAATCCCCTCCTTTTTCCTTTCCTCTTCTTTTCTCCTTTTCTCTTCTGTTCCCCGATCCTCTCCTTCCTTCCTCCTTGTGTTTTCCTTCTTTCTCCCGTCCAAAATAGAGAGAGATCATGAGAGACACAAAGAGAGAGACTGATCGGGAGACTGAGAGAAACATAGAGGGAGAGCCCGAGATCGAGAGACCTAGGAGAGAAGAGGTGCTGATCGTGGAGTAAACCGAATCCAAAAGAGAACCCGACGAACCCAGAGACTCGTGAGGCAATGTGACCAAACAGAGGACCCCATCACCAGCGGGTCAATGTCGGAGAACTAAGAGACGTGATTTCTGGTGAGCTAAGCTGGTTTTTCTGGCGGTTCCCAATGAGATTTCTGATGGATTTTCTATGAAAATCCTCACGATAATCTTAACAATTTCTTTTGATTATTTGGATTATTATTAATTTATTTTGGGTAATTAGATTGATGATTTTTGGTTGGTTCTTGGCCGGTTGTTGTGATTTTTGATTGTAGGTGTTTTGGGTTCTTGATCGGCCAGTAGTTTGGGATTTCGAACGACTGTGTGTGTGTGTGTGTGTGTGGTTTTTTATTTTGATACCCTTGTTTCGGTCGAGCCATGCTTGGGTTGATGTTTTTGGGTAGAATCCGGGTAGAGATCAATAGTTGGCATCTTGTTGTTAGGATTGGACTTGTAACGCCCCGCCTTATTACAAAAAAGGCGTAAATGATTAATTTCAATTAACCACATGACATTACTACATTAGAGATAATAAATCTCGCAACGGAATATATTTGTCGACTTAGGAATTGACAGAATAACACTTTGAACTGACTGAATTACTTCTAGGCATTTATTAAAAATTATTTAATTTCTTTATGCAAATTACATCGAAATATATGTCACAAAGACACAAAAGCATATACAGTGAAATCTACTAAATACAAGCAATTCTCTAAAACACACAAAGGAATGTAAACAGAAATTATTACAATTAATTATAACCAGCTATACAAATGTTAGCTTTAAATCTTTACTGCTAGCAAATAATCTCTTCCATCGTCTTCGAAACCCGCAGTTGACCAGCTAGTGCACCAGCATTGGTCATTCCAGAACCGGCTAGGTCATCGAGAGTGGTCATTCGTGTTAGTATTTTTATTGGCTACATTCTGGTTAAAACAAAAACACTTTATGTAATGGTTGCAGGACAGTTGGTTGTTTCAATCTTCAGACATTTGACAGTTGGTTTTTAAATTGAAATCTTCATACATAGAGACATTTACTGTTCACAAGCTTCTAAAAGATACCCATGAAGTGTCCATTGCAAAAACCAAGACAAATCAGCCGGGTTCTTGTGCAACCATCTGGAAGAGCCTTTGAAGGCGTCCAGACGCCCCGCAGTGTCTTACAGATAAACATTGAAGACGTCCGGACGTCAGAGCAACACCGTCCAAACGCTCGGTCAATCAGTATTCAACAAGGAGTATGTTCTCAGAAGTCGACACTGTTTGGGAAGTTTCTGCAATCCGTCCGAATGACAAGGCAACACATCCGGATGATGTCTAGTCTCTGCAAGCCGTCCGGACGACTCGGCAACACGTCCGGACGATATCCAGTAATTCAGATAACTCCAGAATTCCGTTTGAACGCGGAAAGGATTTTAGCAAAGACCGTCCGGACGCTCGTTCAAGCCGTTCGGGCGCAGACCTGATAAGGATTGAATTGCATTGTTTCTAAAGGATATCACTGAAATCCGTCCGGATGAGGCTAACTTCCGTCCGGACGCTCGACAGACAGAGTCCGAATCTCAACAGTTTTTGAGGTCTCTTGAAGCCTATAAATAGGGGGCTCTACGTCTGTGTTTTGTATAGAATTCGACAGAGAATTTCATAGTGCTTTGAGAGGGTGTTTAGGGAGAATCAAAGATTCGCTAGCTCTCAAGCCGGTGCTAGTGTGTGCTCAAGTGTTCGTGTGAAGTCTATCTTAGGGGTCGGCCCTAAGGTAAAGGAATCCATCAAAAACCCATTCAGGTGGGAGATCTGGTTGGGAAGCGTTCGTGTTGGGTTACACGTCAGAGTTAAAGGTATGACTACTGCATAGGGCTATGTGAGTACAAGTGTCTTGTAACTAGCTTTGTTTTTGTATAGTGGATTTCCTGGGTTTGGCTGCCCCGGAGTGATTTTTTCTCTTCATAGAGTTTCCACTTCGTAACAAATATCTGTCTCATTTAAATACCACATTTAAGATATTTGTTTGCACACAAACACACACTTGGTTTAAATTAGAAGTCAATAAATTATTTTCATTTGGTATCAGAGCCTAGTACACTCTATTTTTAGATTTATTTCTTGAGTGTATCCTTTTGACTTCTGTTTTTTATTATTATGTCTCAAAATCTTAATTCTGTTCCGTCCTTTGATGGAACAAACTATGGCTATTTGAAAGCCCGAATGCGCTTCTTTTTAAAATCTATTGACGTCTGAAAAATTGTTGAAACTGGTTGGATTAAACCAGAAAAAACAGACGAAATTACTGTTGTTCAGATAAGCGCAAGGCTGTCCAATGATAAAGCCCTCCATGCACTATGTCAAGCACTTTCACCATCTGAATTTGCAAGAATTTCAAATTGTGAAAAGATGCATGGCAAATTCTAGAAACAACATATTAAGGCACAAAACTAGTGAAATCTGCCAAACTTCAAATGTTGATTTTTAAGTTTGAAGAAATTAAGATGCTAGAAGATGAGACATTCGGAGAGTTCTACACTAAGATTAGTGACCTAAGAAATTCGATGGTGAGTCTTGGGAAGCAAATCTCGGATGTAAAACTCATCTGAAAGATACTAAGATCTTTGCCTGAGCGTTTCAGGATTAAGGTGACAACAATAGAAGAAAGCAAAGATCTGGAGGAGATGAAGATTGAAGAGCTGGTAGGATCTCTTCAGACATACGAATACTCCTTACCTCCGGTCAGAAAGGCAAAGACAATTGCCCTTAAAGCATCTAAGGCTTCCAAGAAGAAATCTATTGTCTCATCTAACGAAGACTCGGATGTTGATGAAGATGCAGTGGCAATGTTAGCCAAGAACTTCGAGCCCTTTATGAAGAATAATAAATTCAAGAAAAATTTCTCTGACAGATTAAGAAAGGCTCCTCACACAACTGATACAGAAGAAGCAAAAAAGAAAGATCTGAGGGGTCCCCAGTGCTTTGAATGTTCAGGTTTTGGGCACATCAGGACTGAATGTGCAAATCTGAAGAAACAAAGAGGGAAAGCCTTTAATGCAACTCTCAGCAATGAGTCTAAGAAAGAAGAAGAAGCTCCTGAGGAAGAAAAATTCCTGGCATTCGTTGCCCCATATGAAGATAAGGAAGATTCTCAATCCTACTATTCTGAAAATAGTGAAGAATAAGATATGCAGTCAACCTATCAACTTCAATAAGTAGAATTCCTAAAGCTAAGGGAGAAATACAAGCAGTAAGTATTAGAGCTGAACAGCCTCAAGACTGAGAAGACCTCTATGCTCATAAAGATCAATGATTTAGAAGAGAGGCTACTGGAGACACAGTTACAACTAGAGAGAGTCTCAGACGAGAAGCTCACTCGCATGCTCTCCATTCAGAAGTGCCCAACTAACAAAACCGGACTCGGGTATGTTCCTACTTCTAACACTCCTCCTACCTGCAAGACCATTTTTGTGAAGCCAGTTATTCCTGACTCTCCACCCCCAAGAATGGATAAAGGAAAAGCTGTTATGGAAGGAGATGATCCTGTTAACTCTCAGCCTCTATTCAAACTTCCCATCAGGAGAAAGCCTCCCACATGCCATCACTGTGGCAAGTCAGGGCACATTAGACCTAAGTGCCCACATTGGCAAGTTCAGTAGAAGAAAAAGTGGCAGGCTCTTAAAACTCCCATGTGTCACCAATGTGGAGTTAGCAGTCATGTTAGACCTAAGTGTTCTCCACCTAAGTCACCTAGGCAGCATAGATCACCGTCCAGAAATCATACTCCAAGGCATCAGCAGCTGCAGAAGCCTTCTCATGAGAAAAAGGCTTGGGTCCCCAAGAAAACTACAGCAAGGGAAATCTCCAGTGAATGAACATCTTCCACCAGCACTTTCATGCAAGATCTGGTCAGATTTTCGACTTTATAGCTTCAGAAGGAAGGACAAGACAAGAATGAGAACACTCATTCCCCAAGGGGGAACAGACCTACCTAGTAGGTAAGGTCACAAATGCCTAGGATTTTGGTTCCTAAATCCTAGAGCATGACAGGTACACTTGCATAGTTTATTTTAGTTTATCATCTTATAAAAACTTTGCATGCTGTTTTGAAACCATCTTTTCTATCCCTATATTCCCTCTTGGGTTTTCTTGAGGAAATTCTACATGTATTAAATAAGAATGATAGTAAAAGCACGTCGAGCAGCTGTTTTTTCCATCTTGTTACACTAAAACCTCTCTCCCTAAGGTCAGGTTTGTTTTTACCATACATGCTTGGTCAACCCTACTCTCTCTATTTTGAAAGCATGTTTGTTTTTTTTATAAAAATAAAAAGGGGTTAAAAGGATGCAGAGTTTTTCTTGTTTTATAACTTCCAGATATCGTATGTATGTTTAACTGATGTCTCAGTTTCTAATGCATTTTTTTAATTACCTTTATATAACTGAGAGTTTTTTTTATCTGCGAAGTTTTCCAGTGGTGTCCATTCTAGATAGTTGTTTTTCTCTTGTGATGAAAAATGTGCACTATCCAAGGCTCCCCTAAGGTATTTGTGTCTCTCCTCTGACTTGTAGCTTCTGGATTTTTTTTTTTTTTAATGGGAGAGATTTTTATCAAGATGGTCAATTTGACCAACTCGCTAGTTGAACCTAGAACCCATAAACTCTGGCATTCTTTCTAGGTTGCAACACCAAGTGGTAAAAGGCATTCAAAACTAAATAAACATGGATAAATAAAAAGATCCACTGCTTATGCTAAATCTGTTCTTGATCTTGTCCCTAAAGAAACAGTCAGTGACCACATCATTGCGAAAATAGACGATCTCTAAAGGACATAGTAAAAGAAAAGTACTGGAGCTTAGGGGGAGTGTATCAGATGAGAGTAACTAGGCCTTAGCATAATAAGGTTTGACTTTTGACTGATCTAACATTGATTTTCTCTCAATTATATCTTGGATTTTTTTTTTTAAATGCTAATTGAACTAAGATATCAATGTTATATACATGCGTGCTCTGGAAATTATTTTTGGAAATATTTGTCTGCTATTTTTCCTCTTTTTTTTTTCAGATTTTTTGTGTGAAGCGTCCGAACGGTATGTTTGGGGACGTCCGGACGGTTATCTGAACATCCGGACGGATATTATGGTTGTCCGGACGATACAGTTTCTTCGTCCAGACGTTTATGGTTCTTGTCTGGACGGCCGTGCAAACCATTTACGTGGCACAACGTCCGGACGTTACTTATCGGTGAACCCTGTATGGTTAAATGGTTTTCTCCCCGCGCCGCAGCTCACTTTTTGGCCTCCTTTTGTGTTGTTTTGTTGTCTTGTACGTTTTCCTAGTACTTTTTATGCATAGTTCTCACGTGCATGTGTCGTCTTTGGATTTTATCTCCACCCCAGGTATATTCTTGTACTCTTTTCCTACCTTATTTTAAGTTTTCTTGCTTCAAATAGGTTGTTGTTAGGTGTTTACTATTTTGAGTTTAATATGTATTTTTTTCTCAAAATATACTATTAGTTGGGCTAAGATTATGTCTATTTGGTTCTCTATATGTTTCGGTTGTGTTTTCTTGATATTGTAAAATTTTGGATAGTCCATTTTACAGCCGTTATAATGCCCAAATTTTTTTTGGACTAACTGAAATTAATGTTTTCATGGTTTTGTGTCTGTGATTTTTTTTTTTTTTTTTTTTTTTTTTGTGTTCAGAAATTATGTCTTCAAACAAATCTCCTCCCCGAGTCAGGCAAAGAATTGAGGAATCAATTGCTGATCGGGTGCATCGTATGCAATCCCGACAGGTCTTATCTGAGCGGAATCTTCTCTGACCAGATTTGTGTCACCCAGTTCTGCTTCCTATTGCACAAATGGTCCTGGAGAACAACTGGGAGTACCTGTACAACTGTGCCTGCGAGGCATTTCCCAGACTGGTGCGGGAGTTTTATGGCCATATGATCGTCACTCAGGATGATGATCGTGGACTGCTCATGCAGACTATGGTCAGGGGCCAAACTATTCTGATAGACCCCCAGCTTATCAGTTCTGTGATCGGGGTCCCTATTCTGCTAGTATTCGGAGCTCCGTTTCCTGATGAGGCTCCCAGCTTGATTTTCTCCATGACTTCTTTGGGACGAGACCACAGCGTGAGGACAAGTCCCACTCCCAGATCAACATTGGTGCTTTTGCTCCTATGCACCACTTTTTAGCAAAAGTTGTGGTGACAGATCTTTGGCCTCAACCTCGACGGGGTGAGCTGACTTTAAAGAAGGCCACCCTTCTGTATGCCATAGTGATGCGGACTCTGTTTTGCCTGTGCAAGCACATCTTGCACACTATGCTCGAGGTTCGAGATGAGAAGAACACGAGTCTCTCATTTGGGTGTTTGATCACTCAAATCTGCCTTCAGGTGGTGCCAGACATTTTAGACTCGGAGCCCCGCTCACGGATTCCAGATCCACTTGGCATACAAACTCTCATGAAGTCTAATGCCCAATTGTGGCACGAGGCTCAAGGCACTGTTCCTCAGCCTCCACCAGATCTCCCCACAGCAGCCGCATCATCATCATCTCAGGCTGTGCCTCCCTCTTTTGACATTGAGGCTGCTTTTGCACAGCTCATGACTTCCATGTCAGCTCTTCAGCGGGAAGTAAATCTTATCAGGGAGCGTGTTGAGCAAAGCCAGATCGACATAAAGGAGTGCCTGAAATATCATCATCCCAAGCTAAATGATGATGATGATTGAGTATTTATTTTTTGTTGTTCTTATTTTATTTTCCGAACAATTTTAAATTTATGTTGACACTTTGTGTACTGCTTAAACAATTATGGTTTTAATTTCATACTTTGTTTACCCTTTGTCATTGTGTGACAAAAAAGTGGAGTATTTTTTGAGCGGTGTATTTTGTGTTTAGACCGAAAATGTATTTTCAAACCAGTCAAGTGTTTTTGTCCCAGAATGGCCAAAGGGGGAGTTTGTTAGTATTTTTATTCGCTACATTCTGGTTAAAACAAAAACACTTTATGTAATGGTTGCAGGACAGTCGGTTGTTTCAATCTTCAGACATTTGACAGTCGGTTTTTAAATTGGAATCTTCATACATAGAGACATTTACTGTTCACAAGCTTCTAGAAGATACCCATGAAGTGTCCATTGCAAAAACCAAGACAAATCAGCCGGTTCCTGTGCAATCGTCCGAATGAGCCTTTGAAGGCGTCCAGACGCCCTGCAGTGTCTTACAGATAAACATTAAAGATGTCCCGACGTCAGAGCAATATTGTTCGGACGCTCGGTCAATCAGTATTCAACAAGGAGTATGTTCTCAAAAGTCGACACTGTTTGGGAGGTTTCTGCAATCCGTCCGGACGACAAGGCAACACATCTGGACGATGCCTAGTCTCTGCAAGCCGTCCGGACGACTCGGCAACACGTCTGGCCGATATCCAATAATTCAGATAACTCCAGAATTTTGTTCGAAATCGGAAAGGATTTTAGCAAAGACAGTCCGAACTCTCGGTCAAGCCGTCCGGACGTAAACCTAATAAGGATTGAATTGCGCTGTTTCTGAAGGATATCACTAAAATCCGTCCGGACGGGGCTAACTTCCATCCAGACGCTCGACAGATTGAGTCCGAATCTCAGCAATTTTTGAGGTCTCTTGAAGCCTATAAATAGGGGGCTCTAGGTCTGTGTTTTGTACAGAATTCGACAGAGAATTCCATAGTGCTTTGAGAGGGTGTTTAGGGAGAATCGAAGATCCGCTACTCTCAAGCTGGTGCCAGTGTGTTCTCAAGTGTTCGTGTGAAGTCTATCTTAGGGGTCGGCCTTAAGGTAAATGAATCCATCAAAAACCCCTTTAGGTGGAAGATCTGGTTGGGAAGCGTTCGTGTTGGGCTACACGTCAGAGTTAAAGGTATGACTACTGCATAGGGTTATGTGAGTACAAGTGTCTTGTAACTAGCTTTGTTTTTGGATAGTGGATTTCCTGGGGTTGGCTGCCTCGGAGTGGTTTTTTCTTTTTATAGAGTTTCCACTTCATAACAAAAATCTGTCTCATTTAAATTCCGCATTTAAGATATTTGTTTGCACACAAACACACACTTGGTTTAAATTAGAAGTCAATAAATTATTTTCAATTCGGGAACCATCAACGAGGTCAGCAAGAGTGCTGGTACCAACTGTGGAGAAGGGTATCTAGCGAATGGAAGCTAAGAACAAAAAGAAAAGACCAGCATGGCAGCCTTGATGGTTTATTGGAAATTGTGGTTGGTGGGTCATTTTGTTGGAAAAGACCAAGGAACATTTTGATGTTGTTGGTTGTTGAAAATATGGAAAGAACAAGTATTTATTTCAGTTATGTATGAAGTGACAATTTGTTGTTGTTGGTTGTATGAGTAAGGCCAAGGGTTGTCCTTCGAGTTGTTGTTGGAAATACGGATTATGTTGGTTTTGTGTTGTTGTTGGGAACAATTTGTTGTTGTTGTTGTTGGTGGAAACGAATTTCGAATATGTTGGAAATATTGTTGTGCATGTGTTTATTGATTGATTTATATGTGGTGTTTGGAAATGACATTTTTTTTGGATTTTTTTAAAATCTTTTTTCAGTTTGTTGGAAATCTAGGTTGATGAACTTGCAGTTTATGTCTTGGGATATTTATACAATTATTGTAATTGATTGTAATTTGAATGTGGTGATAATGAAGTAAGATAAGGTTGAGAGATTGATAGAGTGAGTTCTATGTTGATGATAGCAACTTGTTGTTTCTACAAGAAAGAATGAATTGATTTACAATCACCAATACCAAATTTCATGCCATATTATAATACGGAGTAATTACATTTTTCCACCATCTTTAATTGTCAAAATGCCACCATCAACTGACAACCCTCACCAAAATAAGGCATTGAACTACCATTTGCCACCAACCGAAGTCCTATTAATGCTACCAATTTGTTGTTTCATGCAAAAACAACATGCTCCATGAACATCCAATGACTTCCATGATGCAGGTCAACATAGTCTATTAAATAGAACATCCCTTAGAGCATTTGTATTGAACTCGGCATTTCAAACATTTCACCAAATTTTGGTGAAACTTCTCAAAATCACCTATGCATCAAGCTCTCCATCCCTTCACCAAAATAGTTCTTGTCAGAATCCTTCTCCAGATTTAACGCCCATTTGATCTCACGCTATTCATTTTTTATTATTTTTGTTCATTCTCGCTCCATTCTTCACATCCCCCTTCACCCGCAAGATCGTCACTTTCCTCCGCATGAACCGAAACCCAGCTTGCTGCTTCCAGGCACTGGGCCAACTCGCCTAGGCGATTCCATTGGCTTTGGACTGACGAGGACGAGATCGACCTCCTCCAGGGATTTCTCGACTACACGACATCGCAAACGTCGACAACGTAACTGGCCGAGAACCCTGAGAACGCAACCTTCGAAATCTACCACAAGATCTGGAGCAACGCCGAGAATACGACCAGCCGCCTCTCCGTCGATGTCGACGACTGTCTTCAACTATGAAGATTCCAACCTCAAAAACCCTAATTTCACTGATGAAATAGGCGAGAAGAAGTTGAATTTTACCCCGAATTTCCCTTCCCAAAATATGAGTTTCATTCTTTGTTTTCAATTGATTTTGGGTTTGAAATTGAAACTTTTCTTGCCCACTGTCTGTCAACAAACTTTTCCCAAATCGTTCAAGTGAAATTGATGAACGATCGGGTGGGTAGCGAAAGATTCGGTAGAATCAATGATGCGGAATCAACGGCCGTAACCTACCCTCCGATTGCTCAATCTCGTCCGGCTGTTGATGCGAGACCTAGTTTGATGATTGGAGGACAACGTGTTTTTTCCTTTGGCTATTCGGATTTTGGTTTTGATCTGCTGGGTTTTTATGCTTTTCTTCGGTTGTGTATCATTGTGGTTTGGAAAGGTTGCAGGTCAGGTGCCCGATCTTTTTTCTGACTTAGGACACTAGATGGGTATTCATGCTGGGATTGTTTGATGTAGGAAATCAGTTAAAAATGGTTGGTCTCAAATCTAATAAAAAATAATATATAGTTAAAATAGAGAAATATTTAGACAGTTTGATGTAGATAGTTTTTAAAAGTGAGAGATAAAATCAAAAAAAGTAGATTGTTTGGCTAAAATTGGTAGAAAATTTAGCTACTTTGATACATATGCTCTTAATACACTAGTCATTACAAGTTTACAAATACACTAGTCATTACAAAGTTTCAAACACACTAGTCATTACAAGGTTACAAACACTTGCCATTACAAAGTTACATATTTAAGAACAAAAGCCATTTTTTCATGGTAGCCGTTTGTAGGACAAATGTCCATTACATGCATCATAATAGTTTCCCCAAAACACAGCTACAAAGACAACAAAAAATATCCACGAAAATGCCTAAAGTTGACTATTTGTCTTCGAAACTTTCACTTGCATGTTATATCAAATTGCTTCAATATCTAGCTCGGCCTTCAATTTTATAACCTTTTTGTTCAGCATTGCGTCCCTGTGTTGCAAACGACCCAACACTCATTTAGCATAGTCACACATGTCAGTATCTTTCCATTGGAAGAATCCACAGGAGCGACCAGTCTATTCAAATTAGAGGCCATATAAACAAGGGTTAGTTTATCAGTTTTGAAAAAATTCAAAAAAAACATACCTTCTACAGAACGGAAATCCATCAACTTTACACCTTACATTTAAACATACCTTCATTTGTTTACCAAAGTTTATGAGAATTTCTTGACGAATGCAAAGTTGAGAATTTACATTGTTCCTTCTAAAGAAGATTAGGTAGTTGTTGTCTTTTCATTTAATTAGTAATAGTAAGCTAAACAAAGGGGCAGCCTTTCCATATTGGCCAATGGGTCCTGTTTATTAAAAGGGAAGAGGTACCACTTGGTTACTAGGTCCAATGGTAGATGAGAAAGTTGCTCTTTCTATAACCCCGAAATGCCCCCTTCCTCTTTTGTAACGTATTCATGACTGTTTTATGTTTTTTCTTATACTTTAAAGCGAATGGGCATTTTTCTTTCTAATCCTCAGCCCTCAAAGGTGTTAAAACTAGAGAGAAATAGCTTGGAGTTTCTTTTGCATCACTTTTGTGGAGTTACCATTAACAAGGAGTACGTCTTTTTAGTTAATTTTCCTATTCCCTTTATCTACTGCAGGTTATGGTTTGACTTCTTCTACTTCTTATGTAAACTAGGCAAGCTCATCCTTTTCGGCTAATAGAGACACTGCTTAAAAATTCAAACACGTGAAAATAAAAAATAAAAGTAAAAATTTAAAAACAGTTTAACTTCAGTAAATCCAAAAACAACTCTATATACTACCACATTCTTGTTTCCATGCATTGTTCTTTTATTTATTTTTTCTTCTTTACAAAGAAAAAAAATCAAAAAAGTTTTGGATCTAAGATCTAAACTTTCAAACCCTAAAAGATACTACCCATTATGTACAAAATAGAAGAGAAGAACCCATCATGTTTGAAATTTACAGATCTATGAAAAAAATTCTTCCCTCATAGTTAACACAATCGTAAAACAACCAGCTGAAATTATCCTCAGTGAAAGAAGTCTTCAAAGTTGCAGGTACTTCACAATGGCACATGGGCTCCCTAGATGTTGCTTCGCTCTTTAGTGAATACGACATTTTTGCTCTTCAGAAAGTTGACTCCTCCTTCTAGAGCTCCCTGCTGTTTGAAGTTGAAGTGGGAGACAAGCTTTGAAAAATGACGTGAAGCTTCTATTTGTTTCCTTTTTTGAATTGTTTTCTTTTTCTTTTTCTTTTTTGGTATATTCATCCTTTCAAAACTGAAGCTGAGGGCAAAAGGGGGAGAAAAATGGGTTAGACGGCACGTGATGCGCATATGAGGCGTTCCTGTAAACAAGGTAGTTGCATGCTCTCTTTTGGTCGAAGTGTCAGTTTGTGGTGCCAGGTTGACAGTTGGTGGTAGTTCATAAGGGGAAAAGGTAATTACCCGTATATTTTTGCTTTCAAAAGACCACATCAATTTTTGGCGCAGTTGGCAGGGACTGCTTAACGGTTGCGTTAGTAAAGATTAAATCTACGCTTAATTATTTTTTGTTTCTTTTTATTTATTTTTTTGTTTCTCTTCATTTCAGTTTCTATTTTTTCTTTTCTTTTCCCTCTCAGTTTTTCTCACTCAGGTCCAACGCATCCAACGGTCTGCGATCGTGTGCACCTTCCCAGATCAGTAGTACTAAAGCTACTGCACTGCAAAGAGCTGTACACCTGAACTTTTTATGATTTTATTTATTTATTTCATATATATATATATATATATATATATATGTTTGTGTTACTTAGTTATGATAGGTCGCTGTTCTTTTTCACTTTTATCTTTGTGACCTTTACTTTGAAACATGGCTATTGTAAAGCCCCGCCTTTTACAAAAATGCATAAGTGAAAATTTTCGATTTCTACGTGACATTACGAAATCATTAGAGTTGAGATTCGGCAGTGAAAAATATTTTTTTCTCAAAGATTTGGGAATATAACACATCAAAACTAACTGAATTACCTCAATATATAAATAATATAATTTGACATTCTCACATAATAATTACACACAAGGCATTAACATATGTGCCAAATGCGGCACTAATAATATGTAACCATTGTTTTAACCTAGAGTAAACCAACATATAAAATATTACATATTTAAAGAAAATGCATAAAGATAGATTCTGCTAGAGACATAAAAAGGAATGGACTAAGCAGGGTAGTCCATCACACAAAAGAGGTGGTATTTAGCCTCATCCACACTCATCAGGATTAGTACAAAGATCCTGGTAATCTTGGTACTCCTCATCCACAGCTCCTGCACAATCATTTATGTGATTGTGGTTATCACCACAATCCCATACTCTAATCAAGTGAGTCAACTGTTTTCAATAATATAATGAATTACTTATTTATTCAAAAATACGCAGTACAACAATATGATGTAATGACAGTTTTATATGCACAGTCTTAATTATTTTCTTTACGCACACTCGTTCTAGGGCAATTAAATCCTTGTTCGTCTTAGCGACTATTTATTGGAGCACAGACTCTCTTACCATGTTTTATTAGCTTTTTCCGCACTAGTAGTCAAAGTAGCGTACTTAGTACATTGGTCGCCTTCAACAAGCCAAGCATATTGACCATCTCAACAGTCAATTAAGTAGCCATTACTTACCTAGTATATTGACCATCCCAACAGCCAACTTATATTTATTATTGTTTTTCGCACAGACGGTATGCCTGTCCATTGGTCATCATGACAACCAACTTATTATTAACTTTGCATAATAATTAATTATAACAATATGCAATATTCTATTCATGCGCATATAATTAACTAAAGCAGAGACCACAATATTATGGAAACCATCATCACTCTCAATAAGTATTTTAGAAATACGTACAATACTTTAGTACAGTCCTCAGTTCAACTGCTACGATAAATACCCATATACTAGAGATGATATATTTATTAGTTTCTTTTCTAATCATAATACACTTCATAAACATGAGTTTTAAGGAACTTATTACTATTGTCATGGCTTTAACCATATAAATTAAAAGTCAATTAATTATCACAATCATCAAAGAAACATATTCCTAAAACATAGGACATAGCTAAATTAATAGTGAAATGACACAAAAAATCAGTTTAAACCTATATGGTCATGATACAGTTAAAACTCATAGAGTTCACAATAGAATTTTGCAATCCAAAATAGCTAAATTATTAATTAAACAACATTATAGCAAGTACTGACTAAAATAGGGAAGTAATAGTTCACAATTATTTTTAACTAAAACAGTGAGATACCAAAATAAGTTTAAGCCAACATGTGACTTATTTTACCAACAATCAAGAATTATACAACTCAATCAAAAAAAAATAGAGTTTATAATACTTTTAAAAATATACAGGCACAAAGTTGCATGCATAAAACGCAGACCTTGTAAGGAAATAAATGCAAAAAAAAAAAAAAAAAAAAAAAAAAAAAAAAAAAAAAAAGGAGTGGAAATAACAAATGCAATAAAGATAAAAGTGCTTGACAACTCGTCTGGGTGCTTCTTGAGCCTTCCACCGCTGCAGTCAAGCTTGGGACACGCGCATTGCCTTGTTTGACTAAAAGAGCTATTTGAAATGAATGGCCCTTATATGTTGTATGAACACCTTTTGTCTTCTTCCTTAGCCATTTCCCCCTTGAAGATATGTTGCGCATTAAGCACCCATAACACCGACCACGAAGTACATTGGGGGCAACCAGCACACGCGTTTGCCAGCCTTTGGATGGTGGTCTTGTGCCGTTTTAAGGGTTGGAGAGGGTGGATCTGGTTGGGGGTACTAGCCATTTATTTTTATATCAAATCGACTAGTCGATAAGGCTAAGGCACTTGGCTCGATTAACGGGAGAGCTCGAGTTTGAGCACGAGCTCACACAGGGTTTTTCCCTTGAGGAGCTGAGCCGATCTCAACTTTTGATTCTTGTCACAAGCTCGAGCTTGTGACAAGTGTAAACAAGTCAAGCTCCCACAAGTACTACTTATTTGAACTTGGCTTGTTTACTGTCCTAACTGTGACTTATGACTCAGCTAAGAGCAGTGCTAGGAAGAAGCACTATTTCCGGATGCTTCTCGTATTACCCCTCAGCTAAATTTGAAAGGTGAATATAGCCCTACTTGTAGTTATGTTGAACAAAAAAATATGGGCCCAATTTTGCATCATGTAGGATAAAGGGACGAAGCATTGGGTTTGACGGATTAAGCCCAAGTCACTTTAAGCAGCTAAAGCAAGGGTTGCTATTTATAACCCACACGCAAGAATAAGATCCAGAAATTCGGTTAAAGGTAAATCAAATGGGCCCAGCCTTCTTATCACTCGGTTCAGTTATTGGGCTGGACCTTCTTTACCTGTGCATGCAAAGAACAATCCACCAGCAAATTACCACAAAAGGTAAATTTTCTATGTTCCCTTTCCTTTCGAAATTGTACTAAAATTTCAAACATAACCAGGTACGTTTCCGCCTGCAAAGTGTTCGACAATTTGTCTCTAAGAACTTTCGGGGCGCACCGTAAAAGCCGCCAAATGAGAGGAAGCATAGGAAGAAAACTCTCTTTGCCGAACCCCATTAACTTTTCCAATGCCACCAGACAATCTCTAATCCCCTTCTCCACTTCCTCCTCCTCTCCCGGCGGCGGTGGCGGTGGCGGTCGTGGCCGTGGACGCGGCTCTGCTTCCACGCAGTTCGACTTCATCGCCCCAGGTAAGCCCGGGCCCGATCAGTCCGAGTCGAAGCCGGACCCGACCCCTCCCGGACTTGGACACGGGCACGGCCGCGGCAGACCCGTCCCTTCTTCCCCGACTCTGCCCCCCAACTTCTCTCCCTTCATTTCGTCCATCAAACCTGCACCCGCTGGCCGCGGCCATTCAGTCCCACTGCCGCCAGACTCCGCGCCCAAGCAACCCATTTTCTTCAAGAAAGAAGACGGGCCTACACACGTTTCGGACATGGCTGAGAGCTTCCCTGACCATAATCTCCCTCCGAGCATAATCCCTGTGTTGTCCGGCAGTGGGCGCGGAAAACCCCTGAAGCAACCGATCCCTGTGGCCCAAGCTGTTGAGGAGAACCGGCATGTCCGGGCCTCCCCAAAAAGCCCAGCTCACGCCCAAGGTGAAAGAGTGCAGAGAATGACCCGTGAAGAAGCAGTGAAAAACGCGGTGGAGATTCTTTCGCGTGGTGGTGTCGGCGGCGGCCGCGGCGGCGAGGGTGATGGCGAAGAGAGCAGTGGTGGCGGCAGAGGAGGCAGAGGGTTCAGAGGGAGAGGTGGGCCCGGGCGGGGCCGAGGAAGAGGGATGTACAGAGGGAGGGGGAGAGGGAGGGGTAGGGAGTCGAGGGACGATGGGTATGGGGCAGGGCTGTATCTGGGTGACAATGCGGATGGGGAGAAGCTGGCCAAGATGCTCGGCGTTGAGACCATGAATCAATTGGTTGAAGGGTTTGAGGAAATGAGTGGGGCTGTACTGCCATCGCCCGCGGAGGACGCGCTTTTGGACGCCATGGACGTCAATTATTCGGTGAGTGATCGTACTATTTGGGTTTTTAAGGAATTTCTGAATGTTTGTTTGGTTGCTGAGAAAGTATAGGAAAATAGCTCAAATGTTAGTTGATTTGAGCTTTTCTTGGCAAAGCTTGAAATCAGCAGATGTTTCTGTAAGAATTTGTTTGGCATCAGTTCTAGTTTTAATAAGTTATTTTTTGGCGGAATTGGTTGTGATTATTGCATTTGGACTACAGATTGAGTGTGAGCCGGAGTATTTGATGGGGGAGTTTGATCAGAACCCGGATATTGATGAGAAACCGCCAATTCCGCTACGTGATGCACTTGAGAAGATGAAGCCGTTCTTGATGGCATATGAGGGGATTCAGAGTCAAGAGGAGTGGGAGGTAACGTTTTATGTCTTGTGTTAAATCTTTGATTGATGTCTTTCATGTTGTTCAACACTGCTGCGTATTTGATAATGCCATTGCAGTTTGGTTTAAATTGAATTTTGATGCTTAAGGAAGATTTTGTGGGATCTGTGAACTTATTCATCCACATTACAATCTTTGTCTTGCTTTATGGGCATCATAAACACTGATTTTTGTAAATGTGAATGAGCAGCTAGTTGACTTCTGTATATTCTTTTGTTTGGTCAATAGGACTTGTTTACTCTGCACAACGAACTCATTTGATGCGGTAGGCTTTGTATTGGGAATGATATAAACTATATTGTTGCTGATTGGTTCCTTTGTGTTAGATGATACATTTGAGAACTTGACATTGGATCAGAAACTGCATATTACAAGAATATGTTTACAACTGGAAAGCAACAAACGCATTTATAATGGAACATGTATTGATCATTGCAATGAGATAGAACTGAAGATGTCCACAAATTGAAAGCTAACAAGTATCTCTTCAATGTTGGCATCATTTGAACCCTGCCAAAGTACACATGACCTTCCAAGCCTGAGCTAGCCTAGTAAAGCTGAAGGACATTTAACATGGATAGCAACATCCATTTTAAAATGAACGAACATCGATTGAGATGTAAAATTTTTAAACCACAAATGTTTTTATGATAAGGTGGACCTGTTATGACTTTTAAGGCCATTTTCAGCAGTTGGAGTTAAAATAGCTACTCAAAAAGTACCAATCTCTACTTTAACCACAGGCTATCTTAAAAATACCCAAACAATAATCTCTATTCCATTCTTCATTTTCTTAAAATATTATTTTTTTAATCTTTTTCTTTATTTTTTATTTTTTTTCACTTCTCCCTCTCACTCTCCGGTTTCCCCCAAACCCCAAGCGCAGTTGCCAAAGGGCAACCCTTCCCAAATCTGAAATCCAAACCCTTCCCAGCAAAAAAGCTGCAGAAATCAAAGAATCAAACACAACCCATTGATGCGATGAGAGATCCTTCCCTCAGTTTCACCAAAACCCACTTTTCATAACCCCCCATAAAAAACCTGCCACTTCTCCTTCTTCTCTCTCTGATTTTCTGTACCAATCTTGATCGAAAGTCTGTGCAAAACCATAGCCGCGAGAGTCCAGCTCCTTGGCTACTCCATTCTCTATGAGGTTTCTGGGTTTACTCAGATTTCAGGCATGGAGTTGCTCTACAAGACATGCGGGGCAACAACCGTGGCCGGAAGTGGGTTTGAGGAGAGGAGGGACATTGCGCTTTCGGTGCTGGAAAAATGGGAGAGTGAGAACTTGGGGGTTGTAGTGTTGGGACGAACAGGGAGAGTGAGAAAATATTAATAAAAAATGTTTGTAGTGTTGAACAGTGAATAGCCATTGTTGGCTATTTACTGTTCACTGTTAAGAAAAAATGGTTAAAGTAACTAATCTGCTGGAGAAGAAAAAAGGCTAAAAATAGTTAAATTTAACTTTTTGGCTAAAATAGAGTATCTGCTGGAGATGCCCTAACAAAGTGGTGTTGGTGAGAAATCCATTTTAAAATGAAAAGACATCCATTGAAAAGAAAAAATTTCAAAGCCGATATGTTTTTATGATATTAGTAGTTATGTACTTTTTAAAACTGTCAACAAGGTAGTGTAGGTGACAATTATATCCACCAATATGCAGTTTTATTTGGTCTATGTTCATAGTTGTGAAATTATGTTGCTTTGACAACATAAAGTGTCCAACTTGAGCATTCTCTCATTCAGCTTTGGTCAACATTAAGGACTCTTTAATTGCAAGGCCAATAGGTTGTAGCCCAAATGGCACCTCCACCTTCTTGTAAGTCAGGGTGGCTGGTGTGAGGTCACTGGTTCTAATCCTGCAGGGTGTGTTACTTAAATTCGTGTGGGAAAAAAAAACTTTTAAATGCAAGTTTCTTTCTTCTTCTTTTCGGCTCATTCTTCTAACAGCTTAAGAGTACACGTCCTTATCAGCCAACTGGCTTTCTATGAGAAAACAACATCTCTAATGTCTTATCTATTTATCAATTGAACTTATGAAATGCTAAATCAGTATATTTGGAGATTCATATTCACTTCTTGTGGTTAAACTTACTTGCAGCATCAAACTTATGATTCTTTTATACTAAAGTTAGACTCATAAATCAAGTCTTGGTCAAGTTCTTTTTGAAATCTGGGTATCATGGGATTCACTTGCTGTTTTGCATTATACCAACGTTTTTTCTCACCATCAATGATAGCATAGACTTTGTGTCATACTACTACCATGTTTTGATGGGTTGTACATAATACATAGTTGCTGATGGCAGTTTGGATTGGTCAACGTACATATTATTATTTTTTTTTGGATAAATAATTGATTTTCATTAAAAAGTGCATAGAAAGTATACAAGAGAAGTACGTACTTAAAAGAAGGAAAAAAAGAAAAAGAAAATCATGAAAGCTAGAAAAATGGAAGCAATCCCAGTAGTAAAGGGTATTGAAGAAAAAAGCTTTTAATCCCACCATTGTCCTCTCACGTCCTTCAAAACTTAGATCATTTTTTTTTTCTTTCCAAATACACTTTTTGAGGCAAGATGGACCCACTATCCATACTATTGCACTATGAGAACTACCAGACTGCCCTCTCTAATAGGTGAAAACGTTTACTACTTGTTTAGGCATGACCCAATCTAACCCAAAAGATTGAAAATAGAATTTCATAGAGCACTAGCAACCTCACAGTGGAGCAATAGTTGATCAACGGATTTCCCACTCTTTTTGCATATGAAATACCAATCTACCACTATAATATATTGCTTCTTCAAGTTATCTGTAGTGAGGATCTTCCCTAACGAGGTGGACCAATCATAGAATGTCACTCTGAATTAAACATTATTCCGCAAAATACTTCTCGAAGGGAAAGGAGTACTTTCATAGTGAATTAGGACATTATAGAACGATCTGACATCAAATAACCCTCTTTTGGAAGGGGCCCAACAAAGCATATCTTTCGATCATTGCTTATGTTTCTCCTTTGACAATTAGTTATAATGATTTCGTTGTTCTTTTTGTTCCTTAGAGCTAGGAGCTTCCTTTTGTATGCTTCTTATGTACTTAGGGGCGGCTTTCGTTTTTAATGATGTGTCGATTAATTATCAAAAAAAAGTTGCAATATTTTGCATACTTGCTTGGCTTTGGGCATCTTGTAATGTTGTAGTATTAGCCTATAGAAAGTGTTTCAATGTTTGCTGCTGTAAGGATTTGAGTTCAAGATGTATTATATTAAAAGATGTGTTTGAATGGTAATAAATTTTAAAGAAGTATGATACTTCAAGCTTGGGCCACATCATTCCCACCAACACCATGCCCACGCCACTCTAAGGTGCACATATGCAGCTTCCATACCTAAAAGCCAAACAATCATCACCTAAATTGTAATAAAAATGAAGGATAGGTATATGTTTATTTAGGTTTGCTATCTGCTTGGTCGCTGCGAAATGAAATTTTTTACTTTGTTTATCTTGGCAACCAACATAGCAAGGGTTTTGGCTTTTCGGAGAAAACTAGAGCAGCTGCAGTGTCGAGACTTGGAGGTGAGTTAGCATGCCTGTGCAGAAGGGGGAAGAGAGAGAGTGGGTTAGGGACTTAGGGTTGGCTGTCTTTTGGGCTTGTTTTTGAGAGAGAGGGGGCCGAACCTCTGTTACTGGTCTGTAATCAACTGCCATCAGGCAGGTGGTTCTGGTAAATTTTTTTCAAACCATATTAATTTGAGGGGGAATTCTTTAGCACACACTGTGCTTTTGTTGTTCCTTTCTGTTTGTTTTCATTTATACTCTATTTACTTATCAACTAAATAGGGAAATAATAATATGCCCATAGAGTTCTATTAGTATATATGGATACTGAAGTTACAGTATCCTTATTATGTTATTGCTTATATATTCTTTGTTTGATGGGAATTATATGATGAGCTTTGATCTTTTATTGCGTTGGCAGAAATTATAGTACTCTTCTTGTGAGCTCGATAATCATTTGTTTTTCTATTGAGAAAAATAAGGTGGGGCAGCTCCTGTGTTTCTGTATCTTTCTGACCTTTCTCATTTAACCAGGAAATTATGGAAGAGACAATGGAGAGAGTTCCATTGATGAAAGAGATTGTCGATTACTACAGTGGACCGGATAGGGTAACTGCAAAGCAACAGCAACAAGAGTTAGAAAGGGTTGCAAGAAGTGTTCCTGTCAGTGCACCAGATTCTGTAAAGCGGTTTGCTGACCGTGCAGTTCTTTCTCTTCAGGTTAGTATTTTCCCTTATCATCTTTAAATATCTTATTATTTCCACTCCATGCATGAATTACTCCTTTTAGAGTATTTGCTCCTTGCCTATGTTGAACTAGTCATATATGTTTCTCTCTCTGCGTGTGGGTGGGTGTGTGCTTGTTTTGTATCTGCCTGCCTGATGCATGGGACTACAAGTAGCACAGATGTGTATGCATTCATTTGTCTCACTGCCTGTTCAAGGGACTATGGTTGATTGCTTTGGCATCTTTTTACTATCAAGAAGATATGGTATTCTCTTACGGTCAAAACAGTCTTTGGAGACATCTGAGACACATTCTTGGTCATAGTGTCTCCCTTGTTGTGGCAGGGGACAACAAGCACCATTATTTGACACCTAGCCTAGTTTTAGTTGTACACACTCACAAGAAGAATTTACTTTTCCCCCTTGCACCTTCCATCAAACTATTGGAAAATATCCAGATTCAGACAAAAAAAGAAAAAAATAAAATAAAATGGATAGATGACTTCAAAACATACTGGGAAATATCAGATATTTTCTTTGGTTGGGAATGAATGATATATTTTATTTTCTAGTACTTGTGCTGGCCAATGATATCTTGCAGCTTGAGCTGGCCATCAGGGGCTTGTTCTAAAGAAGATATGGGTTGGTGGTTATGGACCTCTTTTTAGAAGTGCTTTTACATTGTAAAATTACAGGCTAAAATCAGAAATAAATGGTATGTATCTTAGTGTGTATACATTTTCCTTGCTATGATTTTTTTTTTTTTTTGGAATAGAAGCTGTTATCTTAGTGTTAATATTATAAAGTTTCAAACAGACTTTGAGGCCAAGAATTTTGGTTGGTGATTAGTGGTTTCAGATGACAGCAAAATAATCCAAGCAATGTAATTTCAACCAAGTCAAAGAAATTGAAATTTTCATCATGTACAAATTCTGTAATTTTGAGGACTATAGAGAGAGTTTCTCTTTTAGGATGTTGGCGTTGATTAATTATCAGAAAAAATGAAAGTTATATTTGTCTGCCCCTTGTGCACTAACGGGGAAACAAAACGGAACAGAAATCAATTGAGGACTTGAGGTGGAAGCTAGAGATGAAGTAGAGAGGATAGTAGGGCTAGGTAAAAGTCATTCCTTAAATATTAGCCATGTTAAAACCCAATATTGATTAGGCTTATTTTGGACCATGCTTTTTGAGTATAATCTATCTTTTGTTCATATTAGAACCATGATCAGGGCCCATCCTTTTGGTGATCTTGTGTAGTCGATCAGCTATAACTGTTAGAATTAGGGTCTAGTTAGAAGAGAGAGAAAAAGATTGGGAAAGAATAATGGGTGAGGTGTAGAATCTACTTGACTTCTCATTATTCAAATATAGAGAGATTTATACAATAGACTAGTATACTCTTACGTCATATACTTATTACAAGTATTTCCTTCAACACTCCCTACTAGTTGGATCATAGATCATATTAGTCTTGCTTGGGACTAACAAACTCTAACTAGTTACAACCCAATGACTTTGTAAACATAGTTGCAAGTTGATCTTCCTACTTCACATATGGTATAGAAATATCTCCACTTAATACCTTATCTTGAATGAAGTGGCAATCAACCTCAACTTACTTAGTCCATTCATGAAACCTAGGATTAGAGGCGATATGAAGAATGGCGATTATTAGAAAATAATTGGAAAGAGGTTGAAGCAAGAAACCCAATCTCCCACTTAACTTAGTATTAGTGTGACTCATTGCCATATACTCATATTTCTTTTTATTTATATGAATAATAATTTATTAAATAGAAAAGGCAAAGTCTTGTACATGAAAAGTATACTAGAAAAGCTACCACCCTAAAGGTGTCTGGAATTTAAAAAGTTAACAAGATCAAAAATATTCAAAGAAGAGGAGAAGTTAAGTACGTAGATAACAGCCCAATCCAAAAGAGATCCCAGAAAAGAGGCTTTTAAACAAAGCACATTTGACTTGCAATCCTCGAATAGGCGCAAATTCCTTTGTCTCCTATTGCTCCACATTAAAAACTCAGATTCATTTAAATTTGAGAACATGTGGTTGAAGGCCGAAGGTTTTGTAGAGTTAGTCAAACGATGGTGGGTTTCCTACTAGTATTCCAGCATGCCATATTAAGCTCTAGCCAAAAAGTTGAAGCATCTGAAGGTTGATTTGATTCGTTGGAACTGAGAGGTTTTTGGTAATATAGAATTGAGGAAACAGACTTTATTGGAGGAAATTAAAACTCTAGATGGTTCAGAAAATGAACGCCAGTTGGCAGGGGAGGAAAGAGATAAGAGGGATCAGCTGAAAGTTGATTTGGAAAAAGTGGCCTATATGCAAGAAGTAAGTTGGAGACAGAAATCAATAGCAACTTGGTTAAAAGAGGGGGAGCATAACACCTAATTTTTCCATCGTCTCGCCAATTCTCATAGAAGAAACAACTTTGTCTTCAGTCTTTGTATTGAAGGTAGTGTTACTTCAGAGCAAGAGATGATAAGAGATTCAATCACTCAATGCTATACGAAGCTCTTTTCTGAAACAGCCCCTTGGAGGCCCAAGTTAGATGGTTTGGCATTTCCTAGTCTAGACCCCTTAGATGTGGGTTGGCTCATGAGACCATTCCAAGAGGAGGAGGTTCTTCAAGCTTTGCTTAGTATGGATGAAGACAAAGCTCCGGGCCCCGATGGCTTCTCTATTGCTTTTTATTGTTCCTGTTGGTCTATAGTTAAGGCTGATATTATGTGTGTCTTTCATAACTTTCATTGGCATGAGAAGTTTGAGAAGAGTCTTAATGCTACTTTTATCGCTCTAGTTCCAAAGAAGACTAGACAACTTGAGGTTAGGGATTTCAAGCCTATCAGTCTGGTGGGGAGAAGATTTTGGCGAAAGTTCTTGCTGTTAGATTGAAGCATGTGATGGGAGATCTCATTTCCAGCAGCCAGAACGCATTTATTGGGGGAGGCAAATTCTAGATTCAGTTCTAATAGCCAATGAGTGCTTGGATAGCAGGCTGAAATTGGGGGTTCCTGGTGCTATGTGCCAACTGGATCTGGAAAAGGCTTATGATCATGTCAATTGGGATTTTCTCTTTTATGTTTTGAGGCGATGTGGTTTTGGTGCTAAATGCAGAAAGTGGATTTTTGCGTGCATTTCCACGGCTCGCTTTTCCGTTTTGATTAATGTAGCCCGTATGGTTTCTTCGGGAGTTCTCGAGGCCTTCGCTAAGGAGACCCTCTCTCGCCTCTTCTCTTGTTCTAGTTATAGATGCTCCCAGCAGGATGCTCTTTAGAGCGATGGTTGGGGGATTTGTATCAGGTTTTTGGGCTAACAGTATCAACACTTCTCTAGAAGTTTCTCACCTTTTGTTCGCAAATGATAATACACTTCTTATGCTTTGAGGCCATTTCGAGATTAAAAATCAACCTCCAAAAATCTGAGTTAGTCACAATGGGAGAGGTTCTTAATATAGAGGAGCTGGCCGATATTCTCAGTTTTAGAATTTCTTTTTTCCTTTGAAATACCTGGGTCTTCCTCTAGGTGCCCCCTTCAAATCGAAAGCTATTTGGGATGGGGTAGTCGAGAGAATAGAAAAAAAGGTTGGCTAGCTAGAAAAAGATCTACTTATCAAAGGGGGAGCGTCTTACGCTCATCAAGAGCATGTTATCCAGTCTTCCTACATACTTCCTTTCCCTCTTCCCGTTACCAGCAGGTATAGCTAGGTGATTGGAGCGCCTTCAGAGAGATTTTCTTTGGGATGGTCCAGGCGGGGATCCCAAAATACATCTGGTTAATTGGAAGTCAGTTTGCGACCTTGTTTCTAGAGGGGGGCTTGGGTATTAAAAAGTTGATGGTATTCAACAAGAGTCTTCTCGGTAAATGGCTTTGGAGATTCGGGCATGAAGAGCATTTCTTATGGAGACAAGTGATTGATTCGAAGTATGGGCTCAAGAGAGGAGATTGGTGCTCAGAGGAAGTTTGAGGTCCTTATGGGGTGAGTGATATACGGAGATTATTAGAATAAATAAAACAAGAATTTAAGAAGAAGAAGACACAGAAATAGGAGAAAAGAAGTAGAAATTAAGAAAGAGAAGAAGAAGAAAGTCGCGAGAGAGAAAGGAATAGAGAGAAACAAAGGGCGGCACACGCTCAAATTAATCAAATTCGTCAAAACTGTTTTAGTCTCCAGTTTACAGTGTTTAAATAGTAGATAGCAACCCTAATTAACCCTAGAAGGGTTATGAGTGGGCTAAATAACTAAAACAAATAAAGGCTATAATTGAGCCCATTATTACAACCCAGATAAATAAAACCCAAATAAATAAATAACTAAATAAAATAATAAGATGTCCGCATCAACTCTCCCAGGGTGGGAGCAAAACTCGACTTCGTTGAGTTGTCAATTCTCAAGAAACTGCAGTCAATCACCCAACCATAAGCTAAGTGGTTGAGCGAGCCTCTTTCGACGTCCATAAACACGTGTGAGTGGAGGGCGGAATCGGATGTCCCCACCAACTCCTCCGGAACGGGTGTGCGGTGATCCAGGCAGAGGAAGATCCTACTGACTCCGATAAAATTCTAATAAATCTGGATAAATCAGGTTGATCTACCCAACAAACAAGGAAACGTTGCACCTCTCCATCATTGGTCAATACAGTCTGTTCATCTAAAATAGCATAAATTTTATCTTTGTGTGCTGGGATAGATGGTACTGGAGTAGGGGTGGCAACAGGTTCAGGATCAAGGTCCACAGAGGGAGGTAGAAAAAGATCATTGGAGGGGTTAAAATGGCCTTTGTAAGCAACTAGATCCTCAACATTGAAAGTAGAGTGGTAACCAAAATGTGAGGGAAGATCAATGACATGCATTTGGACCAACTCGCTTTAAAATTTTAGAAGGACCAGCACTACGAGCCTGCAATTTGGATGCGGATCCAGGTGGACGCCGCTCCGGTCAAATTCAAATCATAACATAATCCCCAATATTAAATTCAACCTGTCTTTTATGCAAATTAGCTCTAAGTTTATATGATGCATTACTTGCTTCAAGTTGTTTATTGATCTCAATATGCAAATCATGAAGATGTTGTGCAAATGCTTCAGCTGACATAGACACACTAGCATGGGGGGACATGGGAATAAGGTCTAAAGGCTTCCTAGGCTTATAACTATGAACAACCTCAAAGGGACTCATACTTAAAGACCGATTCACAGAACTGTTATAAGCAATCTGAGCTGTAGGAAGGATCAAATCCCAATTTCGAAGATTTTCCTGGACTAGACACCTTAATAAATTGCCAAAACTGCGATTAACAACCTCAGTCTAACCATCCGTCTGAGGGTGGTAAGCAGTGGAGAATTTCAATTTAGTACCAACCATATGCCACAGAGTTCTCCAAAAATGACTAGTGAAATGAACATCCTTATCAGAAACAATAGTCTTAGGAAGGCTATATAATTTGACAATCTCGCTAAAATACAACCTAGCGATCCTAGACGCATCTGAAGTCTTGCTACAAGGGAGAAAGTGAGCCATTTTCGAGAAATGGTCGACTACCACGAAGATAGTCATGTTTCTTACGGGTACGTGGGAGTCCTAACACAAAATCCATACTGACGTCTTGCCAAGGACAACTGGGAGGGATGAGGCCTGTTGAGGGATGAGGCCAAGCTCACCGAAAGCCCAAGACAAGGTCAAACAGAAAACGAAGTGGGTCAGGAAGGATTGGGCCTCATGACGCAGGACCAAGATGTGACAAAGGCTAAAGGAAAAGAAGTAGCCCACCAGGACATTTGTGGAAGCCCACAGATAACGTATAGGCGCCGGATTCAGTCCAGGCAGACGGTCCAGAATGGAGCGACGACGGAGACGGTGGCAGAAACGGTCGAGCAAAGGCAGAAAACGCTGATGACGATGCTGGAGGTGGTTTCTGAGCCAGATCCTCCTGGCTCTGGGTCTGGAATGTTGGGGAATAGGGCTGTGCGACTGGTGAAAATAATGGAGGAAAACGGAGCTGAATCAGAGGGTGTTGATGGGGTCACCGGGGTTTTGAGAAAGGCTAGAGAAGAGATTATACTGCATGAGACCCATGATTCCTTATGTACAAGTCCTGGATTGGCGGATACACAGAAGATGGAGGAGCAGATTCACGATGGCAGTGAGACTGACCTGGCGGGTAAGTACAAGCTGGATTCTGTTTTGAGTGTTGGTGTAGGAGAAGGTAGGGATGAGGGTGAGCAGGGGAGTGAGAGTTTGAGAAAGGCAGAATCTGATGTTGGTTTGGGAGAGATAGAAGCACCGAGCAAGGGATTAAAAATGCAGGAATTCATTGGGGAAGTGGATGAAGTAGGGTGTGATAATGAATTACGGGAGGAGGGTGAGGGGGTTTAATATTTTAGCTTTGGTGTCCCGGTCAGATGAGGTTTCTGGGGGAAGTGAGATGCTGGATGTACAACCGTTGGCAGTTTTGGAGAAAGAATTAGGAGATGACCCTATGTCTACAGAATGGGTGATTGAGAGAATTAGAGGTTTTTGTAAAGTTGTAGGAATGTCTTGTCCAGGTTTTGAAGATAAGTTGATGGATTTGTTCAATGTTATTGAAGCACATCGGTATTCCGATAGGGTGAGGCACGACAATAATCTAAGTGCTATTGGGAACCGTGGACAACGTGAAGTGAAGAGGTTAGAGTGTTCGGTGAATTATGATGGGAAAGGAGGTCAATCATCTAGGTTGACTAGGAAGGGGAGGGTTGGTAATTGTTAATGTTGAAGCCAAAGATCATTTCTTGGAATGTACGGGGCATGAATGAGCTCAAGAAAAGAACGAAGTTTAGGGGGTTGTTGAGGGAGTGGAAGGCAGACATTGTATGCTTACAAGAGACAAAATTGGAGGTAATTACTAGGGAGATGGTTTATAGTGTTTGGGGTTGTGTATATGTGGATTGGGTGTATATGGGTTCTAGAGGGGCTTTGGGAGGTATTTTGTTAATGTGGGATAGAAGAGTAGTCGAGAAGATTGAAGAGTACGTGGGGAGGTATGTGGTAGCTTGTGCTTTTCGTAGTGTGTCAGTAAATTTTGATTGGGGATTTGCGGGTGTTTATGGGCCAAATGATGATGGTGATAGAAGAGGGCTTTGGGATGAATTGGCAGGTTTGAGGAATATTTGGGAGATGCCTTGGTGTATGGGGGGGGGGGGGGGGGGGGGGGATTTTAACATTGTCCGGTATCCGAGCGAAAGAGGGGGGCAAGCGAGATCATCCCAGGCTATGGTTGAGTTTTCTGAGTTTATTTTTGAACAGGGCCTCATCGATATTCCTTTGGTTGGGGGGAGATCCACTTGGTCAAATTGTCGCTCTTGGTCCAGAATTGATCGATTTTTGCTATCTACAGAATGGGAGGAATATTTTCCTGAGGTATCTCAAAGACGTCTGCCTCGGATTCTTTCAGATCATTATCCACTGCTTTTGGATTGTGGAATCGGGAGACGGGGTAGGGGGTCTTTTAAATTTGAGAATATGTGGTTGCAAGCGGAAGGTTTTGAGGAGCTGGTGAAGAGTTGGTGGAGAGCTTATGTGTATGAAGGTACGCCTAGCTTTGTGTTTGCCAATAAGTTAAAAGCATTGAAAACTAATCTTAAACAATGAAATGAGGAGGTGTTTGGGAATGTAGGGGTTAATAAAAAGAAGCTGGAGAAGGGTCTGTGTGAGCTGGATTTGATTGCAGAGGAGAGGCCATTATCCGAAGAAGAAAAGTCCAAGAGAGAAGAGTTTTCTAGAAATTTAGAGCGGCATGTTTTTCTTGAAGAAGTGAGTTGGAGAGAAAAATCTAGGGCTTTGTGGTTAAAATAGGGTGATAGCAATACTAAATTTTTTCACCGGCTGGCTAACTCACATAGAAGACATAATACGATTGAGGCTCTAGTGGTGGATGGACAGTTGACTGATGATAGGACAGTTATCCAAGATCACATTGTGGAATTCTATAAGAAGCTATATAGTGAGCAATATCAGTGGAGACCAAGGGTGGATGATTTATCTTTTCTCTCCATTGATGAAGAGGATAGAATATGGATGGAACGTGAGTTTGAGGAAGATGAAATTTGGGCGGTTATACAAAATTTCAAAGGAGATAAGGCTCCTGGGCCTGATGGTTACACTATGGCATTTTTTCAAAAGTGTTGGGAGATCTTGAAGATTGATATTATCGCGGTGCTAAAGGAGTTTCAAACTAGTGGAAAGTTTGAGAAGAGCCTTAACGCTACTTTTGTGTCGCTGATTCCAAAGAAGGCCGGAGCGGTGGATATCAGAGATTTTTGACCTATCAGTTTAATAGGTGGAATGTACAAAATCATCTCAAAGGTCCTGGCAAATAGGTTGAAGGAGGTATTGAGGAAGGTTGTCTCTCATTATCAAACTGCTTTTATCAAGGGGAGGCAAATATTGGATTCTGTTTTGGTCGCCAATGAATGCGTGGATAGCAGGATTCGATCTGGAACTCCGGGCATTATTTGTAAGTTGGATTTGGAGAAGGCGTATGATCATGTAAGTTGGGAGTTTTTGCTTTATGTTTTGAAGAGATGTGGTTTTGGGGAGAGATGGCGTGGCTGGATTGCTCATTGTATTTCCACTGTTTGTTTTTCCATAAATATCAATGGGTCGCCTTCAAGGTTTTTCTGTAGCTCACGGGGTCTTCGACAAGGGGATCCTTTGTCTCCGCTTCTGTTTGTGTTGGTGATGGAGGCTTTTAGTCGGATGATAGATGCGACGGTGGATAGTGGGCGCCTAGTGGGGTTCTCAGTGGGATCGAGCACGCACGATGCTATGATGGTTTCCCATTTATTATTTGCAGATGATACGTTGATCTTCTGTGATCCTATTGCTGACCAGATCCGAGATTTGAGGTGTTGCTTTGTTTTGAAGCAGCTTCGGGCTTGAGAATTAATTTGTCTAAATCTGAGATGGTTCCGGTAGGTGAGGTAGGGGATGTGGAGGAATTGGCTAGTATTCTTGAGTGGGGTGTGGCCTCCCTTCCGATAAAATATTTGGGTCTTCCGTTAGGTGCTAAGTATAAAGACGCTCATATGTGGAATAGCATTATTGAGAAGATGGAAGCTAGATTAGCGGGGTGGAAAAGGTTGTGTTTATCTAAAGGTGGGAGGTTAACGTTGATCAATAGCACTCTTTCAAGTTTACCTACGTATTTTCTTTCTCTTTTCCCTATTCCAGTGGGGGTGGCTAATTGTTTGGAAAAACTTCAGAGAGATTTCCTGTGGGGCGGTATTGGAAATGAATTTAAATTTCATTTGGTTAATTGGCATACGATTTGTTCTTCTAAGGTCTCGGGGGGGCTAGGAGTGAGAAAGATGGTTATGTTCAATAAAGCCTTGATGGGTAAATGGTTATGGAGATATGCTTTGGAGAGGGATGCTCTTTGGAGGAAGGTGGTGGACTTCAAATATGGAAGTATGAAGGGTGGTTGGTGCTCTAAGGAGGTTGGGGGTTCTTATGGGTTTGGAGTTTGGAAGAGTATTAGGAGGGGATGGGATGCTTTTGCAACACATGTGAGATATGAGATAGGGAATGGTTCGAAAGTTCTGTTTTGGCATGATGTGTGGTGTGGGGAGATTCCTTTGAAGACTCTTTTTCCTGAATTGTTTCTCATTGCTAGAGGCAAGGATGCTTGGGTGGAGGAGAATATGCAAAGAGAAAATGGCCCAATTCTATGGAATATTTTGTTTTCTTGCCCAGTTCATGATTGGGAGGTCGAAGCGGTTAGTAGATTTTTTGAGATGTACACTCATAAAATTAGAAGTGAGGGAGAAGATAAAATGCATTAGAATCCAATGCGAAAGAAATCATTAGAGGTAAAGTCTTACTATAAGGTTTTATTTAGTCCTATTCAGTCTTACTTTCCGTAGAAAAGTATTTGGAAAGTTAAGGTCCCCCCGAAAGTGGCTTTCTTTGTCTGGACGGCAACGTTAGGGAAAATTTTAACCTTGGATAATTTACGAAAGAGAATTATTATTGTGATGGAATTGTGCTTTATGTGTAAGAGTTCTGGAGAGTCCATTGACCATTTGTTTTTGCATTGTATGGTGGCTACAGAATTGTGGAGGACGATTCTGCAAATGTTTGGGGTGGAGTGGGTAATGCCGCGGTCGGTGAATGATATGTTGGGGAGTTGGAGGGGGCAAAAGGGTAATCAGACACTGATACCAATTTGGCGCATGGCTCCATTGTTTTTGGAGGGAACGAAATGCACGCTGTTTTGAAGATTGTGAGATTGATTTGATGAACTTGAAAAGAATGATGTTACGAACGATGTTTATGTGGAGAGAAAATTTTCAGTTTATGCATGAGTGTTCTTTTTTTGAATTTATAGATAGGTGCTCTTTTTTTTCTTTGAATTAGGGGCTTTTTGTATACGTCATGTGTACTATGGGTTGCGCCCCTTTGCGCCTCTTGAATATACTTTACTTATCAAAAAAATAGTATTCAACCCAATGACCATACCTAGAATTCAATTTCTTCTGAGAATTAAGGTAGCGAAAGGGCCTCATGGTCTGAATAAAGAACAAACTCCTGTGGCAACAAATAATGGAGCCAATAGCGCAAGGCCTGCACAACTACATACAATTCTTTGTCATAAGTGGAATATCGTTGCTTGGCATCATTTAACTTCTCACTGAAATAAGCAACGGGGTGGCGTTCCTGGCTAAGGACTCCACCTATTCCTACCCCGGAAGCATCACATTCAACCTCAAAAACCTTGGAGAAGTCAGGAAGTCGCATGACAGGAGCTTTCGTCATTCGCTTCTTGATGAACTTAAAGGCCTTAGCCGCTTCCTGTGTCCACTGGAATTCTCCTTCCTCATGCATTCCGTGATAGGAACCATGATTGTGCTAAACCCCTTGATGAAGCGACGATAAAAGGTAGTTAGACCATGAATACTCCTGACGTCATGTATAGACTTGGGTTCAGGCCAACTAATAATGGCCTGAATCTTTGCAGGGTCAGTAGATACTCTTGTAGAAGAGACAATTTGATCTGTGTAGAAAGAACACTTCTTCACATTAGCATACAGACTTGCGGCACGAAGAGTAGAACAAACCTGTGTCAGATGATCTTGATGTTGTTCCTTGGTTTTACTGTAGATGAGTATGTCATCAAAGTAAACGACGAGAAACTTTCCCCTGAAAGGCCGAAAGGCTTGTGTCATTACTCTCATAAAAGTACTTGGAGCATTGCTTAGTCTGAAAGGCACGACTAACCTCATAAAGACCATTCTTCGTCTTGAAAGCAATTTTTATTCATCACCCGGGCGAATCCTAATTTGATGATACCCACTCTTTAGATCAATCTTAGAAAATATTGTGGCACCAACCATCATATCCAACATATCATCAAGCCTAGGGATGGGAAAGCGATACTTTATTGTGATCCGATTAATGGCACGACTATCGATGCACATCCTCCAAGAACCATCTTTCTTAGGAGTCAAAAGGGCAGAAACTGCACAAGGGCTTAAACTCTCACGGATGAATCCTTTGTGAAGGAGTTCATCCACTTGTCTCTGTAGCTCGGCATGCTCAGTGGGATTCATCCTATAATGAGGCAAATTCGGAAGGGACGCTCCTGGGACAAGATCTATAGCATGTTGAATATCCCTTAAAGGAGGCAATTGGTCAGGGAGGTCCTTATCGAAGACATCCTGAAATTCTTGAAGAAGAGTTTGGGCCTCAGTCGAGGGCATGATTGGAGAGTCCAAAGGAACTTCCATGACAACCACAGCAAACACAACAGCGTCATCCACGAGAGTTCGCTCAAACTCTGTAGGGCTAATGATATTTAACCCTTTACGTTCTATATCCTTCTTTGCTGGCTGCGAACCCGCGGGTGTTGGGGGTAAAGGGTTCAGATGGATCTTCTTGCCCTTAAACACAAATGAGCATGAGTTGGATCGACCATGGATGGTCACATCCAAATCAAACAACCAAGGTCTACCCAGAATAACATGACCAACATCCATAGGAATGAGATCACCATATGTGGTCCTTATATTCCAAGAACTGGATAGGCACCAAACAACGTTCTTTTACCGCTATGGAAGAATTATCAACCCAAGAAATGCTTTACGGTTGAGGGTGAGGAGTTGGTTGCAATCCAAGCGGGACACAGTAGTAACCGAAATGGCATTAATGCAACTCCCATTATCCACAATGACCTTACAACCCTTACCATTGATTTTGATATAAGTATGAAAAATAGCATGACGACGCGAGTCATCATCGTCTTTGGATTGGGTCAGGGTACAACGGACAACACTTAACCGGGGTGTATCGGAAACAAGGAGCTCAGATCCTAGATCCACAAAAAGGGTCTGGATACAACCTAAAAATGTGCCCTCAGCATCAACCAAATCATCAAACTCGTCAAGCTTAGGTTCATAGACTTGATCTTCCAATGGCCCATCAACGATATCCTCACGTTCCTCAATAATTAGGGCTCGACTAGGACAATTGGTTGAAATATGGCCAAATCCCTTACAATTGAAACACTGCAAGCGAGAGGAAGTTTTAGGAATTTCTGGACCTTTACCCTTATTCTCCCGAGCAGGGTAACTAGACAGTGGTGGCCTTAGAAGAGACCTAGAGGGAAGAGTGGCCGCTGGGGAGGCGGAAGGGCGATTATCACCACGCTTGCCATACGAAGTCCGAGTGATCGACTTCCCAATTTCCTATCCTACAAGGTTTGTGATGGTTCTCACATTAGTTTCTGGCATGGTGTATGGTGTGGAATAGAGCCACTTAAGCATTCTTTTTCTGAACTCTATTACATTGCTCGAAACAAGGAGGCCTCTGTGTCTAATTATTTGGACGTATCCATCCTTGGAAGTGGACAACTTGTTGTGGACTCCCTCTAGCAGTCAGAGATTTACAGCGAAGATTTATTATACTTTGTTACAGTCAGGTGAGCATAGTTCTTTCCCTTGGAGAAGTGTTTGGAAGGTCAAGGCGCCTCCTCACGTTGCTTTCTTCTTGTGGACAGCAACACTTAAGAGAATTCTCACGGTGGATACTCTTAGAAAGAGGGGCTTCTCTTTAGCTAATTGGTATTGTCTGTGTAAAAAGAATGAGGAAACAACTAATCACCTTCTCATCCACTGCGAGTATACTTCGGCTCTTTGGCAATTGATTCTTAATCTTTTTGGAGTCTCGTGGTTATGTCTAGCAACATCCAAGAGCTTCGGGGTCTCATCAGATTTGGTTGAATGTGCATGGGTTGCCTTTCTTGATCTTTAAACTTCAGACTGTCACGGTTTTTTTAAACTATCATTAGATTGGTCTTGTATGTTTTATCTATGGGTTATTTCTATGTTGAATCAAAGTCCTTTGAGTTACGATCAGAAGTCGAGAACGGGGGCTTTCGTCTTGCTGAATGGAGCAGAGGATTATTTCGATCAGTGGTCATGGGTTTCCAGAGCGTGGTATGGATGCTGAACATAATGGAGGAGTTGATGAATGGACTGACGTCAAAGGAGTTTTGTAGGTCTCATCGAGTGGGAGATTCAGTGCTCATCATGCAGAAACTATGGGCAATTTTTGGAGATTACAGAATATGGCAAGGGAGGGAGAAGTAGCTATATACACATACCGGAAGGACGAGAAAGCTGTGGATGGGGGAGATGTATTTCGCAGTTGAGGAGGTTGGTGAAACACTGTGCACCGGCAGGAATGGCAGGTCAGCAAAGTAGCCATATTCAGGGGCAGCTGCGGCCGGTGGAGGACCGTCGGACTTTCGTGGAAGTGGTGGCAGGTCAGCAAAGTAGCCATCTCTCACTATTCAAATGTATATATATTGGAAAGAATAATGCAATGGACTAGTATACCGTTATGTGGTAGTGGTACACTTATTACGAGGATTCGATCTTAACAATACTGATGATTTCAATTAGTAAGTTTCTATTTTGTTTTTTGTTTTTTGTTTGTTTGTTTGTTTTTTAATGAGTAACTTTCAATAACAGAAACAACTGAACACTTTACAAAGAAAAGCTATGGCAAAACAATAACCCCTACCCAAAACCCAAACTAAACCAACAAAGCAATAAAAACCAGCAAACTATCCTCTGTAAAATTAAAACAAAATCCCATCTATATCCCAAGCACTACAAAGAATATCATTCCCACAAGTCTTCTTGAATTTACCTTTGGAAATAAAAACGAATCTTCACTTCCCATATAATTTGTTGTAAAAGCTTCTCCTCAGACCATGGATTATTTCCATGTCTTAAAGCATTTATATTCCTTCAAATGTTATAAATTGTAGAACCAAAAACTAACCGACAAAGATAAGCCTTCGGATTATTTCCATGTCTTAAAGCATTTATATTCCTTCAAATGTTATAAATTGTAGAACTAAAAACTAACCGACAAAGATAAGCCTTCATAGTTTTTCCCCTCCATTCTTTCAACCCCAAGGAAACCACATCATCCCAGCATAGAGGCGGATTCAACACAACCCACAAGAGAAAAAAAGGGATCTACATGTTTTGAAATTCTGCTACTAAACCCACAAGAGAAAAAAAGATGACCTCTGTCCTCAATCCCATATCTACAGAAAACACAATTAACATCCCCTTGAAAACCCCAACTCGAAAGTTTCGTACCAGTTGATAACGCATCCCTCATGGCTAACCAAGTCACAAAAGCTTGTTTAGGAATGGATAAAGGATACCAAACCAAAGACCACCAATTCACAATATTTTGCTTTATCTGAATGGCAGCCCAAGTATCTGAACAAGAGTACTTACCAGTTTTTGAGATAGACCAATTTGGGGTATCAATCCCACCAAGAGGAATCAAACTTAGCTTGCTTTAAATATCAACAAGCTGATTAGAACGAGCAAGCCTCCAATTCCAATTACCATTCTGAATGACGGAATCTAAACGAGCCTCTAGTTTACTATGAGCATCATATATAACACGATGCTCATACTTTTCAAAAAGCCCCCCATCCGGATGTCAAACATCAAACTAGAGATGGATGTTTTTACCATTACCAACAAAAAAAGAAATAAAACTACTACTACTACTACTTATTATTATTATTATTATTATTATTATTTTGTTTAAATATGAATGACTGTCTTGATGTGGTGTGGTTGATTTACATTCTGCGTACTCGTTGCTGCTAACAAGAGAAGAAATTTGATTGTGAGATTTCATTGCTTTTACTTTGTTGAATAAAATGGAAAACAAGGTAAAAGGGAAAAAGCATTTCTGAGATGTTACTAGATAGAGATATGTTTGATTTGAGAGAGTTGAAATTTTGTGTAATGCAGAGCAACTCCGGGTGGGGATTCGACAAGAAATGCCAGTTCATGGATAAGCTAGTGAGGGAGGTTTCCCATCATTACAAATAAGGTCTGGGAAAATGACTTGGTAAGCAAGGAAGGTTGAGCATAATTTATATTCTTTGTTTTAAGGATTTCTTCGGAGTGTAGCTTCTTCAGTACTCTCTCTTAATTTAACAGTTAATGAGAGATTACATCATTCTTGTAATAAAGAACTACGTTGAATGCATTATGGCATCTGAATGATGTCGTAATATTTTTTGAAGCAGCATGTTCAGTTTTAGATTCATACTCATTTGTAGTGTTGTATTCTTGGGAGGGAGGGAGAGGGAGAGAGTTTCCAGTGTTCTGAAAGTAACTTCTCAAACTTGTTTTATTTCTTTTATCGTTTGAAAATACTTCTCATTTTTTTTGCTTTTCGGAATAGGATCATATCCATTTCATTGGATACTATCCATTTTAAATGAAAGGTCAGGATTTGAAGTTGGTGCATCTAACAGTGTATATGAAGTCAATGTTGACACGTCTTTTAAAATTTTAATTAATGTAAAATTATATACACTATTAGATGTATTAACTTTAAATCCTGACTATAAAATGAATAGCACTCATTTCTTTTGAAATTGAGAGAATCTTATTAAAAATGGGTTCTCAATTTACCCACTAAATTTTCATTTAGTGCGAGTGAGAGAGCCTTTCGGGTTTCAAGATGGAGATGTTACAAAAAGTATCTATATTTGTTTTGCAAATTGCAAATAATCTCCTTATCTTCTACAAATAAGAGCAACTTTTTTATCTTGGGCTCTCTTTCGGACAAGTATTTTGTTGTACCTTTAATCTCATTTATGCTCCGTTTGTTTCGGCGTAAAATGATTTCCGGAAAATGATTTCGGTATTTTACGGTGTTTGGTAGGGGCGAAAATAATGGTCAACGAAAATCATTTTCGGTTTGACCGTAAAACCTTATTTAATTTTTGGAAAACGATTTACGGTTTTTAAAACCGTAAATCGTTTTCCAAAATTATATTCTTCGTCTTTACACGCACGTTTGATATCTGACTGTCCAAATCTTACAATAATCACTAGAATAATGCCGGCGTCGGAATCCGACCACCGGAATCCTGCCGCCTGCCGGAATCCGGCCGCCGGAATACCGCCAGCCGCCGGAATCCAGTTGCCGGAACACCGCCGGCCGCCGGAATCCGGCCATGGACAGAAACCTGCCGGAACCCAGCCTGATCTGACCGGATCCGGCCACTGATCCGGCCGGATCTGGCCCAAATGGCCGGGATCCGGCCACTGACCCCGCCGGATCCGGCTACTGATCCGGCCGGATCTGGCCCAAATGGCCGGAATCCGGCGGGAATGACCGGATCCGGCTACTGATCCGGCCGGATCTGGCCCAAATGGCCGGAATCCTGCGGGATCTGACCGGATCCGGCCACTGATCCTGCCGAGATCCGGCCAAAATGACCGGATCAGGCCGGATCTGACCGGGCCAGGAGGTGTCCTGCCGGAATCCGACAATTTTGTCCGGATCCGGCCAAACATGTTCGCCGGATTCCGGCGACCGGTTGTCGCCGGATTCCGGCGACAGTTGCATTTTCATTTTTCGTAATTTTTTCGTGCGAACCAAACGCCGAAAAATATTTTCGAGAAAATAATTTCTTTTGAAATTGATTTCGTCGAAAATATTTTACGACGGAAACCATTTTACGTCGAAACAAACGGAACATTAGACGCAAGAAATCTAACGATCCTAGGCCTTGATGGAGAAAATTGTCGCCAGAACTAGAACCCTTATTCTATGCTGTTGCTGCCTCTAATCATTTACTTTTTACTATTAGGTATCAAACGTACTCATTTTTACTTTATATGATTTTTCAAACTCCTTAACACAATCACAAACAAACTCAAAGCGATGGTTGCGCGAGCGACAAGTATCCTCTTTGAACGTAATCATGCATTTCTTGTCCTACCCAAAGCAATCATCCATCTCATGGGTTGATGCCTGTCTAATTGATCTAGAGAGCTACAAAGTAACCAATCATTTCCAAATAAAATGCCGATGGATATCTACCTTTCATAATGATATGCTCGATTTAAAGAAGCCACCAAACTGAAAGAATTTTGAATCTAGACGTTACCAAACATATATTCCTTTGATGGTTCTAGACACGTAGTGCAATGTCCCATTGTCCTGTCTCATCAAAACCTGGACCAGAATCCTCTCCAATTAAAGGAATTGGAGAGGAGCTGATCCTTTATACTTGAGGATATATTTGTAATTTTACACCATTCTCTCCAGTTGATTTTCAACTGGAGAGGATCCTGATGCAAATTCTTATTCTACCTATCCCATTTATCCTATGTGACTTCTCTAGCATCGAGTTTCAATATACTTGCTTTTCAACGGTCTTTGAATCTTAGAGATACTTGTTATCTCATCTTTGTTAAAATTTTATTTTAATTTATTTTATTTTTATTTTTATTTTATAACAAAATTCTAACAAACAATTCAAACACAAAATTCTCTTAAAAACACAAAACGGTTTTAATCTTTATGTCATGTCATAACACTTATTTTCTTAAAAAAATAAAAGAAAAAAACACATTTAATAAACAAAGCCATACTTTTTTGAAAACAAAATCAACAAATTCTTTTCTTTATAATACAATTGATCTTCTCCTAATATACTAGTAAATTAGTAATTAATCCAATTAACAAAATGCATGTTGGAATTAGTTTAAGTTAAAGAAACATGAGTGGTGATATAAAGCAAAGCCATTCCCTCTCAACTCTCAATGCGTGCATATTTAGCTAGAAAGGGACTATTTAAGCACATTACATCTTTTTCTTTAATATGAAAAATAATTCATTAAAGAACTTTAAGAATAAAAAAAGATAGCTAGGGAAACCCCAACCACAACTAAACCACAGCCAAATAGACAAAATAGGGGAAGAGCTTATCTACAGCTAGCTAATTAATTATATCATCTGAAAATTTTGTAAAATGTCACATCTTAAAGTTGTCAACTAGCCGTTGTTTTATTCTCAAAAAAAATAAAAATAAAAAATAAAAAAAAATACTAGCCGTTGTTTTTAGTTTAGTTTAGTTTTGTGTTTTTTTTTTTTTTCCTCCTGCCGGCTCCGAATGGAATTATCCTATCTTTATTAGGGGAATTTTTAAAATAATTAAGTGCTGTAAAATGGTCCATAAAAATTAATTGTATAAATGTAAAATGGTCCATAAAAATTAATTGTATAAATGTAAAATGGTCCAGAAAAATTAATTGTATTAACCACCAAAATAATGTCATTTTCGTGAATTTATTTTATATATATATATATATATATATAAATGATATAGATGCAGTTAACAACCGTACCTGCATTTGTATATATAGATAATATTTTTTATTAACCGTATCTGCATATATGAATAGTATATAAAATATATGTAGACAATTAATATTCGCCAACACTTAACGCCTCTACACCTAGAGTTCCTCTGAGAATAACCATGACCAAATAGACAAAATAGGGGAAGAGCTTATCTACAACTAATTATATAATTATCTGAAAATTCTAGAAAAGGGTCACATCTTAAAGTTGTCAACTAGCCGTTGATATTATTTTTGTTTTTGTTCTCCACTAGAAAAAAAAAATAATCCCCATTCTTGACATTTTTTAAATATCTGAAATATATCAATGTATGCCAAAAAGCATGTAATTACTAGCATATACCACATATGTCTATACCACATACCGGCTCCTAATGGAGTTATCCTATCTTTGTAAGGGAATTTTTTTTTTTTTTTTTTTTTTTGAATAACTGAAACGGTCCAGAAAAATTAATTGAATAAATGTAAAACGGTCCAGTCTCACATGCCTTGCCTGCTAGCTAGCTACAAGAATCTTTTTTTTTTTTTTCCTTCTAATTGTTAACTACAAGAATCTTGCACATATATATATATATATATATATATATATATATATATATTGGCTCCGCCCCTAGTTTGAATGCAGTCGCTCGATCTATGTGAAAAAAATGAATAAAAAAGAAATATATATTTTCCCACGGGCATGGTTAATTGTTTTGTACTTTACGACACATGTTTTAAGAGTTTAGACACGTGATCCGTTTAGGTACACTTTACAATTAGTTTGTGAAATGACACTTAAATAAAGTGGTGAAAAATAATATTTTTAAGTGGTGGTGAATTATTATTTAAAATAAATATGATATATAAGTAAGAGTTAGAATCTTTTGCCATTCTCAAGACACAATTTTAGATTACCTCATTTATGTGTCAAGATGATTTGATCGTCTAGCTAGTTTTAAGATTTTCTTTTGGAAAAAAATATATATATATATAAATAAAAGTTATCACGTAAACAAATGTAATCAGAAGAAATTGTAACTTGAGAGGGCAATAAATCACGTCTCTATAAATAAACATGAAAAATAATTTATTCATTTCTAATCAATCTTCCCTGCTTTAAGCAAGAAACCACTCTTTACATTCACTTCATACTTGTTCAACAAACAAACCACTTAAAACACGCAATTTCGGCGGATGTTAAATCAGAGTGCATGACAAAACAAACGTAAGCCTAGCTAGACGTTACCAAGGCCACCAATATTACAGGCTACATTCTCTTTGTGCTCTTCCTCGTCCATTGTATCACAAAGTGTCCGACCCCTTGTCTCTGGCAAACATCCCGCAAACAGCCCACAACACCCTATAACCAACCCAAACACCCCATACGATGAAAATCCATCTCCTCTCCGGCCGACAGCCACTAGCATCGGAGAAAACACGCCACCAAGCACAAGCGCTTGCCTCAGCATCGACATAGCTGAGTTCCTCACAAGAGTCGGGAACAGCTCTATTGTGAATATGAATAATATATTAGTCGCCGTACACGCGCTGAAGAAGGACACCAGCTCTAGTCCAATCTGGAATTTTCTCCACTCCTTCCCCTTCAAAGCACACATGATACTGCAAACGCCACTAAGGCTAGTGAACACCATAATCGAACTTTTTCTGTTCAACTTTCCGATAAGGAAGAAAGTGACCATGGACGACGGTAGCTCAGATAAGGCATTCAATGTCACGCTCAAATATAGATTGAATGCCAAGTTTCCGAGGCCTAACGGCATGCCGTAGTACACCAATCCCATGCCAAAGCCCATCACCATAACCGCTGACAACCTTCGAAGCGCCCATCTTTTCTCCAGCAAGATCTTCATGGCCGAGTAAAGATTGTTGTTTCCCGTTTCGTGCTCAAACGACGACACTCCAGAGAAGGTCCAGGTTAAGCTACTGTTGTCAGGTGTAGCATTAGCAATACACTTTAACGTGGCCATCGCTTCATTTTCACGTCCTTGCACAAACAACCATCTCGGTGACTCACGGACAAGGAAGCGAACTAACGTAGAGTAGATGATTCCTGGGATAGAAGTCCATAGATAGAGATTTCTCCACGAGAATCCTATATTCATATAAGCTATAGCTGGCAGTGATAAAAACCCCAGCGTGAAACAAAAGAATCCCATCACCCCCACCTGGCCCCGCCACCTCTTTCCCACAAGTTCAGTTGCAAGCACAAGCGAACAAGTTCCTATTGTTGAACGGAAAAAGCCGCAGACGAATCTTAAAGCTGAGTAAATCCATATATTGGTGGAGAAGACGGTTAGTAGGGAAGAGACAGACATTGTTAGGCAAGAGAGAAAGAGGACGTTTTTGCGACCGAGTGAGGAGTCGGCGAGCGTGGCAAGAACGAGTCCGCCTGCTAGGCAACCCATGAAGAAGGAAGATGCGGGGAGGCCAGTGACAATGGAAGCGGCGCACTCCAAGGACCATTCAGATATGATTGAAGTGTGGGCAGGCCAATCCCAGGCCCATGAATTCTTGGGAAGATGGCAGATGTTGGAGACCGAGTCGTCGCATGACTCGTCCCCAAGTTGAGTGCAGTGCCACTTTGGGTGTGCATCAGTGAAGACGCTGATGAATGTTTGTTGGGCATCGAAGATCCATGCCAAGGACACAAGTGCGGCTTGGAGGAATTGGGCCCACCCGAAATCCCCAAGAAACCGTTCGATTCTGGAATCAAGGGATATTGGGAGGTGTTTCTGATCTGATGGTGGGGTGCTTTCTGACTCGGCCGAGTCTGCCTGGGAGTGGGAGAGAAGCTGAGTTGAATCGGCCATCTTGGACCTTAAGGTTGATATACAGGGAGAATTGGAGAGTGAAGGGCTTTATAGATGTGTGAGGGGAGCGGTGTGAATATTAGGGCCAAATTGTAATTTTAAAAACAGCTATTTTAAAATTTAATTTTTAAAAAATTGCAATTGAGTGTTTGTTAAAATACATTCTTTCATGGTTTTCTCTCATTCTCCTACTTTTTAAAATCATCGTTAGATGTGTGGGGCCATGTGTATCACACACATAGCAGATCTGTGGAGCCATGTGGTGATTTTGAAAAACGAGAGAATAGGAGAAGAACCATGGGACCGGAGGAAATGGTTCATTTCTCTTTTACAATTTATGGTTTGTTTGGATGCAAAAAGAAAACCAATTCTATTTGCTCCAGCTCGTCCGAATCTGTATTTGGCCGAAACGGCCACAACAAGGTCGTGAAAAGACTTGACTTCGGCCCCAACAACCATTTCGGCGAGCTCTCCGGGTCCAGCAAGAGCAGTCCCACAGCCGGTGACAACGCCCAATCCGGCGCAACCGGCCGGAATTTCAAACCGAGTCATAACAGATCCGACTCCATATCCACCCCCAACTAATATACTCGAGTCAGAGCCATGCCCAGACCCAAAGCTCCATGAATTCACCGACACTAAATGTCCTTCCCACCGGCATCATCTACCCATCTGGGAAAATCCTCAAAACAGGTATGGCTCATAGCTGGAGCTCCAGTATCAACGTGTTAGGATCCGGGTCGGGAAATTACGAGCACATGAGCATAATGCGGGTGGGTATGATCCCAAAGAGTCGGCAAACGCAAACGCCACCACGGCGAGCCGTGGCCACTCATCGGTGTTGGTGTTGGCGGTGAAGCTTGGAGAACATACTGAAAGTTGGTGTTGGTGTTAGATTTTTTTTGAATTTAAAAAAATCCATATTTTTCTTAGATTAAAAGATTAAAAAAAACATATTTATTTATAATACATTCATATTTATTTATATTAAACAATCATTATTTCACAATAATTTTCATAACTCCAATCATTCTACACAACTTTTCATACCTCCAATCATTTTTTACCTTGGTTTTCAAAAATAATCTTATACAACTCTCACCCAAACATGATTTCAAATACAATATAAATTCTACTAATTATCCAAACATTTTTTTTGCTTCGAAATTTGCGCACCAAATAATAATTGAATTCAGATTTCAAAAATCAAACACCCAAACGTGCCATAATCTTTAAAAATACATCTTCTTATTTGTAATTTAAAAACGCAATTTTTTTATATTTTCAAATAATTTTTTCAAAACGCGCTTTACGATTTGATTAAAAATATCATGTGAAGTCGCATGCCAAGTAGGGGTTAATATGCTGATGTGATTATTAGTAATATCCGCATCTGCATCTGCAAAATGGGATTATCATTTTTAAATATTCGTATGTGTGTGGTTATTGCAGTTATTATCTACTATCCGTATATGAAATAATGAGCATTTTGGATTACTATCTAAATCTGTATTCAAGATTAAATAATATAGTTATTACTATATGCAAACTTAAATAAACTAAGATTTAACTTGTTACACAATTTGCGATTATTAGTCATAGAGGGTCATTGTCTCATAGAGTAATTGGAATTAGGATTACCAAAGAAAAGAAAAATACAAATGTAATGGGGTATGACTTTAATATGATAGTGAAAAAAAAAAAAAAAAAAAAAAAAAAAAAAAACCTTACATAACCTAAAAATCTTAAACTTACAAAATCCAAAAAGACGTTTTTGTGAATTTAATTATTTATATTATATACAAAATGAATGTAGATGCAGTTATTAACCGTATCTGCATTCTCCAAAACCGTTATCCACATATACGGATATTGATTTTTTGTTTACCGCATCCACATTTGCATGTGCGGATAGCAAATAACAATTAAATGCAGATAACGGATGCAGACGATTATTATCCGCCCGCATTTTTACTCCCGATGCCAAGGTACTCTTTTGTTTATGTAAGGGACGGAGTTAATATTTAGAATGTGAGTGGGCAAAACTAATTTAACGAGGTTATGTTCCTGCCGTGGGTTTGTCTGGTTATCCAATTTAACGAGGTTAAATACTAGGTTATGCCTTGGTGTACGTGTTGCCATAAAAATGGGATAATAAAATAACTGGAAAGAGACAATTATCAATTTAATATATGAATCATAAGGACAGGAAGTGAGTTGTAGTGTTGGGAGCCGTGTTGTGTTGTTCAACCATGGCTGCTGCTTTAGTGCTGTGTATAGTCTCTATCATTTTTTTTTTTTTTTTTGAACAGTGTATAGTCTCCATCATTGATTCCAATGTTCATCTAAAAAGGAATAATTAATTAAGTTGAAACAGCTTGATGTGTTTTGTCTTGTAGTAAATAAAGTTGTCTATGTTCCGTTCATGAATAATGAATCACACGAAATTAAGGAGAATGATTAATATCAGAATATATCCTGTTGATTAATTAATTAATTAATTATGAACATGCACACTATTGCGGATAGAAGCTAGGCGTTGGTGATGATCGGTAAAGTTATTACGGTGGGCTCAAAACTCTAAGTGCGCTCTAATTAGTGATTGGAAAATAATAAATAATTTTATTATAAGCTGGAATATTATTTTATAAACAACTCATCCCAGCCCCAGACATAAAGTTCTGAGCTTATCACGTTACTATCATTTATTAATGTTATCTCATAGTCCACATTCATTCTGAACTAATCAGCATTCCTAAAAGTGAGGATGGTCCTTTTTTTTCTCCTTTCATTTTCAAGCCTGACTCAACTGAATTAAGTTGATAAAGAATTCAGTTTTCTGGCCTTTGGAAAAAACGAAAAGAACACAAAAAAAAAAAAAAAAAAAAAAAAAAAAAAAAAGATTTGACAGTTTGTAAGTTTCAGTTGGGGCATTTTTTATTTTTTATTTATTTTTTTTTTTTTTTTTTTTGTTTTCTATATAACAAGATAAAATGTGATAAAAGGAAAGCAAATGAAAGAAAGAGAATACCCCGACGGAACCCACCATGGGTGTAATTAAGATTTAACTGTGAACCCTGCAAGTAATATAAGGTTTAATTTCAAAGGACAGCATAATTGATCAAGGATTTGACGGAGTATGTGTCCAAATCTTAAGTCTGCATCTATTTTGTTAGTTGGTGGAATCCTTCTTTTGTTATTTGGTATAATCTTTTACGGCATGTTTGGATGCAAAAAGAAAACCAATTCTATTTGCTACAATGTTCGAGTTTTTTTTTGAAATCCGAATATATAATACAACCCGCATTTAACCCGAATTCGTTTCAAATTTTAAGCTTCATTTCTGAATTCCAACGCACTTTTACTCTTCCAACGCACGTCATTTTCTGTTTTTTAGTCGACCAAGGCGTCAAATGCATCTTTCAAAAGAAAAAAGAAAAAAAGGCGTGGAACACCTTTGAGCTCGTTTGGCAAACCAATTTTCTATTTTTGTGTTTAAGAATTGTTTTTGATAACAAAAAGAAAAAACTGTTTTTGTTGTTTTTTTGTTAAAAAAGTATTTGGCAAACTGTTTTCAAAAATAGTTTTATAAAACAGAAAACAGTACCTAATGCATTTAGACAATTGTTTGCAAAACAGTTTTCACTTAAGAAGAAAATAGAAAACTGTTTGGCATTTCTTAATATATTTTTTGTTTTCACCATTTATGGAGTGATTTCCAAACAAAATTTTTTCAAATTTATGTCATTAGACTTGATAGCCTAAATAAGAATAGTAAATTGTCAAAACTCTTTTACACTCTTTTTGTTAAAAATTATTCATGATGTATGCTCTATTCATGTGGCCAACAAGAGGTCATTTTTAGTAACCAAACTTGTCACTTTCCTAGATGAAGAACATGGAAAAACTGTTATGAGTGAGTGGAGATAGTAATGAACTAAGAACTTAACATTTAAAATATGATCCACGGGCCACAGCCATTCCTAATATCATGTGTGTCCCATATTTTTAGATTAACCTGCCTAATAAAATTAAATTGATCAACCATGACTCATTGTCTCACCTGCTTCTAATAATAACATTAGGAATTCCTCGTACAGTCATGAGAGATACAAGATTGTAGAAGAATTTGAACGAAAATCCCCAAACAAATATATCAAACCAAGTTTGAGATGGAGACTCATATGTCTTTCAATAATAGCAGTAATCCGTTTATCTAAATACTAAAGAAGTTGAGGGAATAAAGATTACAAATAACACAAAATATTAAACCTTCCATAGCCTCAATACTTAGTACTAATAATTTCAGGTAGTGTCGTTACCATTACATAAGCTGCATAAACATGATAGATATTAAACTAGTTAAACATAACCGACTCCGAAGGTCATGCACATCTAATCATTTCGATGCTGCCACATATGTTGTGCAATGCTCTCCCTCAAAACGGCCATCTCATGCCAACTGAATCTGATAGGTTCCGGAGGTTTCTTTCATGCCTTGAGCTGGACCCACCAACACTTTAATAGTCGTCCGTGCGCACATCTTCATTCTCCCAGTGGGTAAATAAATGGTCATCATCCGCAGTCATTCGAATGAAGTTATGCACGGCACAACAAGCTATAACAATTGTCGGTTGCTTACTTGTTTTATATGATGTCATAACTATCAATATTTTAAAACGAGCTTTCAATACACCGAAATATCGCTCTATAACATTCCATAGAGATGAGTGCCTATGATTGAATAGCTCCTTATAACCCCTAGGGGTGCCTGTTGCTCGAAACTCTTCCAAGTGATATCATTCTCCACAAAATGGTCTCATAAAACCTTTGGCTTGCGGGTAGCCCGAGTCCATCAAATAGTAATGGCCTGCACAATGGTGAATTATATATAAGCGTTTGTGACCATCTAAGTATGTGGATAAATATCTAAAAAATTAATGCAAATTTAGCATTTTAAATACCTTCTAGTGCCCAAGGGAATTTGTTCTTCACGTTACCAAGCGCATTAAGAAACACAAGTGAGTTGTTTGCGGTCCCTTCCCACCCAGCATACACAAAGGTGAATTTCATGTCAAAGTCACAACAACACATTACATTTTGTGTTATAACCGTCTTCCTTCCCCTAAAAGAGGTTTGCCTCGATGCAGGAGCATGCACTTTGATGTGTGTCACATCGATCGCACCGATAGCATTCTACAATAACAACAAAACAAGTATATACGATCTTTAAATAACAGGTACAACAATCGAGTTAAATTGGAAATGGGAAAATATACAATTACCTTGAACCACGGGTAATATTTACTTGAGTTACTAAAAAATGGATGCACTCCGATAGTCTAAGTCAGTCGTATGATATATTTTCCTCGCTTGCTAAAGGCTCGAATAGTCTGCCTAAATTTACGATGAACCATCTCCAAGGAGTGCTGGAAACGATCGGGTACAACTCTCATTCCCACACCATGACCAAGTATAAACATTGTGATACCAACGGCCTCTTCAACGGTGACTAATTTAGTATCTTTAGCGTAGTTCAATTCCCTTAAACGGGCACACAAGCTTCTAAACGCACCCTTATACATTCGAAACATGTCATGACAGTTTGCAAGGTTGCCTTCCAGTTGTTCATTGATATAGGCTGCTCCAGTTAATATGGATGTGCGTTGAGGCTCCCTAGGCCTGTAGTTCATAACTATCACTATCAGATCAAGCATTTCACGCATTTTGGTCTCCTCATCTGTGGAATCACAATTGGTATCCAAAATGTTATCTAAATCCATAAGAATATTGGCTCGAAAGTTGCCTCCACCTACAAACCATACACTCAATAAATTAGTATAGAGATTACTTTATACTACATATCTCCATGTTACTCTATGCACCCAAAGAAACTACACTATGCAAAAACAATTACATAATAGCGTAAAAGCATGTCATACATATAAAGCAACAACATTATTTATGGAAAACTCACAACTAAATATTATATAATAGAGTAGAAGCATAAGTTACCCTTACTTCATAGAGTAAAAGCACAACAAGCTTCATAAGTTACAAAAGTGATATCATAAGTCAATGCATTTTACATCATTAAGTAATAGCATTTTTCATGGAAAACAAAAACTTAATACTAAATAATATCCTGTCACATTGCATCTTAACCACACCACAAAACTACTCCATAAGATGAGAACAATCTACAGTGAGGCTAACCACTCAACACAATACTCAGGTAGCATCGTAGCAAACACAATCCTCCACCAATCTTCCTTGAAGGTCTGCACCGCTTTCAGATAAGTGGTGCTCGAGACAGGTGGATCCAATTCCGATATAATGGCCATGCAACCTTTTATCGAGCAAGGGTCAGGTGCAACATTGCTGCTCCTCATTTGTTGTTCCTCAATATTCTTAAGTCTTTCTTGCTTTTTATTATTGATATAGGACCGACTCTGGCACAACTCCTCCATAGCGGCCAAGGTTGCTTGAAGCTGTTCTGACACATTCTGCCTTTCTTTCCTCTCAGATCTTGGTGGTGCAGTACTTCCAGAACGCTTTCCAGAGTGGTTCCTTCCATTGTCATTCGCAGGGGGTGGGGTGTCAATATCAACAAGCTCTTCATTAGCATCCAAATCCACGTGGACACCACTGTTTAGCAGCGCTTCATCTAGATGTCTCTCCTCCTTCGAGTTGGGTGGGTCTTGCGTAGATGCATGTTGCAACACGTCAGTTGCTGTGGTCTTATTGAATATAATCCCCAATAGATTGTAGTTTGCACATCCTTTGGTCTTAAACTGTGTCACAGTAGAGTTAACCTAAAATAAGAAAATAAATAATCAAGCGCCTGAATGCACATGTCATAATCTTCCCATATTACCGCAAGGTTAAGAATTTACCAAGAGATGCCTTGCCCAAACATCTTCATCAACAGTGACCGTGCCTTTTTCAGGATCCCAACCGAATCTAGATGGTTCGTTCAAAAGGGTCGAGAAGCTACGGTGTTTCATGCGAAGCCTATTAAACTTTCCCTTTTATCTGTTTGTACGTCATACGATTTACTTTTGCTCTTTTGTTGAATTCATCAGTAATGTTACGCCATTGGATTTTGAAAAATCCCACACTGTCGGATGTTCCCTTGTTAACCTCCTCAACCAAAATGTCAATTAAAATCTTTTCAAAATGGGGTGGCCACTTGGTAGTATCTTCAACTTGTTCTTGGGTAGTCATCTAGTTAACATAAAAAGTGTAAGAGATCCGTATATCTTTCCTAATAGTTGGGTTCAACATCCAAATTTCAATAGTGAGGAGTTTTTATACCTTTCGACGTGTGGGCTTGGGCTTGTACTTCACAAAAGAGGGAGAGTTTCTTAGTGATCCATGACTCCCATGTGACCTCAACAAGTACACCTATAATGTACTCTTAGAGAAGTTTATTAACAACAAAAGAAAATTGCTATTTTTTAAAAAAAGTAGTGATAGTATTTTTCATGACTTTAAATTTTACTATGGATACTAGACTAAAACCTAGTTTTTTTCATTGTATTATTAGTATATTAGTACCTAATGTGCTATTCTATATTCGATATCCACATAAAAGCACATATGTGTACTAAATTATCTAAAATGTTTCTATTCTATCTACACAATTGAGTAATGATATTAACAAATGGAATTACTAGAGGAAGCAAATGAGATCTACATTTTCATATAGCAATTCCACAAGTGTAAAACATTTAAAACACTAAACCTAGTGTCAAACAGGGTCAGTTACTTGAAATTACAGAGGCATGGAAAAAAAAAAAAGAACAAAAAGAACAAAAAGAACAAAAAGGCCTATAACACTTCCAAAAAGATCCATATGAGTAGGGATGCATGCATATAAGGTAGATATTTTTCACAGCAATTGTAAATAAGCACCAACCATCCATCCAATTCAAACTGAAAAATAGAGACTTATCTTGAACTATTCAAACTAAAATACTTTCATGCTACAAACCACAGTGCTCACAAAAGGAACTGCAGGTTTGTATACACATAAGCACCAGCCTTTAAAAAATAAATAAATAATTGTTACTATATAACTAACTATTGCCAGAAAATACAGATTTTAAAGTGAAAGACTAATGGTATGACCAAACAGGCTCTACACATTAAAGTGAAAGACTACCTTCACCCACGTCCTACATATTACCCCAGAAAAAGAATGTTTTGTTACCGTCGTTGACTAGCTCCCAGTAAGGTAAAACAGCTTTTGATAAGAATTTGATGTGCTTGTTCTTGTTTAGTTTTGTAATTTGGGTAGTTTTGATGGGATGGTGTTTGATTTGGACAACTGAGGTTTTGTTGTTATGTCTTTAGCTATAAAGGGTTATGAAGCTATATATGATTTTTTGGAATAGAAGTTTGTGAATTTGTGATTCAGCTTCAGGAATTTTTTTTGTCTATTTTTGGATTGTAAATTATGGGTTGGCAACTAAGGACTAGAAAGTAAGAAGACTCATAGGATGCTAACGCCAACAACACAAAAAATTAAGGCAATTCTTGGCTCCCATGAAGCAAAAAGACATATTCCTAAGATGCTAATGCCAACAACACAAACTCTATAGGTAGGTACCTTGATCAATTTCCATTTCAACTCAATGAGCTTTCAGCAAAGATATTATTAAAACAGAGCAGTACCAAACTATACCGAATTAACAAACAAGCATTACCACACTAACCTACTGCAGAACCACACCATCAAGAAATGATTGCTCTAAAATTAAATGAAAACATGGCCAAGAGAAAATACATCTTCATAGAACAGCTCATACCAACCCCAACCAACAATATAATCCAAAACCCACTTTGATCATGCCCAATAATAAACAAATGCACAATAAAACGACTCAAAATCATTGGAAAGAATTGCAAAATAGTAGGAAATCAAAAATCAAAGTAGCTCGGCAACTACACAGTGATAGAGCACTTCAAAAACTCCAAGAAAACGAACACGAAATGTTTGGTACTTCTAACACAAACAAAACCCACAAATCCATCTCCAATCCAAGAACGCTCAAACATAATATACTTTAGAAATCACCCAAAGAGAAGAGGATAAAGGGAAAAAAAAATACCTTCTTCGATCTTGTGATTGGAGCCGTTTTGACAGATGAGACTCAAATATCTCTTCTGTAATCAGATCATCTTCTCCAACACATTAAGGCCTTCTTATAACACAAAACTCATGAAGGAAATCACTGAAGAACAAAGGTTGGTAGGGTTAGTTGGGATGGAAGGAAACGTAAATTCAAAGCCAAAATTGAAGATGATACGATGGCTGGGTTATGGGGTAGATGTAGGAATTGAAGAGGTTGGTGAAAGAGTGATGTGAAGAGAAAGGTGCAGTGAAGGCAGGCGTGAAGATGGAGGGTAAAGGCAGGCGTGAAAAGATGGAGTAAAGGTAGGCGTGAAGATTAATGAAGACGCGTAAAGAATGAAGATGGAGAAAACTAAAACAAAGAAAATTCGTGAGGTGGTTCGAACGGTGGCCTTGGCATTGTGCACTTAAAATGAGAACAGTTTCATGAAGTTGTTTCGCGTGCCTTTTCTGAAAAATGAGAACAGTTTCGTGAAAACATGTTAGAGTTGTTTCCTAATTTCATGTTTTTTGGTGTTTTTTGTTTTGCTTGTTTTTGGAAACATAAAACTGTTTCCAAAACAAGTAGCCAAACAGGCTCTTTCTCTCTCTCTCTCTCTCTCTCTCTCTCTCTCTCTCACACTCACATTCATTATTTGCTTCTTCCTTTTATACATGAGATACCCATCTCTTTCTCTCTCTCTCTCTCTCTCTCTTCCTTCATGTCTTGTTCAGAGGTTCTTCTTCAGACTCTCTAGCTCTCTATCATTCGTACTTTCAATAACGCACATTGCTGAGAGAGAGAGAGAGAGAGAGAGAGAGAGAGAGAAGGAATAAGAAAAGTGAAATTTTTTGAGAGAAGGAGAGCTAGGCAAAGATTTGAAAATTTTGGAGCTTTGGGATTTTGTTTGGTTTGTGGGAAAATGTCGCATTCCGGGAATCCCATTTTGGAGCTGGGGCTCAACGCGCTCAATGATCGCTTTTGAGACTCACTGAGTTGCGAGGCTAATAAGCCCGATTTTCGAGAGCTTGATCTGGGCTCACCCGTTTCGTCTCTACGAATCTGGCATAGCGGACCCGCCAGCAGTGGGCTCACTACCACCACCACCACTACCACTAGTAGTAGCTCTAGCTCGTCCAGATCGGTCTCTGGCCGAAACGCACAATGTGGTCGCGAAAAGACTTGACTCCAGCCCCAACAACCATTCTGGCAAGCTCTTCAGGTCCAGTGAGAGCAATCCATGGACAGTGACAATGCCCAATCCTGCGGAACTGGCCGAAATTTCAAACTGGGTCATAACAGATCCGACTCCGAATCCAACCTGGATCCAAAGAGTCGGCAAATGCAAACGCCTCCATGGCTCGCCGCGGCCCCTCATCAGCGTTGGTGTTGGTGTTCGATTTTTCTTGGATTTTAAAATATATATATATCCTTTTTTTTCTTAGATTAAAAAAACATATTTATTTATATTAATAATTATTTATTTATTTATAATACATTCATATTTATTTATATTAAACAATAATTATTTCAATCATTATTCCACACTAATTTTTATAACTCCAATCATTCTACACAACTTTTTATACTTCAAATAATTTTTTACTATGGTTTTCCGTGAAAAAATAATCTCGTACAACTCTCATCCAAACATGATTTCAAATATGATTTAAATTCTACTAATCATTCAAACATCTTTTTTTTGCCTCAAAATTTGTGCACAAAAAAATAATTTAATTCAAATTTAAAAAATCAAACATCAAAACGTGCCATTAATTTGTAAGTCGGTGGAATCCTTTCTTTTCCCAAATGGTTAAAGGAATCCTAATACAAGTAGAACTTTCTTTTTGTTTTCCTTATCCACATTGGTTTGAAATAAGCACTTATAAAAGACACTGTACTCTTTTTATTTGGAGATAGAAAAATAAAATTCAATTGTTATTTGAAAGTTCTCTAGTAGTGACTACTTCTTGGTGTGACGCCAAGATTTCTGGTGTGACTCCAGAATTCTTTTAGTTACAATTGTGCTACGTTAATTTTGGTATCAGAGTTTAAGGATCGGTTGTTTTCTCAAGCAATCCACGATCTGCCACACAACAACAAAATTCTCCATCATCGTAGAATCTTCTCTTCAGCCAACACCCACAATTCCTGTTGTTTATTGTGACACCCATCACAATGAACACTCGAAGCGGACGTTCTTATGGAGACAATCAACTCAGCCAACAACAACGTGATGATATATTACTTTACGTAGTTCATAAACTGGGCGCACTTTCTCATCAACAAGACTCTTTCTAAACGGGTGGATGTCGTCTGGAGCCAGCTATTCGACAAAACAGCATCTTCGAAGGAGAAGAACGTTGAAACTGAAGATGTCCCTCTACACCCAGATTCAGCCACCAAAGAAGAGATGCACTATGACGATACAATAGGCAAATTGAAATTCACACAATTTACTACTCCTTGTTATGACTCTTGGAGCTACCAGCCACGCCAACTATTTCAACCCAACTATTATCCACGAATACCATGGCAATCACCTACAGATTGCTTGGAGAACCATGGTTACCGAATGGACGACATAACCAAGAGAGTCCGCGTGGATGTCCCAAATTTCCACGGTAAATTGGACCCTCAGGCTTTCCTGGATTGGCTCACGTCCATGGAAGATTATTTAGAATGGTATCGCTTGCCTACTGACATGCGAGTGAAATTTGTAAAGATGACACTTAAGGGACAGCACGTGTGTAACGCCACGCCTTTTACAAACGTAATTGAAAATTTTTTAATTTCCACGTGACATTACTACGACATCACCAGAGTTAAGGTTTGGCAGCGGACTATAATATATCCAACAGTCTTGGATATCATTAGCAATCTTGTCAACATAAAATGTTATAAACACATAAAACTACAAACAAAATACAAACTATGTATCCTTAGCTTTTAAACCTCTTGAGCTATAATCTTCATTTATTAAACCTGCACAAATATACATATATATAAAAACAAAAACATAAAATACTAAAGTGAGTCCACTGTTTCTAATAATATAATGAATGCTGATTTATTTAATAAATGCAACATAATGCAAATATTACTTTATAATCACATATATACACTAACATATGATCCATGGTAGCTAATCATGGTCATATATCGAATATAAACATAACCCTAAAGTAGTGATATGTCAGTTTTAAATGCAAAGTTTTAGGTATTGCCCTTTTTCCACTACTTTGTTGGCCTTGGCACGGTTAGCGTTTTATTTGAAGCCTTGGCTTCCTTACTTTAACCCTTAATTATATTCTTTAGGAGCCTTGGCTCGAAACCTTGGTTTCCCTGGTGACCTTGGTACACCAGTTTTTGTATTTATTAATATCTTTTCAGATACTTCCTCATTCACTGAGAACCTTGGAACTCAAGTGAAGCCTCACGTACCCACTGTGGATCTTGATCCAACAGCTTGTTATTCGACAGATTATTAAAAATAATAAAATATGCACAACCACATGCGCAAACAAGTAAATAAAGCAGTAATATATTATAGGAAAGTCAACCAGCTTCGTCCTCAGTAAGTATAGAGATACTTATAGCCTTTTTTAGTGCAGTTCTCATAATAGCTCATTTATGCAATAAATATATATTTACATACAAAGTGTTAACATCATTACTTGTGAATATTAATTATATAAACTTAGGTACACTTATCTTTGTACCTAATCTTTTTAGTTTGGAAAGCCACTTAACATAATATGTTTGTCTTAACGTTAATTCCCAATATCTAAACTCTTTCTTAAGAGATTATCAATTTTCCATATCATTTCACATATTATTTAAACACCCAAAATCGGTTAAAATTATAAACATAATATACTTTAATAAAATAATTACCAAAATACCCAATTCTAGACCTAACCAAATCACACCCAACTGAGTAAGATACATTCATTTTGGCCGAATCATTAACACTACCGAAACTTCCTAATATCAAAAGCATATTAGCAACCAAAACACCTAATAGCTAAAACCTACGCATAGAGAAATTGGTCCAACCTCATCTAACACAATTGGCCAAAAACCATCAATCCAACCGACATCAATATAATACACACATGATCAAATCCTCACCAAAACACAGTGGCCGGAACAGGGAAGATCATCTCCAAAACAGGGGTACTTGGCCATTAAGAAAATCACCCAAAACACAACACACACCCATACACCGAACAAGCCGAAACACCGAACACCATACAACCAGGAAACCATCACACCAAAATCACGGCTCAGCCGATTAAGGATCAACCCAAAGGACCATCGAACAAACAATCAAAACACTAAAAATTTTATAGCAATTGACCGACCTACAAGCAATCTGCCGAACCACCAAAACAGCCCCAAAAATCAACACATGGCTAACCTCCCCAACATCACAGTATTCGGCCGATCAAAGGAAACCATGGGAATTTGGCAAAAATCCATAAAACATCAACTTCCAATTTATCTTTCAATTACACTAAATGACAGGAATTTACTGGAATTTACCTTTGAGGATTTTTCACAAAAATCCACCGGAAAAACGTTGAAATGGGTCATGGGATGTGTCGCCGGAAATCGCTACTGGAAGTTGCTGGATTTCCGGCCAGAATCCCCGGAAATCGCTACTCGGACCATCACCGGCGATGAACCATGGAGGATCAGGTCTGAGTCTCGTCGGAGGGTTGGGTATGTGCTCCGGTTCTCCTAGGTCCGACGGGTTTTCTGGCTCCACTGGAAGCTTGGCCTCCGGTTGGGTTTCTCCGAGCTTCTCCCAGTTTCACTCTCAGCTCCAGTCTCTCTCCCTCTCACGATCGGCGTCTCTTCTCTCTCTCTGATCCTCTCTCTCTCTCGGTCTCTCAATTTCTCTCGATGATTCTCCCTCTCTCACGATCTCTCCCTCTCTGTTCTTTCTGTATTCGGACAAAGGAAGAAAAGAAAGGAGACCAAAAAAGAAGAGAAAAGAGAAAGGGAAAGGAAAGAAATAAGAGGAAGGATCAGGTCTCATTCTCCATCTTTCCCACGTTCGTCTCTCTCATTGTTTCCCTTCTCCCAGGATCGTCTCACAAAGGCTCGGATGGAAAAAGGAAAAGGAAAGAGCATAAAAGAAGAAAAGAGAAAGGAGTTTGAGAAGGTGTGAGATTTGCTTGAAGGAGGGGGTTTAATTTATAGAAAGTAATAAACTATGGTTAATTTTTACTGCAGTTAAATTAATCTGAGTTAAAAGTAAAATATCGGATTAACTCATGGTTAAATTTACCTTAGTTAGACTAACCTTAGTTAACCTTAAAAATATCTAGTTAACCCATGGTTAACTTTTATCTAGTTAAATTAACTAGAGTTACTTTTTAATAAAATCTAATCATTAATAATCATAAATATTTTTACATAAAATCTTTTTCATTTAATAACTCATTAGGATATAATTCTAAACCCGTTTTTAAGTCCAGTTTGTTTCATAAATAATGTTAATTTTTGAATAACATTATTACACTGATATTATTATTATACAAAATAATATCATGTACAATAAATATTTCCAAATAATATTATATATCAATAATATTATTTCACAAAATATTCTCAAATAATAATATCTCCAATATTGGAGATATTATTATTCCAACTAATTCACTAGATATTTAAGTTTTAGAACAGATGGCACATAAATATGCAATTATCATAATAATGTCGATCGAGCGATGGTCGATCGATTGGCAGAAGTGGTCGATCGAGCGATTGAAAGTGTGAATTAATCACTACGGGTCTTAAATTCCATTTAAGGCGCCCTATCTTAAAATCTGGGGTATTACAACGTGTGTGGTGGAATAGTGTTGAAGAGCAACTCCACATGTTACATCAAACTCCCATAACAGAGTGGGGAGAGATGAAGTTATGATTACAAGAAAAATATTTGCCTATTGACTATAAAGAGTCACTATTTGAAGAATTGCTAGCCCTTCGTCAAGGCGGTAGTAGTATCGGTGATTATACTCACCGATTCCATGAATTAAGCATTAGGATTCAAGTTTCAGAAACAAAGCGCCAAACAATTGATCGTTACAAAGAGGGTCTTCGGGAGGATATTAGGCGGGAGCTACTCACCATGCGCCTAGTAAGCATCGAGGAGGCTTATCAAATTGCTGTTAGAATTGAAAATCACATGCAAACCCCTACCTCTAGACGTACCAGCCCGGCAGGATTGAACAACACAACATCAAGAGGTCCACAAAATCAAAATAGAGCTATCCTGAATGCAATAGTAGAGAAAGGGGTACTACTTTCACCAAGCCAAGAAGAACGGAAAGGAAAGTTTGTAATGGGCAACAAACCCAACAAAGGGAAGGAAGAGTGTTATCGTTGGGGAGGAAGAGGGCATTTCACAGTCGCATGTCCCACTCGAGAGCAAAAGCCTATTTTATTATGCGATGAAGAAAATTCCAACCTAGAAATTCATGACGGACAAGCAAGCATGGAAGATGACGAGATTGCTGAGGATTAGTTGGAGGGCTCAAATCTTCCCCTATGTGTTATCAGGCAAATATTGACAGGCCAAAAAAATGGAAGATGCTGATAGCAATGAATGGGTACGTACCAATATCTTCCACACTCGTGTTGAACATCAAGGGAAAGCTTTGAATTTAACTATTGGCAATGAAAGTGGTATGAATGTGATTTCCCAAGAGGCCGTAAACAAAATGAAACTCCCTATAGAGAGGCACCCAAAACCTTACAAGATGAGCTGGGTAGATGATACTTCTATACCCGTCAAGGCACAGTGCTTGGTATCTTTTTCTTTGGGCAACAAATACAAGGATGATGTATGGTGCAACATTATTCCTATGAAAGCATGTCACATTCTTCTCGAGAGGCATTGGTTATATGATAGGCATGTCCAATATGATGGATATTAGAACAACTATTCGTTTATTTTCGAAGGCAGAAAAATCACCTGGCAACCCATGAAGTTAGAAGAATTCGGTAAGGAGCCAAAGGAAGAGACACGAGTCTTGTCCATGCAAAACTTCACCAAAACTTGGCATGAACGGGGTATTGTGATTTTTCTTGTAGCAAGACACAAATCACGTGAAAACATGATTTCTCCTCCTAACAAATTGCACCAACTATTAAGAAGAATTCATCGATCTTGCTCTTGAAGAACTACCAAAGGAACTACCGCCTCTGAGGTCAATTCAACATGCAATTGGTTTTGTGCCAGGGTTAGTACTACCCAATCTGCTAGTTATCGAATGAGTCCAAAAGAGAAGAAGGAACTTCAACGATAGGTGTAAGACTTGTTAGATCGTAGTTTCATTCGCGAGAGTTTGAGCCTTTGCGCTGTGCCAGTTTTACTCAAGCCAAAGAAGGACGGTAGTTGGCACATGTGTGTTGATAGTTGAGCTATCAACAAAATCATGGTAAAGTATCGTTTCCCATTTCCCCGCTTGGACAACATGCTTGATGTACTACATGGTTCTACAATTTTCTCAAAATTGATCTTTATAGTGGATACAATTGATGAGTGCCAAATATTGTATATTTAGATCCCTTAATTTGCATTTGCTAAACCTTTAGCTTTGTTATTTTATGATGTTTTTGGTTAGTTTTGATGTTTTAGAGTTTTTGTAGGTCATTGAGAGAAAATGACGGTCTTTATGTGAAATTGCAAAGAAGCAGAATTATCTTTCACAGTTTGGTCAACTTATACCCAGAATTTGGAAGCCTCAGAGCAAATTTGGAGAGAATAATATTTTATCTAATTGAAAAACACATGTACGGCGCCTTTTTTGGTTAGGTCAATTGAAGTCCGTTTGGGAGTTGAAAATGGGCCAGGAACGAAACTTGGCTGGCAGCCCACAATTGAGCTGCCAAGTGGCAAGATGTGGTGGTGCCATGTCAACCCCGGCATGGGTTGTTGCTGCTGACGTTAGCCCTAGTGACGTCAGCAGCCATGTCATCTTGGGGGACTCGATGACATCATCCAATTCGATTGGAGCAACCGGATGACATCATCTGTGTGGCTACTTGGCCAACCACTTGTGTGAGTGCCATGTGGCACTCTCCTCTCCACATGTTGAGTGGATGTGTATCACACTCTTGTGGTCCCTAGTTTCATATAAATAAGCCCATCTCCTCCTTCATTTTCTCACACATTTTCGATATCCTAGTGAGAGAAGCTTTCAAAGTTTAGAGAGAAAAAGCCTTGGTGAGGTGGCGCAACTCTGAAAATATTTTCAGAGTTCAAGAAGCATTTTGTTTTGGGAATCGCTTAGTATGTTCCTTTTAACCAAAGTTTTTCATAATTTCAATTTTTTTAAGTTTTTAATTATTTCGTTAAGATACCTGAATGCCCCAAGAAAGTTTAAGTTAATGCTTTAAATAAAGACTTTTTTTTAAAATAGTTTTTAAATATTACAATAACGTTGTTGTGATGCCTGATGAGTGTCAAATATTGTATATTTGGACCCGTTAATTCACATTTGTTAAACCTTTAGCTTTGTTATTTTTTTAATATTTTTGGTTAGTTTTTGTATTTCGGTATTTTGCAAATCATGGAGAGAAAATGGTATTTTTAAAGTGAAAAATGCAAATTTTGGAAGTCAAAATCGGATTGGATTAAATTTCAGGTTCTGCACAAATCATAGTATTTTGACCATAACTTTCAGTTCAAGTATCGGATTAACATGAAATCAGCGGCGTTGGAAAGCTAATTCAAAATTATACAAATAATTTCGAAATAGAATTTTCCTAATTCGAATGTCTGTCATGTCATAAGTGTCTCGCAATATAAGAACACGAATTTCCTTGCTTCTAGCAGCTACAGACACTCCAAACCCTAGCATTATTTTCTCTTATTATGGTTTTTGAGGGGTAGAGGTGTCATTTTGAAAATATGGCCCTAAACCCTAGCGTTCTTCTCTCCTATTAGGGTTTAGAGGGGGAGAAGTGTCATTTTATAAAAATTAGGTTTAACCTAATTTTCTGTTATAAATACCCCATGCTAGGCACCACTTAGAGCATCAATTTTTTCTCTTCAGAGCACTTGTTTTAGCTCTTTTCTTTTGTAAGTTACTTTGTTCTTAGTTCTTTTAATTTAAATTTTCTATTCTTCTTTATTTTCTTTGTTATTTAATTCATCACTTTAATTTAAAGTTACTTAATTTTTTATTGTTCTTCTTTCTTTTTTACTTTTTTTTTTTATTACTTATCTTTGTTTATTGTTATTTCGTCTCCGTTCTTCCTTTCTTTCCCTTGGTTTTAATTTTTTTTTTTCTTTTTACTTTTATTAAATTTCTGTTCTTCTTTCTTTTCTTTTTCACTTTTATTATTTCATGATTTTGTTTCAAGAGTTTTTGGTGTTTTCAATCATGAGAGGATAAAATCCTCGACTAAGGTTGATGATGAAACCTCATCAATGATAACACCTATGCTCTTGTCATGATATTCAAAAATTCAATTTTCTTATTGAAAAATGAAAATGACTTCTAAAATAAACAACAAGTGTGTGCGCACAATGTGTTAACAAAATAATGCGGAAAATAAATAACACAAGATTTTTGTTAACGAAGTGAAAACTCAAGATAGGAAAAACCACTCCAGGGCAGCCAAACCCAGGATATCCACTATTCAGAAGACAAGACTAGATACAAGATAGTAACACTCACATACCCCTGATACAGTGGTCGTACCTTGCTCTCTAACGTGTAACCCAACACGAACGCCTCCCAACCAGGTCTCCTACCTGAATGGGTCTTCAATGGAATCCTTTACCTTAGGGCCAACCCCTAAGATAGACTTCAGTTTAAGCGCAGCAACAACACACACAACAATGGCTCTAGAGAGAACAAATCAGCTCAATAACCTCACAAAATAACTCTCTAAGCTCTAGTGGAATTCAATACCGAATTCTTGTAATTTTCAAGCATAGGGGCCTCTATTTATAGGCTGAGGACTCAAATGAGCGTCTGGCTTGATAAAGCTGGGCGCCATCCGGACGGTTGACATGAGTCGTTCGGACGGATAACTGTGCGATCAAAATTCTGAGATTTTCGCTGAAAATCTTTCCTATTTGAGAGCCGTGTCCGGACGGTGAGGCACTGTCGTCCGGGCAGTCGCACGTCCGCTGCAAGAAATTTCCTTACTAAGGCTTCGCGTGTCCGGACCATGGGGGATGGCCGTCCAAACGGTTGATCTTCTACACACAATTTCCATATCTGTTGAACGTGCGTCCGGACCATGGCAGACTGACGTCCAGACGGTTGAGTTTGAATTGCGAACTTGCCTTAAGGAGTACCACGTCCGGATGGGGGAATCCACGTCGTCCAGACGGTTGCAGCAATCTTCCCATATTTGGTTTTGGAAAGAAAATCTGAAGCTCGATCACTGAGAGTCGTCCAGACGGGCTGCTGAGTCGTCCAGACAGATGCAAGCTGGAACAGAAGCTTCTCGATACAGATGAGTGTCTGGACGGAAATCCACGTCGTCCGGACGAATGATGCTTTGGTCTGTCGAGCGTCCGAATGGTATGGCACGTCGTCCGGACGGCTGGAACTATGGACAGATGAGCGTCCGAACAGGATGACACGTCGTCCGGACGGCTGGCAGGGAACCGAAATCTCTGACTTGCAAACAGTACAGAATCTTCTGAAATACTTCTGAATAGTGGAATCCCTGTTGAAAAGCATCTTTACATACAAGTGATTTTGTCCAAACAGAATGTAGCCAATCACAGCCTAACACTTATATATATATATCCAAATTCCATGTCAATTTATTGAATCAGATTCTTTAGATTGATGATTTTTATTTGATGTTTGTTGTAATTCAATCGATGGATACATCGATTGATTTCTTTGAGATTGGGGTATCTATTGTGATTTCCGGATACAATAGATGATTTCGATTAAAAATGGATAATCGTTGTGATTTGTTTGAGTTGAATTCTTAAAATATTTTCATGCTTTGTTACTCAAGAATTTGAATATCGAGCTTATTAAATTGAATTTATGAATAAAATGCAAGAGTAGGGTGTTTGATTTGATTTGGTGAATTCCGATACCTTAGTGTTTTTTTATAAATTGTTTTATTCAGTTTTATTTATTTATTTATTTTTGTTTATTATTTTGCTTGACAAATCTTTCAAATATTTGGCTCTAGTTTAAATAAAGTTAATTTAAATAGAAGTTGATTTTTTCTTTTTTTACACACACTTCCCTGCGGATTCGACCTCGCACTTGCATGTACTATGCTACATTCGATTCGTGCACTTGCGAGTAAATAAATTTGCACAACAATGCCCAAATTCAATTGGTTATTTCTCAATAGCGTTACTGTAATGCCCAATTTATGTTAAATATATTTAGGCATTGATTATAATAATGTTGTAATCTCAAATTTATATTAAATAGATTTAGACATTGATTATACTAATGACGTAGTAATGCCCGTATAAATACATGAAAATGCTACATAGCCGTCTTTAAATATGCCGTGGTAACATCCACGCGACATTATGACAGTTTTAGGTATAATGTTAAGAGGCCAAAACTAACATGAGTCCAGATATTACCTTTTAATATTAATAATACTGATATATGTCACGCGCAAATACGATGAAATTGCAGCGAGCACTTGAGTCGTGAGTCATCATAGCAGTCTATGAAGAATGTAAATATGATACTTACTATGACCCTGCGTAAAAGAATATGATTATACTTTCAATATTTTGAACATGTGTTAAAAGAAATGATTTCTATAAAAGGATGAGTTTTAGAATGAAAACCGGATTTATGAAAAGTCACATTATTGCATATTTTTAATAAAAACTTATATTGATATTGTCTGTGAAAATAAAAGATAAGGTGTGTGAAATGAATTAATGGGTACTAGTCGATTAAATTTGATTATACATTTTACACCTCCAAATTATAAGAGGAAGAAACTGTAGCAACTTGTCGGTTAAATGGAGGTATACATTAGCACATCCGAGCTATTATGAGAGAAAAACCTGTAGTAACCCATTAGCTAAATGAGGTTATACATTTAGCAAACTATATGGAAATGGGAGATTGGAAACTTGCTCACAAGAAGAAGAAGAAGAGGAAAAACAAATTATAAGAAGATGAATATATTGGCATAGCATATTTAATTTACAGCATGAGATTTATATGTGTCTTATGATATGTTTTATTATTCTGATATATATATGTAAACATTTGTTGGGATAGTATTCCGACTGGTGACTTGTTAATAACTGCAAGACAAAGAAATTAGGCAAAGAGCTTGCCAAAGCGGGTCGGTGGGAGATATCTCTGATGCCTAAGTCAATACTTCTTTCATTTTAGGAGTAAATACATTTTTGCCCCATGTGGTTTGATGCCTTGATTTTTTGCCTCCTGTGTTTCATCTCGTATTATAGATAGTGTCTCTCGTTTATAGCTAAAGATGGAGATGATACATTTATCCAAAAATTAATGAAAGTCCATGTTAACACCTCTAAGACGCTGACACGTGTCCTATGCATTAAAAAATTAAAAAAAATTGAAAAATAATAAAATTTTTTTAAAAAAAATGGAAAAAAAAAATTAAAAAAAGAGGAGGGGTCACAGAGGTTTGGGGGTGGCCGAACCACCCCCAAGGGCCAATAGGGTGGTTCGGCCACCCCCATAACTAGGGCTGATCAAATACTCGCGGACCCGCCCCAACCCTCATGCCCCGCCTCGCCCCGCCCCAAAAATCCCGGGTTTTAGTTGATTTTTTGCGGGTGCGGGTCAAAAACTAGTATACCCGTGCAGGGAAGGTTGCGGGTTGGGGTTTTTAAAAACCCCAGGGACCCGCCCCGCCCCGCACATTTAAAAAAAATAAATAAATAAAATACAAAGCCCTAGCATTAGCAGTGCCGAACCCCCCTCCCCCCCTTCATATTTTTTCCTTTCTTTTCTTCGTAAACCCTGGCGCCGCACACACCCCTTTGCATCTTCTTCTTCTTCTTCACGATTTCTTACCGAATCATGCGTGCTACGTCTGCTCCAATGGAATTATGGAAGTTGATAGGCCTCGCCGAGTCACCGGGAACGGCGAGAAGATCGTCGACGCTCCAACGAAACCGAGAACGGCAGGAAGATCGTCGACGCTCACTTCAAGAGGCCTCGCCAAGTCGCCGATCCTAAGGTCAGTGACCTCTTAACCCTTTTTTGTGATTGATTTGTTTGAATCTGGGTTTTGAGATTTTCTTGTTTGAATCTGGTATAGTGGTATTGTTTGAATCTAATTTTCTTGTTTGGTTTTTGAGAAAATCTAGATGTTTCTAGATCTAGGTATAAAACCCGCATATCCCCGCACAACCCGCACCCCCCGCCCCTCATCATCCCGCACTGCACGGGTTCTCCCCATTTTGTGCGGTTTGCCGGTGCGATTTTCGCAACCTGCAAAGGTGCGGGGCGGTGCCAAAAAATGGGCATCCCCCCCCCCCCCCCCCCCCCCCCCCCCCCCGCCCCATGCTCAACCCTACCCATAACGGCCAGTTTGGGGTGGCTGAACCCATCCTTAGGCCAAATGGGGGTGGCCGAGCCACCCCTCCTCTATTTTTTATTTTTTATCTTTCCTTATTTTTAATGCTTTTTTTTCTTTAAGTTTTATTATTTTAATTTCTTTTAATGTATAAGACACGTGTTAGCTTCTAAGAGGTGTTAACGTGGACTTTCGTCAATTTTTGAATAGAAGTTGGATAGAAGTACCACTTCCGTCTTTAGCCATAAACGAGGTACCTTCTACGATATGAAATGAATCACAATGGGCAATTTTTTATTTTTTATTTTTTATTTTTAAAGAAAACCACCAAGTACTTTCAAATAGAAAAAGTCCCAATACTCTTACCTTCCTCCCCTATTCTTTATGTACTAACTTGCTTTCTTTAATAAAAAAAAAAATAAGAACAAAATGTGATGAAATCGAAATTGTTACGAAGAAAGTTTCAAAAAAATTGATGATCATAAATATATTTTACTATGAATTGATGAGTATGAATTTCTAAACCTTAGTAATTTGTCACTTAGTAATTTTATCTTTTGGTTATTTTGGTTTATTCATTGCATGTTTTTACAATCAATTTTAGTTTAAAATCACTCATTTTTCTAACTAGATTAAGATTTAATTAGTTTACATCTATTTGGTTTTCTTAAATTAATCTAATTCCTTGTAGTTACAATCTCGCACTTACAAAATTATATTTACAAACAATTCGTGCACTTGTGAGTACAATAAAATTTCACATGGGACGTAAAATATATATATATATATATATATATATATATATATGGGGTTATATGATATATAGAAAATGTCAAAGAAAATATAAGAGGATTTTATATTTTATATATGCTATTATAAACAATTCTACGGGAAACTCTAATCCAGCAGTCATTATGAACACACGTTAGAGATATTTTCTTAAAGAAAGCTCTTATTATAAAGGTCGGTTTCTATTATACTAATCGGGACTAGGGACTCATTTATCTGTCTATGTAGGGAAGGAAACTGAGGGTTTGGACCCTTATGCAGGGCTAGGGTTTTACGTCTAAGACCGTCTGTATTCTCAGTTTTGTTTTAGACTATCTTATATTAGTCTAACTTTGTATATATTCTAATGTGCCGTCTATGGCACCTTTTGGATATACAGTGTACTTAAGGTTGTGATATAACAAAGTTAATATTTATTTAATTAGAAGTTTATACAACAGTTCTAATGTGTTATGTGCTACATGATTTTTGATGTATGTAGTAATTTCACGTAAAAAAAAAAATTAAATATTTTTACTTACGCCATTGTTTTAACTGGCAGGGCATTACATTGAAGATGATGAGCAATGCCAACCTGAAAATAGGAAGGTTGTCGAAACTCCACATCATCAAATCAAATCATTTCAGCTTCACACAACCCCGACGTGTAGCAACTCTTGAATCAGGTATTAGTTTTGGTCTTCATATAGGCCTTTAAGATTAAAACCAAATATCTTCCCTTTTTTTTCATTTTTTATTTTGTCACGAGGATAGAGTAAAAAATACATTTTTATCACACAACTATCACATAATATTAATGTGACAGTCTCAACCAACTATTAAATATCTTTTTAATTTTTTTTAAACAATGACTTATTTAAATGTTGATTGAAACTGTCACGTCAGCATTGTGAAATAAAAATATAATTTTTAATAGAACTCAGACAGATGAGAATGTCTTGATTGTGCAATTCCATATATATATATATATATATACACAATAGTGGTACGAGTGTTGTAACATACTTACATGTGGCAAACTATTCATGTTAATTCAAACGAAAACTACAATGAGACACAGCCATCCCAAGCAATTTCCTCAACAGACCTAAAGCACTCAGTTCTGCACGGAAGGCCATATTCCAATCTCTGAATACCCATCTTCAGTGGCACAAGCTCGAAACATCCCTGTCGTATTAAAAGGCATTGTGACTTCTCCTTTGGCAGAGACAGCAACCAAGCCAACATTGCCTCTCGGAACAGACTCCTCTACAACATAAGCTGCAGCCTCCTTGAGAGAAAGACCCTTGAATTCCATGAGAGCTGCTACATCTCTTGCAACAGTGCTGCGGATTATTGCTTCACCTTTCCCCGTGGCGGAAACTGCACAGAGATTGTTGGCATATGTCCCCGCCCCTATGATCGGGGTGTCCCCAATCCTGCCAACCATCTTGTTGACAAATCCACCAGTAGAAGTTGCAGCAGCTAAATTCCCATCATTATCAACAGCCACACATCCAACTGTCCCGATTTGGCTATCACCATCAGCAGATGGTGTTTCTTTCTTCACATCATTTTGAATAGGTTGAGTATAGTCAAGCTGTAGATTTATGGAAGAAATTACCAGCTTAAAGTCCAAAAAACATTTCAAAGCACACTGAAGGCTGAAAAACAGGTTTTAGACAGGGAAAAATTAGACATTTGGGCACTTCAAATGATTTGTTAGATTGCTCTACGTACTGAAAAGTCCTAAAAAGTTTTAGGCCCTCGCCAATGCAAAGGAATAGCCAGCAGCTTGCAAGTAGTGATATGCACCATGCAACATTGCAACTGATTGAGGAAACACAATTTCACAAGCTAAGATTGATTCAAAGCACACATTCAGCATACTTCGCATCTACTCCCCTAAAAATAGAGAGAAGAAAATACCTGGACTCTATTGGCTTCTTTTGCCTGCTTAAGCCTCTCAATGTTTTCTGGAGTTATAAAATGGCTCTGATCTACAGTTTCAACACCCTGAACAAATTAAGAAGAAAAAACAATTTGATAGGTCAGCAGAAACATTTTATAAAATGCGTAAAGGCGCCCCTAAACATACATAAAAAGAAAAAAAAAAAAAATTTAAAAAAAAAAAAAAAAAAAAAAAAAAAAAAAAAACCCCACTAAACCCAAAAAAGGAGGAAACCAAAGCACCCTAACTGGAACCAACCCACAAAACCCAGAGAACAATACATCATAACAAGGGCCCTCTTGCCTTGCCCCGGCTAGAACCAAAACCCCTAACATCATAATTAATCGAGCACTCTAAGTTTTTCACATCTCTACCCCTCCTAAACTTACAAGTGGAGATTGATGACTCTTGACGCTACTCCTCATCAATTTGAGACATGAAGTCCCGAAAGCCCTTCACATTCCCCTCGTGGGAGATCCCCAGTGTTTGAAAACTGAAATCACCAACCCCTTCAAAATCACCTTCCCTCGAAGATTCACCCACCTCTGAGGAAGACGACAACAGAGAAGGGCACCCAAACATAAAAAGACCACAAGCCTCGACGGGGCACCAACATCCAGCATCTTCTCACCCACAAATTGGGACGACGGGAGAGAAGACCCACCCACTCCAGTCGAAGGAAGGACCTCACCGCTCGAGAGAAGGAAGCCACGCCAAAGAAGAGGCTAACTGACCACGTCACGAAAAAAATGCAGGCACCGAAAAAGAACGAGGACCTAGAGATGAAGGATGGCCGTTGATTGCCGCCACAACCTCGGTGATCAAGTTTTCGTTCGTCTTTGCACCTCTCAGCTTCTGAGAATACCTCAGCAGCTTCTTGGATTCCGACGGGTATATAAGCACCTCAGACTCCGACATCACAGGGAGAGAGAAACGGAGTCTATCGCCTAACTTAGCCGCCCCAGAAAAAGAAACACTGGTAAACTCCAAGCCACTAACATCCTTCCAAAACTAAGTCTGGAAGGTTTTGCCTAACTCAAAACCACCTCCAAAGAAACATTCTGAGTCTCAATCTGCATCACAAGTGATCTGCCAACGCTAGGCTGTGGCTTCGGACCCATCAAACCTTGACACGTCAAAACCACCTCAGAAAACAGCTTGTTGAGTTTAAAGAGAAACCTAGTCTTGGGCTTAAGCTGAAAAGAGCACCCTGGAGGCCTGCCAAAAGAGGGCCTACTCTTAAGGGAGAGCCCACCGCACGAAAAGCCCAACTCCAAAAGCCTTGCAAGAAACTGCTGCACAACCCACTCCACTTCAGCCTTCGCCCTTCTCGCCCAAAAAGGAGAAAGCTTCTTCTCCTTTCCCACGTTACATCCAACTCCTTCAATTTCGGCATCATCCAACTCCTTCAGTTTTAGTATCAAATAGAAGCGCTACACACCTAGATCAAAGAGCTTCTCACCAGACCCTAAAACTCCAACAACACACTCCACCATCCCTCGAGAATCGGACCCAAGCTGAGATTCGAAAAAATTAGCCCACAAATCTTTGTCGAAAGCCTGTTCAATACCAAGCGGACCGAGAGGCACAACTGATGAAGCCTCCACTCACAACACCTCACGTACGAAGAAAAAACAAGAGAAGAAGAAGAAAGAGATGGAGCAGCCATGGCTTCAAGAAAAGCCACCACCTTACTCAACTCCCTTTCAAACCGACCCCAACCTCTCCCTTGACGACCCTCCAGTAGTAAGATAAGCCCTTGCCGACCCCCCTCAGCATACACCTCCAGTTTCAAGAAACAACCGACCCTATTCTCACCTCGGCGAACAATCAAGACTTGTTGATCCTCTTGGAACGATTTGACGAAATCCTTCAACCCAGTGTTGAGCAATGCCAACTCCATCGTTGCAACCAGCCAGACTGCAAATTGAAGACCCAAAGACACCACACCAGCAAAACCCTTACTTATCTCTTCCAATTGCACCATCGCCACATCTTCCTTCACCGAGAAGAGAAAGGATTTCGCCTTGACAAAGAAGCGCCACTCCATACCCTCGCACAGAAACCACCACAACCCGTGATCACCTCTGAGGAGGACGCACCTCTAAGTGTCGCTCACATCGTCGTCAAAATATGGGATCTCAGCCAAAAAGACCCCCCCAAGAGCCACTAGAGATGAGAGACAACTGACCAAAACCACCAGAAGGAAGGAGCACCTACCAACTCCAGTAGAAACCCGCCGACAAACCACCAGCAGCTTCCCGAGCTACCTCAGAAAGGGCCTACAAAGACTGGGAAAAGGACGAAACCGAAGTGTAGAACCTTGGAACAAAGAGACGAAACTTGAAGCTAGCGGGAGACGCGCCTTCCCGTGCCACCGCTAGCAAAGGAAGAGAGAGAAAAGAAAATGGGTTTAAAAGACCAGACAAGTTGAAAGAACCAAGTATATATATAAAGATTCTAATACTTTTTATTTATAAATAACAATAATACTATTGTTATTATCTTTATTGTTATTGTTGTTGTGGTTGTTATATTTTTATTATTATTATTAATACAATTAGAGAGAGAGAGAGAGGAAAAAAATCAATGAAACAAACAAACGTCTATGTATCACTTGCTCGGTTTCAGTCAAGACAAAATATCCAAAGCCATACCAGTTTTCTTTTGCTGAATTTAGAACTGTAAATGGATAGAACCAGGTTCTAATTGAGACATATAAGGCCACATTTTGGAAAGGGTTTATTAACCATTTGCCTAGACATTGATCTATATGTTGATAATGTGCCAGACGCTGACAGTGTTGATAAAGTAATTTCATGTGCCTCTCAGCTTGTCTTTCTTAAATAATAGTTACAGAGGAAGCATAGACTTGAAAGTCTGAGTAATTACAAAACATTTTGGGAACATGTAGCACCTTTAGCCTGTAGGTAAAGGTATGGGTATTAAAAGCATATATTGTAAGACCCTGCATTTCACAATCTGAAATTCTTTTACTGTTTGAACAGAATTCTTTTGACCTATTTTTCTGTTTGTGAGATTAAATTATATTTATTATTTCAAGTTAGTAAATTAGGTAAAAAAAAAAAAAAAAAAAGAAAAAAAAAAAAAAAGAAAGAAATGAACTACTGGGAGAGGGAGAGAGAGGGAGAGGCACGATGGCTTGGAAGGGACTTTGAAGGCTGGCATAGAAGGTTTTCCCAAGCTTGAAGTCAGCAGGAATAAGGTAAGAACAAAAACCTCAAAAAGCTATGTTGATAACTTCGGATAGGCTAACCCTAGTCCATAGTTTGGGATTGGTCATGGTTTAATTGGGGTTGATAGTGTTGTTTGGGGTCCTTGGAACCCTTGTAACAAACCTGTAATCAGGGTTTTTCGATTCCAAAAGTCCAGGCCTTGAATCAGACTGATAATTCTAGCCAAGTCATGCATAAGAAAAACCTATAATCAGGGTTTTTCGAACCCTAAAGTCCAGGCCTTGAATGAAACTGCTAATTCTAGCCCGGTCTGAATAAGAACAATTTATGTACTTAGGGTTTGAGGCCAAAAATCCGGTGATAATGGAAACCTGGTTATTTATCGTTCTAAGAAGGTGTCAATGGACATCCTAGGACACCTCTAGGTCTAGGCCATGGAGGGCCAAGACATGTAATGACGAGGATTGAAGTATAATAATAACCGGTATTGTTAGCTGTCACTTTGGGCAACAAAGTGTGATAATGGGTTTTTGGTCAAAACCCAGACCTTGCATGACTTTTAAGGGCTGTTAAATTGATCTGGAAAAGATAGAAACAAATGAGTTTAAGGGCTGGTATCAAATGACTAAATTTTAGATTTAAGACTTACAAACCATGGTTCATTAGGCAATACGTTTTGATGCCATTTGGACTGAGGATTGAAACTTTTGAGTAGAATTTGTGTTAATGGAGTAAATATGTTGACATAGGTTCTTCAAGCTCGCATGGAAATAAGGCCTTTCTAAGGGTCCCCGACTAAAAACATAGCATAAGCATTTGAGGTGAGTAACATATATCTAGTGCACTATTTTCGAAAACTCCAAGTCTAATATAATTCTAAAATTATTTGATATACTTCAATTAAGTTTTTTTTACCTTGGTTGTTTGCTAACTAATGTTTCAAAAAGAATTTCGATATTAATTACTTTTTGAAAACTACTCGTTCTAATATGGTATCCGTCTATGTTCTGGGGTCAAGCACTTTGTTGTCTCTGCTTTATTTGCTTAGAAATCTCCTCTGTTATATTACTAAGGTTTTGGGACAGATTGATGATGTTGGAAATATTCCTGACTTATTTAATTGTTTCGATATTTTGACTAGAATATCAGTAAACTGATTTTCAGCTGTAATTGAGCATCTATTATTTGTATTTGAAACTTGGTTGCCTATGGAATCTGGCACTTCCCCATAAGGTGTAAATATATGGGTTTCTGTTTGTTACCTATATCATTTGGCCCTTGTACTCCAATAAAATTAGGTGGGCTGGGAGTTCAGACCTTCATTCAGTTTAATCAAGCTCTTTTGGGAAAATAGTTGTGAAGGTATGCTATGGAGAGAGAGGTTTTATGGAGATTGAATATGAGAGTCTGAGGGGTGGTTGGTGTTCAAAAGAGGTTTTGGGGACTTTTGGAGTAGGCGTGTGGAAACATATTAGAAAGGGGTGGGAGAAGTTTCACAACTTTGTTCGATTTGAGGCGGGGGTTGGGTCTAAAGTAAGTTTCTAGCATGACCGTTGGTGTGGGGATAGTTCGTTGAAGCTATGCTATCCAATGTTGTTTAGTATTGCTCGGAATAAAAATGCGAGGGTGGAGGATAATTTGTGTGCTCAAGATGGAGTTACCCAACGTAATGTCATCTTTACACGACCAGTTTAGGATTGGGAGGTGAAGATGGTACTCTCTTTCTTCGAGTGGTTGTATTCTATTCAGGTTCGACATGGAAAGAATGAGAGGTTAGTTTGGAGCCCTTCCAAGAGGGGTAAATTTGAAGTGAGGTCATTTTATGAAGTATTATTTAGACAAGACAGCCCTTCATTTCCTTGAAAGAATATCTGACGTGTCAAGGCTTCGTCGAAGGTGGCATTCTTTGTATGGTCAGCAACATTAGAAAAAATGTTGACGCATGATAATCTGCAAAAGAGGAATGTTGTGGTGGTTGAGTGGTGTTGTATGTGTAAGAAGAATGAGGAGTCTATTGAGCATTTGTTACTTCACCGCGAAGTTGCACGCGATCTACAAAGTTACATTCTTAATTTGTTTGGGGTAGACTGGGTTATGCCGAGACGGGTGTTGGATTTGTTCACTAGCTAGGACGATTCGATTGGGTGTGGTCCAGTTATGGAAGTTTGGAGGTTAGTTCCACTGTGTTTAATGTAGTGTCTTTGGAGTAAGGAATGCTTGGCACTTTGAAGACATAAAGACATGATGTTGGAGCTATGGAAGTTTTTGCTTAACACGTTATATATATGGATAGCGGCGCATCATAGCTAGAGTATTTTTATTTATGCAGATTTTTTTAATTTATTTTAAGTTCCTTCTTATTAGAGGTTCTCTTGTATACTCCATGTGTACTAGGGTTGCATCCCTCTGCGCTTTACTAATGAAATGACATTACTTATAAAATAAAAATAAAAAATTGGCTTGCCAACAGGGGTTTAAATATATTGGTGATTCCCTAGCCACCAAGACTAAGTTGGGGGTAATGTCCAATCACAGGGCTGTGCATGCGATCCACAGGCCACATGCCCTTCCATGATATGTTTGACTACCCACATGTATATACTTTTCTTTTCTTTTTTTTTTATAGATAACATATATATACTTATGTTTAGGGCTGGCAATTTTGACACGATCAGACAACCCGACACGAACACGACATGAAATTAGCGGGTTTGGGTCTACTTTAAACGGGTTTGGGTCATAAACGGGTTTGGGTCTACCGAGTAAGCTTGAAGAACATTGGAAGATGAGCGATGAAGAAGAAGCCCATGAGACAGTGTATACTGCAAGTATCTGAGAATTCTTTTAACGGCCTGCCAATGTGGTTTAAGTGGTCGATGCATGAATTGGCAAAGGCGGTTTACAGCAAAGCTTAAGTCTGGTCTTGTGAGAGATAGATATTGTAGGGAGCCAACTGTACTGCGATAGAGAGACGGATCTTCCATTGGATCCCCTGAAAAGGTAAAGAGGACGGACGAGGAAGCCATTGGAGAAGTAATAGGCTTTGCTTCATGCATGTTCGTCTTCTTTAAAAGATCCATAATATAGCGCCATTGAGAGAGAAGAAGACCTGAGTTCAGTTTGAGAACTTCAACACCAAGAAAATAATGTAAATCACCCAAATCTTTAACAGCAAAGTCAACATTAAGGAGGTGAAGTAAATCCGGGATGGCAACTGGATCCGAAGCTGTGATGATGATGTCATCAACGTAAATAAGCAGAAATACGGTGACTGACTGTGTTTTGTAAAGAAAAAGTGACGAGTCGGCCTTGGACCCGACAAAACGAAGTTGGATGAGCTTGTTACTGAACCTGGAAAACCAGGCTCTAGGCGCCTGTTTGAGGTCATATATAGCCTTGTGAAGCTTGCACACATGATGAGGAAAGTTAGGATTGGTAAATTCTAGTGGCTGAACCATATGAACATCCTCGGACAAAAGACCATGAAGAAAAGCATTTTGTATATCAATCTGTTTCATTGACCATCCAGCAGAATATGCAAGTGAAAGCACTATTTGGATCGTAGTGGGCTTAACAACTAGACTATAAGTTTCTCCATAGTCCACACCTGCTTGTTGATGGAATCCTTTGGCTACCAGCCGAGCTTTGTGTCTCTCAATGGAACCATTGTCTTTTCTTTTCAGTTTGAACACCCATTTGCATCCTACTGGATTTTGGGAGCCGTGTGGAGGTACAAGTGACCATGTCTGGTTATGGAGAAGAGCATTAAACTCAAGTTGCATTGCATTTCTCCATTCTGGAATACTCACAGCATTTGAGAAACAGGTCGGTTCCTGAGTGGCTGAGGCATGATTTGTTAATAAACCCCGAGGAGCAGGATATCGGACAGTGCCATTTGTGAGCTGTCTTTGCTGAACGATATTGTTCATAGACCTGGTATGCATGGGATGTATTCGGGCAGGAGGAGTTTCCTCATAGGAACTAGAACAAGAGCCGTGTGGTTCTGCAGAATTGGAAGAAGAGGAATTGGAAGATGAAGGTGGTGGTGCAGGAGGTTGTGGTGAAGATGGAGTGGGTGGAGGTAAAAGAATAGGAGGGAAAATAGGAGCTTGAACAGGAGTGGAATTAGGAGGAGTTGCAGAACCTTGAGAAGCAAAAGGAAATCGGGATTCATGGAAGATGACATCCCGAGAGATGTACACTCGGCCAGATTCTATGTGAAGGCATTTATAGCCTTTGTGATGTTGACTGTACCCAAGAAAAACGCATTCTTTGGAGCGTTGGGAGAATTTATGAGTGTTGTAAGGCCTGAAATTTGGAAAAAACGCGCACCCAAATACTTTAAGAAACTTGTAATCAGGAACTTGATGAAATAATTTTTCAAAGGGGGACTGATTATTGAGCAATGGAGTTGGCATTCGGTTGATGAGATAACAGGAGGTAAGGCAAGCATCTTCCCAGAATTTTTGAGGGAGAGAACTCTCGGCCAGTAGGGCTAGAGTGGTGTCAATTAAGTGTCTATGCTTACGTTCGGCACACCCTTGTTGTTGGTGTGTATGAGGGCAAGAAAGACGATGTGTGATGCCTTGAGATTGAAAATAAGAGTGAAGATTACGATATTTACCCCCCCAGTCCGATTGCACACTGATTATTTTTGTGTTTAAGAGCCGTTCAACCACAACTTGGAACTTAAGGAAGATAGACATGACATCTGATTTGGCTTGTAGAGGAAAAACCCAAGTAAAACGACTAAAGGCATCAATGAATGACACATAAAACCGACTTCCGTTTATTGATAATGTTGGAGAAGGTCCCCATACATCAGAGTAAATTAATTGTAAAGGACTACAAATTGAAGCACTAGAAGAACTAAATGGCTGCTGATGACCCTTGGCTTGTGCACATGCAGAGCAAGGGGAGGAAGCCTTATTTGAAGAAACTGGAAGGTTGAACTGAGAAAGAACATGCTGAACTGTGCGAAAGGCAGGATGACCCAAGCGCTTGTGCCATGAAGCTGTAGAAGTGCGTTCACCGACAAAGGCTTGTTTTATTGACGAAGAACTGGTTGACGGAAGAAGGTGATAGAGATCATCTTTAGTTTGCCCTTGGTGGAGGATGGCCCTGGTTTGAATGTCCTTAATCAAGAAATAAGATGAGTGAAATTCAAAAAATACAGAGTTGTCAAAGGCAAATTTCTGAACTGAGAGAAGATTTTTAGAGATGGATGGAACACGAAGGAGTTGGTTAAGGATAAATTTACGCCAAGAAAAGATGAATGATGCAGAACCAACATGAGAAATAGGCAAACCTGCTCCATCCCCTACTCGGATCTGATCCTGGCCGTGATATTCCTCACGAGATAAGTTGAGGTGTTGTAGCTCGTTAGTGACATGATGTGTAGCACCGGTGTCCGGATACCAAACATCATTTGCTGGTAGGGCTGGTGTTGAGTAGTAGGCCTGTGGAGAAGGGGGAGGTTGCTGATCTGGAATAGACTTCTGTCGATGGTAGCAACGAAAGGCAGTATGGCCGATTTTCCCGCAAATTTGGCAAGTAGGACGGGAACCGGTAGCAGCATCAGGAGAAAAATAGGAGCCACAGCCACGATTGTTGGGAAAATAGCCACGACCACGGTTGAAGGGTCGTCCTCCACGGCCACGGTAGCCCCTGCCTCGAGGTGGGAAGGAGTGATTTGTAAAATTTGCAACAGCCGGAGGAAGATCAAGGGCAGAGGTCTGCTGGTCCATGCGCATCTCGTGAGCCAGTAGATGACCATAAAGTTCATCTATGGATAAGGGATCAACCCTGGTGGTGATAGATGTCACAAACGGGTCATATTCGGAGCCAAGACCCTTGAGGAGAAAAGAGACGCTCTCAAAGTCACTGAGAGGTTGTCCGGCGGCAGCGAGAGTGTCACTAAGAGTCTTGATGGTTTGGAAGTATTCTGTGATGGAGCTGCTACCTTTCTTTACTGTGGCAAGCTGAAAATATATTTGCATGACTCTAGCACGGGCTTGAGATGCAAACATGGAAAGCAAAGTGGACCAGAGAGCTGCCGAGGAGACGCTGCCAACTGCATGAACCACGTAGGGTTCGGTTAATGTGGATATAAGGATGCTGAGTATCATCTGATCACGCTGGTTCCACGCAAGAAATTCAGGGTTGACAATTGTGGCAGGCGCTCCAGCATCAGTTGAAGGATTCGGAATTGTTTGAGGCAGAGGCTGAGATGAGCCGTCAAGAAAGCCGTAGGCGTCCTGTCCTTTGATGTAGGCGAGAGTCTGTGTTTTCCACGCCATAAAGTTTCCTTTGGAGAGTTTGATATGAAGATTCGGATTCATGTTGGGTATGGTTAAGACAATCGGTTGCGGTTGGGGAGGTGGGAGATGAGGTTGAGTGGCTATGGAAGCCACCGAACTGGCAGAAGCACTGGATTCGGAATCAGAATGAGCCATAGCTCAAGACGTGTGTCTTTGAGATGGCTCTGATACCATGATAGAACATAGAAATTATGGAAGCTAAAACCTTGCTCTTTACCGAGCATTCATTGATCATATATAGAGTTTCATTACAGAGTTTTAAGTTAAACACCAACTCTAGTCTAGCAACCGGTTTCTACCTCTAAATACATTCAAACTATAACACTTGAAATCTTTATCCAGCTATGATACTATTGCATTAGGACTCTATAACATGTCTCGGCTTTTGGATAGAAGTAGAGGACTTCTTAGTAGAGTCCCGGTTGGACACCTCCACAGATTGAGCCGCACAAGACTCCTGCTGGGACTTTGAGTCTTGTGCGAGAGGTGTTCTAATAAGTATCATGCCAGTGTTGTAATGCTCGAATTGCAGCCAAGATCAGAAAAGAGATGCTGACCTCTAGGCAGCATACCTTGGCCACATTCCACATGTAGAAATATTGATTCTAAAATTTTGGAAGTACTATCCTTTAGCCATAAAATTTATTAATTCTGTGGATAAAATAAATATATATATATATAGACACACACACACACAAAACATGAATATATCTGAATAAAAAACATTATAGAGATTTGCCTTCAATCGGAAATGACACACACACACACATATATATAGGCATGAATATGTCTGAATAAAAAACATTATAGAGATTTGCCTTCAATCGGAAATGACACACACACACACATATATAGGCATGAATATATCTGAATAAAAAACATTATAGAGATTTGCCTTCAATCGGAAATGACACACACACACTCGCACATATATATATATATATATATATATATCTGAATAAAAAACATTATAGAGATTTGCCTTCAATCGGAAATGACACACACACGCGCGCACACATATATATATAAAGGAAAAATGGAGAATATAATAGAAAAGTTCAAGGCTAGCATTTTTTCATAGTAAGATTCACTCACTTGTTCCCTTGCAAATTTTTCTGCTCCATCAAAAGCAAGATATATATGAGGAGTTTTCTCCATGACCAGTCGTGCTAAAGATATAGCATTAACGACAGTAGTGAGACCAGAAACAGCTCCACATCTTCTGGTGTTACCATCCATGATACAAGCTTCCATTTCAACCGTGCCTTCGTTGGTTAAGACAGATCCCCTACCCGCATTGAAGTGCGGATTGTTTTCTAGTTCACGAACCTATACATAGCAAATGATCAAATGTACACCAGAAAGTGAAATAAAGTAGGAAGAAAGTTCAAAATCCTTCAACTGCAAAACAAATTACCAAGGCCCATATTTAGCCAGAGATTCAGCATTTCAATGACCTTCCAAAAAGACATAGAAATCTTCCTTGGCATGAATATAAATGACTGATGAGAAAGGTTTTACCTTTTACTGAAGAGATCATAGAACATTTCATTCTTGTCATCGCAGTGCTTGGCAATAGAATTATTATTACCTTTTTTTTTTTAAGTAAAAAAAATTCAATAAAAGCACAAATGGCGCAACCCAAGTACAAATGATGCATACAAGAGAAAATACCCATCAAGATCAAGAAGAAGAAAAGAGCGCACAAAAATATACAAAACTAAAGATATTGAGAAGAGCATTAACAGAGATCTACTCCAAGAGTGATTTAAGAAAAAATATTTGTAATGACTCTGGAAAAGCGAGCTGGACACATATGCCATATCACTCAAAAACGACTAGTCAAGTTACAATTGGATCTCCCCAAAACCGCTTATAAAGCTCAGTCTCACCTAGTAAGAAACTGTTGTGGGCCTGGGTTTGGGATCGTGTGATGGGTTTGTGGATGGGTAAAGCTGCAGGATTTGATTTCCTGAGTTTCCCTATGGTGGAAGGTGAAAGATGGTGAATGGATATGAGGTATTCGAGGTACCTCTGCCTCCCAATTTCAACTACAAGAGTTGTGATTTTTTGATAAATTTCAGCATGTATTCTTCTTATTCAGAATCACTACTTATAGAATACAATATCAATACTGTTTTGGCTAATGCCTTGTTTTTAGGAATCCTTCCCTTATTTCTCTCCCTAAAAATCCTGCTATCAATCCCTTAATTATTGGAATACATAATTCCTTATTTATAGGACTTTCCCTCCCACAAGTCTTGCTCTCCACGCACAGACTTGTGCCTTACTTCTTTCCTAAAATACCTCAGCCGCCACTTGGATTAGGTTTAGAGTGTGCAACAGTTAGGGTTTCATCATGTTGCTGCACTCGTTTGGGCCTCCTAACATAGGTCCGTAACACTCCTCCGCCCTTATAATGACCCTTGTCCTCAAGGGCAAAGGTGGGAAAACGCAACTGGAAGTCTGTGAGAGACTCCCATGTGGCATCTGCAGGTGATAACTCCTTCCAATGCACTAACACTTCAGTACTGCCCTGCTGAACTCGTTGATCGAGAATGGCTTGAGGAGTCAGCCTGCTATCTTGAGACAGAAGGGGAAGATCATCCTGAACTGGTACGCCAACACCCACCCATTTTTTTAGGACCGATACATGAAAAACGTTATGAATTTTAGCCTTTGGAGGCAAGGCTAGTTGGTACGCCACAGGGCCTATTTTCTTGATGATTCTGTAGGGTCCATAGAACTTAGGAGCTAGTTTCTGGTGCTGCCTCTTCTGTACAGAATGCTGCCGATACCCTTGGAGCCTCAAGTAAACCCATTCTCCCTCCAAAAAACTGCGTTCCGTATGATCTTTATCATAGACTTGCTTCATTCGATTCTGGGCTGCAAGCAAGTGTTGACGTACCTCCTTAAGAACTTCATCTCGAGTCTTCAGGGTGTCCTCAACAGCAGCGGACTTGGTTGTTCCCGGAACATAAGGTAGCAAGGATGGCGGTGGTCGACCGTAAACGATCTCAAAGGGAGTCCGCTTAGTAGCTGAGTGGAAGCTGGTGTTGTAGCAATATTCCACCCACAGCAGCCACTTGGCCCATAGTTTAGGTGAAGAACTTGTGCAACACCGTAAGTACATTTCAATGGTGCGGTTCACAACCTCCGTTTGACCATCCGTTTGGGGGTGATAAGCGGAACTGAAATTGAGTTTGGTCCCATGGAGGCGAAAGAGTTCCTTCCAAAAAATTCCGGTGAATACCGGGTCTCGATCACAAACAATTGAAGAGGGAATGCCATGTAAGCGGAAAATTACCTCAAAGAAGGTTTTCGCTACTTGGGCTGCTGTGTAAGGGTGCTTGAGAGGAGTAAAATGCCCATATTTGGAGAGGCGATCAACAACGACAAAGATAGTAGTTCTACCATACAAAGTGGGCAATCCATCTATGAAATCCATGGATATATCGGTCCAAACTTGCTCTGGAATGGACAGGGGCTGCAGCAGCCCGGCAGGCTTGGTGTTGTCAACCTTGTGGCATTGGCAAGTATCACAATTTTTAATAAATTCGCGGAGTTGCTGCTTCATTTGCGACCAATAGAAAACTGATTTGAGACTTTTGAGTCCCTTGTGATACCCCTTGTGTGTGCTGTTATGGAACTCAGCAATGATGGTGGCTGTGATAGGTGAGGCAGAGTTGAGGTAGATCCGATTTTTGAAGTAGATGAGGCCCCCCTGTAAACTCCAAGGACCTGTGATATTTCCCTGCTTGATCTTCTCTGTTAGGTCTATAAGGTTAGGATCTTGTTGGAGTTCCTGCTGAATGGGCATGATCCAGTGAGGAATTGGGGCTGATACAGCCAAAAGAGTGCCCTCCATTTGTCGAGAAAGGGCGTCTGCTGCACGGTTCTCATAACCCTTCTTGTATTCAATGCTGAAGTCGTACCCCATGAGCTTGAGCAGCCACTTCTGCTGTGCCTCCGTGGCTATGGTTTGGTCCCATAAGAACTTAAGGCTGCGGTGGTCAGTCCGCACAACAAATCGGTGGCCTAGGAGGTATGGCCACCACTTACGGACAGCTGTGACCAAGGCAAGCATTTCCTTGTCGTAGGTAGAAAGAGCAAGATTACGACCATGGAGAGCTTGGCTGAAATACGCAATGGGCCGGTGTGATTGCATTAAGACTGCCCCTATGCCGAGGCCGGATGCATCACACTCTATTACAAACTGTTGAGAAAAGTCCGGTAGAGCTAACACCGGTGCATCAGTCATGGCCTTCTTGAGCCGAAGGAAGGAGTCTTCAACCTCTTTGTTCCACCCCCAAGCATCCTTTTTTAGGATCTGCGTCAACGGTCGAGCAATGCTGCCATAATGCTCGATAAATTTACGGTAGTAACCCGTGAGGCCGAGAAAGCCTCGAAGTGCCTTAAGGGAGTGGGGTTTTGGCCACGCCAACATTGCCTGAATTTTATCGGGGTCTACGGCGACACCCTCCCTGTCAATCACATGGCCCAAATACTTCACCCGCTGCTGCCCAAAACTGCATTTTTCTTTCCTTACATACAAGTGGTTAGCTCTCAAAAGCCCCAAAACAGCAGAGAGGTGTTGTAAGTGTTCTGTCCAATTCTTGCTATATATTAGGATGTCATCAAAAAAGACAAGAACAAACTTACACAAGAGGCTGCTGAAAATATCGTTCATCAACGATTGGAATGTTGAAGGGGCATTCGTGAGGCCAAATGGCATGACTAGAAACTCAAAGTGTCCATGATGCGTGCGAAAAGCCGTCTTCTCTATGTCTTGCTGCTGCATTCTTATTTGGTGATACCCGGAACGGAGGTCAAGTTTGGAGAAATACTTGGCCCCTTGTAGCTCATCCAGCAGCTCGTCTACCACAGGAATGGGGAACTTGTCTTTAATTGTAACTCGGTTAAGGGCTCGGTAATCTACACATAGTCGCCACGAACCATCGTGCTTCTTGACCAGCAGCACAGGGGAGGAATAAGGGCTGGTACTAGGCCGAATGTCCCCTGTATTGAGTAATACCACAATCTTTTCGATCTCATTCTTTTGGTAATGAGGGTACCTATAGGGTCGCACATTGACAGGAGGAGAACCCTGTATGAGGGTGATTCTGTGGTCATGTGGACGCGCGGGAGGAAGACCATGCGGTTCCTCAAAGAGCCCCTGGAATTCCTGCAACAGCTGCAGTAAGTCCGGGTTGTTAATGCTCGGACAGTGTTGCTCCACCCCCAACTCCACCGCCAGTAGTTGCAGTAAAATACCCTCGGAACTACGGCGAAGTTCCCTTTGCATTTTTGACCCGTCCAACACTCTGTTGCTGGGGCCGTTAATACCGGTCAGAGTCACCCTTCTTCCTTGCCACGTGAAACTCATGAGCAGGGAGGCAAAATCCCAAAGGATGGGACCCAATGTCTTGAGCCATTGTGCTCCGAGAACGGAATCATACCCCTGAAGATCAATGAGAAAAAACTCAAGTATAAAACAAGTACCTTCTAGGAAAACGGGTACGGCTGAACACTTCCCTTTGCTCAATAGCCTCTCCCCATTTGCCACTATTACTTCAAAAGCCGTGTGCTTGTCGGGCACCAACCCCAATCTTTCCGCCAACCTTGTGTTAAGGAAATTATGCGTGCTTCCCGTATCTGCTAACAAAATTACCCGCGCCTTCCTGATGGTACCAGAGATACGCATGGTTTGAGGGTTGGGTACTCCGGAAATGGCGTGAAGGGAAATCTCCGGAATCTCAAATTCCTCCTCCTCCCCTGCTTCCTCGTTTTCTGTCGGGTCTGTGATTTCAGCTTCCTCATAAATACCTTCAATCAGGAATAGCTTCTTACATCTATGGCCGGGTGAGAACTTATCATCGCAATTGAAGCAAAGGCCCATTTCCCTTCGGTCTTTTAATTCTGCTGGGCTCAGTTTCCGGATTACTGGCGTCCGATTCCGCACCAGATTGGCTGATGGTAAGGGTGGTACACTCGGCTGACCAGCACTCCTCCGTGGTTCGAAGAGTTGGGGACTCCTTCGTTGAGACATCAGCCGTCTTTCATACAACCTGGCAAGCCCAACTGCCGCGGTCAGGCTGGTTGGTCGGGAAGCTTGGACCTCCGGCCTAATGCTCTCCTTGAGGCCGCTTATAAATCCCCCTACTTGTTGTGCGACCGAAAGTCGACCCGCCCTGCTCAACAAGCGTTCATACTGCCCTTGATATTCTCGCACCGTCCCGGTTTGGCGTAGTTTTGTAAGATCCCCAAAGAAATCTTCGAACTGGGTCGGTCCGTACCTCACATGCAAGCCGTCCTTCAAACTTTCCCATGAGGCCGCTTCCTCTATTTCCTTGAAGAGTTGGTACCAGAGTTGCGCTTCGCCCTCAAGGTGGTAAGCCGCCAGACTTACCCTGTCTTCTTCCGCAGTATTTTGAAATTCAAAAAACTGCTCTGCGCGGCACACCCAACTGGTTGGGTCTTCGGTGCCGTCATATTTGGGGAAATTCAGCTTTGCAACCTTCGGGAAGGAACTTCCAGATTCAGCCCGATTGGAATCCTTGCCCGCTCGACCCCTGGATGAACTCGCCGCATTGGTCTGCTCTTCCTCTCGATGACTCTGACTTTTGGAGAGCAATGCACTCAACATCTCCTCCATACGTTTTTGGGTACCGAGCATCATCTCCATCTCCTTCTGCATCCGATCGTCCATGGCTCCTATCTCCTTCTCCACTCGCTCAATCCTTTGCTCCATCTCTTCGGAACTTAGCTCTGATACCAAGTTGTTGTGGGCCTGGGTTTGGGATCGTGTGATGGGTTTGTGGATGGGTAAAGCTGCAGGATTTGATTTCCTGAGTTTCCCTATGGTGGAAGGTGAAAGATGGTGAATGGATATGAGGTATTCGAGGTACCTCTGCCTCCCAATTTCAACTACAAGAGTTGTGATTTTTTGATAAATTTCAGCATGTATTCTTCTTATTCAGAATCACTACTTATAGAATACAATATCAATACTGTTTTGGCTAATGCCTTATTTTTAGGAATCCTTCCCTTATTTCTCTCCCTAAAAATCCTGCTATCAATCCCTTAATTATTGGAATACATAATTCCTTATTTATAGGACTTTCCCTCCCACAAGTCTTGCTCTCCACGCACAGACTTGTGCCTTACTTCTTTCCTAAAATACCTCAGCCGCCACTTGGATTAGGTTTAGAGTGTGCAACAGTTAGGGTTTCATCATGTTGCTGCACTCGTTTGGGCCTCCTAACATAGGTCCGTAACAGAAACTAATGTGGAAATTAGCACCTATGAATATCTTTATAATCCACCACTCAATGTGGGCAATTCATTTCCCAATGTGGGACTAATTTTCTGGAGTGTCACAATCTCCCCCACTTAAATCCTTGACGACTTCGTCAGGGCCCATGTCATGTAGTACTCCACCACCATATGGTGTTACTAGACTGCTCTGATACTGTTTATAATGACCCAGGAAAACACTAACCACATTTGCACTATCACTCCAAAATGACTAGTCAAATTACAATTAGAACTCTCTAGAATTGCTTATAAAGTTCAATTTCACCTAGTAATGAACTAATGTGGGACTTAGCACTCATGGGCATCTTTATAAACCATTAAGTCAATGTGGGCAATTCATTTCTCAATGTAGAACTAACTTTCGGAGGTGTCAACAATTGTTGCTCAAAACTCTTCTTTTCGCAATCTTTGAAGCTTGCATTTCATTCTCTCCAAATGCATCACATTAAACAAGAAGATATTACATTCCAAACAATGTTTAAATCATTCCGACCAAACCTTCCTTTTCAACACGTCAAGAGCTCCACTACCTATCTGGCATAACCCAATCTACTCCAAATACCGGGATAGGGAAAAGAGAGGAAATATGTAGGAATGTTGGAAAGCGTGCTATTGATCAACGTTAATCGACCACCCTTAGATAAGTAAAGCCTTTTCCAACTCGCTAATCTTCTCACCATTTTCTCATTAATAGTATCCCAAATAAAGTTAGCCTTAACATGAGCACCTAGAGGAAGACCCAAGTTAAAAGGGCAAAGACGAAACCCTACAACCCAGAATACAAGCTAGACCATTAACATTCGGCACAATACTAACCAGGACCAACTTAGATTTAGCCAAATTAATCTTCATCCCTGAAGTAGCTTCAAAAGAAAGGAGAACACATCTCAAGTACTGACAATCATTTGGGGCAACCCCACAGAATATATGGGTATCATCCACAAAGAGAAGGGAGACAAATAATGGGTCATCATTCCTAGCCCCCACTAAGAAACCAAAAATAAAAGCCCCATTCACAGTAGCTGACATCATTTGACTTAGAGGTTCAATAACAATCACAAATAGGAGGGCAAAGGGTCACCCTGTCTCAGCCCCACGAGAGCTATTGAAGAAGCCATTGGGAGTACCATTAATCAAGATAGAGAACCGTACAGTTGATATGCAGTGCACAATCCAACATTGTCATTTCTTACAAAAGCCACATCTCCTTAACATGTATAACAAAAAAACTTAGCTACCGTGGTCATAAGCCTTCCTTAAATCCAAATTACATAACACTCACAGTTCGCAAGATTTGAGACAATTGTCTATGCATTCATTGGTGATGATAACAAAACCTAAGATCAGATGACCTCTGATAAAAGCATTCTAAGACTTCAAGATTAAAACAATTTTCAATCTATTAGCCAAAACTTTCGCAATAATTTTCTACATGCTGCTTAATAAACTGATAGATGAAAGTCGCATTCAGACTTTAACCTCAACAGGCCCCCACTTTCTTAGGAAGAAGAGAGATGAAAGTCGCATTCAGACTTTTTTTGACACTCATGGAACTCAAGAAAGACTATCATAACATCGAATTTGATGACATCCCAACAAGATTGGAAGAAAGCCATAAAAAATCCATCTGGACCCTGTGCCTTGTCCCCATTTATGTCTTTTAGCACCTTAAAGACCTCCCTTTCCTCGAAAGCTCGCAACACCCAAGCTGCCTCCTCCTCACTAATAGAGTGGAAAGGAACACCATGCAAATCTAATCTCCAACTTTCATCCTCAATATAAAGCTGAGTGAAAAAGTGGAATGTATGATCCTTGACTTCCATCAAATTAGATGTGATGTCACCATTGATAACCAATTTCTCTATCTTATTACAATTTCTATTAGAGTTAGCCACTGGATGGAATAACTTTGTATTTTTATCCCCCTTTCTTAACCATGGTCTCTTGATTTTTGCCTCCAGCTTGCCTCCTCCAAAAGAATAGTCTTCTACAGCTCAACTGTAGCCACATCCTTCCTCAATTTCTCCTCCATATAAAGTGATCTCTGTTTTGCAATCCCATCCAACCCCTTTATGTCCTCAAGATGGGACCTTTTGTTCTTCTCCACATTACCAAACTCTCCATCATTCCATGTTTTTAGGTCAGCTTTCAAAGCTCTTAATTTCTGAGCCAAAACAAAGCTAAGACAGCCATGAAAATAATAGGAGTTCCACCAATTTTTCTTTTTTTTTTTTTAAGTAACTTGTGACCCCAATGGTAGGAGAAATGGGAGATTTGAACAAGTAACATCCCCTTCATGATGTGTGGCCCCCAACCGATTAAGCAACCCCTTGGTGTCCAGTCTCAGCCCAACACACAAGGTCAACTCACATTGGCATATCATACTGTTCGGGTGGATGACTCGGCAACTAGAATCTGGCTCTGGCATCAGCGATTATGGCGTCCTTCTTTTTTAATTTTGCAAAACACATAGTTTCTGAAGTCTCTCTCCCATGGGGTTCTCGAGTAGCTGGTCGGTGGAAGCTAAAGAGTTTGAAGTGGTGGTTGTAGGAGGGGAATCAGGGGTTCGAATTAGGGAGAGCTGTAAGGGAAGACATAGGTCGATCTTGCTGGATAGATCGGAGTTAGCCTGGCTGATTAAAACCTTCGAGTCTTTGGTGTGCGTGGAAGACTCTCGGGTGTTCTGGGATCAGTCTCGGTATGGATTCCCGCGGATCATTGCGTAACGGCATTTCAACAAACATGGCGGTTTCATGGTTATAGAAGAATTTATTGGGAATCAGAGGAAGGACTCGATCTTCATACCGGAGGGAAGAGCCGGGAAAGGCTGGATATGCTTTCGAGAGGAATTGCGCCTGGTTTCTGAGTATCTAAGAGCCGGTTCCAGAGCCAGGGAGGTTGATTCGGAGGTCCCCGCGATTCAGAGAGGGAGGAGGAGTTATGCTGAGGTGTTGGCCAAGACTGCTTCCTCGCTGGAAGCACCTTTTGGAGAGATTACCGGCCCTGTAGCTAGAGTGCCGAGATGGGTTAGAGAACGCTCTGTGGGTATAAGGGTGATCATTACCCGGCGAAGAGTGATGTTTTTTGTCTGGCGAAAGAGCATCACGCTTTGGAGTCTCTTCCGGCGAAGCGGATTTGTACTGAGGAGAAGAATTCCCATGCATGGGCTCCTGAGATTCGGCAACGTGTGCCCATGCAGACGGTTCCGAAGGTCATAGCAAGGAAAGGAACAGCGGAGGGTGAGATAGCTTCAGTTCCGGATACGGCTCCGACTCCGACAGCGGCTCAAGCTGGACCCTCTGTTGCGTTGGGAAGGTCGTCTGACACTAGGCATGGTGTAGCCGAAGCTACGTTTCTCCCTGCAGCACGCAACAGCCATTCTGGTGAAAGCTTCGATGTGGGTGCCCTCAGAGAGTCGTTAGAAATGATGAAAAAGGAGATTGACTTTTGGCTGAAGGGTTTGGCCTTGGTGGATGGTGATGGTCTGGGTCGTGCAGCTTCTTCTAGGGCCCGGATGGTGGGTTTCAAAGTGGCTCGGCCCAAATCTAAACCTAAGCCCAAATCGAAAACTATTGCATTATCCAAATCAGCCAGGGCCTCCAAAGGAAAAGGTATCTTGGATTGTCCAGACCAGGCTTTGGAGTGGAGGGCTAAGGTGGATCCAGTCTTCCGCCCCCCTTGGGCCCATGCGAGTTCGGTGCATAGTCATGGGGCTGTTTCGACTCCGGGCTTGGACGCCGGTAACCTGACGCCTGGTGCCTCTTCCTCTTCGTGGGATCCGGATTTGGGACATGTCGTTGCATCCTCTTCTCTCGACGGCCAGCTTCGTTCGCCGGTGAGGGAGTCATCTGCGCTGGGTTCGGTAGGCACAGATCCAGCCGCACGGGGGAATGATTCTCAGTACAGTCCTCAAAGCCTAGTCGCCGACTGTCAGACATCGACTCCATCTCTGGGTGTTGGTGAAGGTCAGCTCCAAGGACAGTCCAAGCTCTTGGATAGATGCTTCTCTCCCCTTTGTAGCTCTGAGGTGCAGGTGGAGGTAGAGGCGGTGCAGAGGGAGGAGCCGGGTCAGCAGAGGGAGGGGGAGCTGGTAGTTGGGTCCGGTGTAGCAGGGGATGAGTTTTTTTCGGAGCAGGAGCAGTTGAATTGTAGTGAGATCCCTGTCTTGTGCTTAGAGGGTGGTTTAGTGAGGGTGAAAGACTCGGCATTTTCGCAGTTGAGGAGTGTGGATATGCTGAGTGTGCCTCGGGAGTTGACAGGGAACGTGTTTGGGCATCAATCGGTGGATATGGAGATTGTTCCATGCTTTGGCAGTGCTGGAGGGGAAGGGTGTGAGTGGATGGGGGGGCCAGTGGTGGACTCAGTGTCCCCTGGTCTGCAGGTTGGATTGTTGGGTGAGGCCTCTAGTAGCATTTCTCCCGGGGAAGTTGGTTTGGTGGAGTTCAAGGAGGGGGGAGGGACTGTTGTTGTGGGTTCTCCTCTCAATGCCTACTCTCTAGACTTGGGTGGCTTGGGGTACTCGGACTGGGTGATGCAGAGTGCTAACGAGATTTATCCCATTGTTGGGATGACGTTCGTGGGGCATAAATTGCAATTGTTAGCATTTCTGACTTGTATAGAAGAGGAGAGAAAAGAGGAGCGTCGCTTGGGTAAAGGACGCACGAAGGGTAAGAGGGAGATTAAGAATTTGGAGAGCTCTATTAACTATGATGCCAAAGGTTCCGGATTGAGTAGCGGTAAGAGGAGGGCAAGGGGGCTAGTAGTAGTGCCATGAAGCCGAAGATTCTTTCTTGGAACGTAAGGGGGCTGAATAATAGGCGTAAACGCTTAAGGATCTGCAATTTGCTCAGAGATTGGAAGGTGGATCTTATTTGTCTCCAAGAAACAAAAGTTAAGGATCCCTCTAGGAAGTTTGTGCGTAGTCTTTGGGGGTGTAATTATGTGGATTGGTGTTGTTTGGATGCAAGTGGGGCCTCAGGGGGTATCCTTATCTTGTGGGATAAGAGGGTGGTGGAAAAGGTGGATGTGTGCGTGGGGAGTTTCACACTTGCAGTTTCTTTAAGGAATGTTGATGATCACTTTGAGTGGGGTTTTGTGGGCGTGTATGGTCCGAATTGCAGGGTTGATCGGAGGGGTCTTTGGGATGAGCTTGCTGGGATTATGAGTTGGTGGAGTTTGCCTTGGTGTATAGGGGGAGATTTCAATACTACTAGGTTCCCTAGCGAAAGATCTGGAGATGGTAGTGTGTCTGCCATGAGGGACTTTTGTGACTTCATCTCTGACCAGGGTCTTATGGATTTTCCGCTCGTTGGAGGTTCTTATACGTGGTCAATTTCCTGTGATCCTCCTGTTTGGTCCAGAATTGATCGTTTTCTTGTCTCTCCTGATTGGGAAGATAGGTTTCCTGAGGCGTCTCAGAATAGGCTTCCCCGCCTTTTCTCTGACCACTTTCCTATTCTCCTCGATTGTGCTCACTCTTCTGCAAGAAGTAGGCCGTTCAAGTTTGAGAATATGTGGCTCAAGGTGGATGGTTTTGTGGGGTTGGTGAAACAATGATGGGACTCATTCTCTTTTCATGGCTCTCCTAGCTTTGTGCTTGCATGTAAATTAAAGGCCCTCAAGGCTAATTTGAAGACGTGGAATGTAGAGGCCTTTGGTAATATGGAGAGGAACAAGAGAAAGCTTCTTGAGGAGCTTCAGGCGATTGATACAATGGAAGGCAGTAGGGCTTTGGTTGAGGGGGAAATTCAAAAGAAGCTGGAGGTTGTCAGTGAGTTAGAGAGATGCTCACTGTTGGAGGAGGTCTGCTGGAGGCAAAAGTCCAAGGTGACGTGGTTGAAAGAAGGAGATAAATGCACAAAATTCTTCCATTCTATAGCCAACTCAAACAGAAGGTATAACTCTATTGATTCCTTATTGATCGGAGATTCCATTTCTTCTAATCCAGCAGAGAAAGGGGAGCATGTGGTTCAGTTCTATCAAGATCTCTTCTCTGAGAAGCATAGTTGGAGGCCTCGGTTGGATGATCTTTCCTTTGATGCCATTTTAGAGTCAGAAGCAAGGTGGTTGGAGAGAGCCTTTGAGGAGGAGGAAGTTAGAAAGGTAGTGTTTGCTTTTAATGGCGATAAAGCGCCGGGTCCGGATGGCTTCTCTATGGCTTTTTTCCAAGCTTGTTGGGAGGTGGTGCGCTTGGACATTATGGAGGTTTTTTCTGAGTTTTATGCTAGAGAAGTTTTTGAGAAGAGTTTGAACGCTTCTTTTATTTCTCTTATTCCTAAGATTCCAGGAGCTTTGTCTCTCAAAGATTTCCGGCCCATAAGCCTTGTAGGAGGTATCTACAAGATTATTGCTAAAGTCTTGGCCAACAGATTGAAGACGGTTATGGACAAGGTTATCTCCAAATCCCAAAGTGCTTTCATCAAAGGGAGGCAGATTCTTGATCCAATCCTTATTGCGAATGAATGCCTTGATAGTCGTATTATATCAAGGGAGCCGGGAGTCGTTTGCAAATGGATTTAGAAAAAGCTTATGATCACGTTAATTGGGATTTTCTGTTGTATATGTTGAGGAGATGCGGCTTTGGGGGAAAATGGTGTTCGTGGATAGCTCGGTGCATTTCTTCTACAAAGTTTTCGGTGCTTGTTAATGGCTCACCATACGGCTTTTTCAGCAGCTCTCGAGGCCTAAGGCAAGGAGACCCTTTGTCTCCCCTTTTGTTTGTGTTTGTTATGGAGGCGCTGAGTCGCATGATTACTGCTAGGACTGAGCAAAACCCGCAGAAACCCGCCCCGCCCCGCAGAAACCGCCCCAACCCTCCCCGCAGAGCCCAAAACCCGCACCCATGGTGCGGGTTTTGGGGCTGTTTTTGGCCCCCCCGCGCGGTGCGGGGCGGGTTGCGGGGGGGACCCTTGAATTTTCTCGGGTCCCCGCCCCGCCCCGCACCCGCCCCGCATATTTAAAAAAAAAAAAAGAAAAAAAAAAAAAAAGAAAAAAAAAAAAAGAAAAGAAAAGAAGGAAGAAAGCGCCAAGCGGCACGGAGAAAACCTAACCCTATTCTGTCTGCGGCTTCTGCCTCTTCCTTTTCTTATTCTTCTTTCCTCTTCTTTTGTTCTTCAACTTCTTCTCGCCGAGTCGAGATACACAGAGAGAGATCGAGAGACTGAGGAGATCGGGAATCTGTTGAAGAGAGAGAGATCGAGAGACTGAGGAGTGAGGAGATCGGGAATCTGTTGATTCTCTGTTGAGTTGCGCCGCCCCCAGTCTCCCATCCCAGCATCGGCTCACCTAGTCACCTCCCCGCACGGCACGCACGGTTCGGCACAGAGCAGCAGCAGCCAGCGCCCAGCAGGCCACAGCAGCTTGATACGTTACAATTTTCCCTTATTTTCCCTTATTTTAAATCTGATGCTTCCATTGATTTTCGTTGTTGATTAGTGAGGGTTTTCCTTTTTGTTTTTCATGAGTTTGATTTGAATCTGTAAATGATTTTGGGTATGGATTTCCTGTTGGCCCTGTGAAGATTCGGCCGTGTATGTTGGGGAAACCGTATGTTGATTTTTGGTTTGAGTTATGTTTTGGATTTGGGTTTCTAGCTGGTTGTGTGGTTCAGCCGACTATGTGATGTTTTGGATTTGGGTTTCTTGTTCTGTTCTTTGTATTTTGCAACCCAGAGCTCTGTTCCCCTGTAAAAAAAAAAAAAAATTGAACACAAGGGTTAATGGGTCACAACCCGCGGGGATCCCCGCATACCCGCGGGGATCCCCGCCCCGCAGCCCCGCCCCATCTACACCCGCCCCGTGCGGGTGGAAGGGGTTTTCTGCGGGGTGCGGGTTCACTTTGGGGAACCCGCACCTCTGCGGGGCGGGGTCAAAAAATCCCCATCCCCGCCCCCCCCCCCCCCCCCGCCCCATGCTCAGCCCTAATTACTGCGGCAGTGAGTGGGGGTGTGTTGGATGGTTTCAGAGTGGGCGATGCTTCTTGTTCCCACCTTTTGTTCGCTGATGACACTTTGATTTTCTGTGATGCTAGTTCCTCCAAGATTCGGTCTTTGCGAGTTCTTTTGCTCTTATTCGAGGCTGTATCGGGTCTTAAGGTTAACTTGGCCAAATCCAGCATTATTCCAGTGGGGAATGTCGATAATGTGGGAAGGTTAGCCGACATTTTAGAGTGTGAAGTTGCTTATTTGCCTGTGATGTATCTGGGTCTTCCATTGGGGGCTCCTTACAAATCTACTCGTATTTGGGATGGAGTTATTGAGAAGGTTGAAAAACGGTTGGCTAGTTGGAAAAGGTTATACCTCTCTAAGGGAGGGAGAGTGACCCTTATCAAGAGTACGCTCTCTAACTTACCTACGTACTACATGTCTCTGTTCCCTATTCCGGTGAGTGTTGCTTCTCGCATTGAGAAGTTGCAACGCAATTTTCTTTGGGGTGGCATGGGTGAAGTTTTTAAATACCATTTGGTGAGTTGGGAGAAGGTTTGTACTCCAATTTCGAATGGGGGGCTTGGCATTAGGAAGTTGGTTCAGTTTAATCGCGCATTGCTAGGTTAATGGTTATGGCGATTTGGTACGGATAGAGATGCTTGGTGGAGAGTCGCGGTGGAATCCAAGTATGGAAGTTCGTGGGGTGGGTGGTGCTCCCGAGAGGTTGCTGGGGCGTTTGGAGTAGGGTTGTGGAAGTTTATAAGGAAAGGTTGGGAGAATTTCTCCAAATTCCTTAGATTTGAGGTGGGGGATGGGAAGTAGGATTAGATTTTGGCATGACTTGTGGTGTGGTGATTCGATTCTGAAAGAAGTGTTTCCTGATCTCTTTGGCATTGCTCGGGTGAAGGATGCGTCAGTGGCTGATAATTTGGAGAGTTTGGGCGGGTCCATTCAATGGAACGTAAGCTTTATTAGAGAGGCTCATGATTGGGAAGTCGATGTTTTTGCCTCTTTCTTCCAGATGCTGGACTCTACCAAGGTGAATATGGAGAGGGCAGATTGTCTTAAATGGGTCCCGTCCAAGAAAGGTGTGTTCAGGGTGAAGTCATTTTTTTGGTTCTATGATGTGTGCTGGAGGTACTCGGTTCCCATGGAAGTGTGTGTGGCGGTCTCAGGCTCCCCCGAGGGCAGCTTTCTTCACTTGGTCTGCAGCTCTAGGCAGAATTTTGACCTTGGACAATCTTAGGAAGAGGAACTTAATTATTGTGGATAGATGCTGTCTTTGCAAGCGGGATGGGGAATCAGTGGACCATATTCTTCTGCATTGCGATCTGGCCTCAGCTCTATGGAATAACATTTTCTCCCGCTTTGGTATTTCGTGGGTCATGCCTAGGAGCGTGCTTGACTTAGTTGCTTGTTGGTGGAAGTCTGGGAGATCTGGGAGCGCTACTTCTTGGAAGATGGTGCCTATTTGCCTTTTTTGGTGTATTTGGAGAAAAAGAAACCTTAGGTGTTTTGAGAATCTAGAAAGCTCCCTAGAGGAGGGTGCTAGAGTTGTTTCTTCATACCTTGTATGTCTGGTCGATGGCTTATTTGTACCCTTTATCTATCAGCTTTGCTGAATTTCTTGCTTCTTTTTCGCTTTCTAGTTAGGTGATTCCTGTTGTATACTTTTAGTGTACGTAGGAGCGCCTTACGCTTTCAATAAAACTATCATTACTTATCAAAAAAAGAAATTTGCAACACATGTTTCTTTCATTATTTATGCAAAATAATGTTTCTAAGTTTCAATGTGAAACTTGTGAACTTTCCAAACACCACCTTGTGTCTTTTTCTCCTAGTATCAATAATAGTGATGCACAACACCTCTCTCCTGTTTTCTTCATCTCAGCCAAAACCCATCCCCTTCTTCCTTTTCTTCCTTTTGGTGTATCTGTATTGATAGGCCGCAACATTCCTCCTGCCTCTCTCTCCTCTAGCGGTGGCACGTGTAGGTGCGTCCTACAAGGGATCTGCTCCAACTAGTCGTCTCTGAGTGCTTTCGTCGTCTTGGTGTGTCTGTCTTCTGGTTTTGATGTTCTTTTTTCTTCCTTTCTTTCTCGGCCTCTCTATTATGGCTTCAGGAGTTGCGCGAGTTTCATCTGCTCTGGTTTAGCTAGTAATGGAGCGCCGCTTCTCTGTGGAAGCTAAAGCCTTCTCCTTCTCGGTGAAGGCAAATGAGTCCAAGCTTTGCTTGGAGGAAAAGAGGAAGGGGTTCGTTGGGAATATTTTTCTGGGCATCCACTGTTCTATTTGGTTGAAGAATACGGTAGAGGATGCGATGAAGGATCCAAGGAAGAAGGATTTCGTCAAGTCCTTCTGTGAGGATGTGAAAGTTTTGATGGTTCGTGGGGGTGGTAACAAGGCCGGCCGGTACCTTGAGGTGGTTGCGTTTGTTGAGGGAGGTCGCAAAGGGGTTATTTGGCTACCAGAGGGCCGTCAAGGTAGGGGTTGGTCCCGGGTTGCAGCTAAGCTGCAATAGTTGCTGGAGTTTCTCGAGACGAAGGATCAATCGCTGATACCCGTGGTGTCTGCTCCGAAGGGTAAACAGAAGGGGGTGGTTCTCTTGTCCAGTCGCTCTTTTGCGGAAGTCCTACGCTCAGTGGCTAGCGTTGATGGGAAGGTTGTGGGTTTGAGGTCTTTGTTGGTGATCCCTCTTGATCTGCTACCAAAGGTGGCTTGTAATGAGTTGGTGAATGGCGAAGAGGAGGTCATATCAGCGGTGAATTGTTTTGAGTTTGACTCTTGGTCCTCTGGGTCGGTGGCGGCTGCCTCCTGCACAGGGCAGTTTTGTCAATCATTGCTTGAAGAAGCTTCTAGGGCTTTGTCAATTTGGGTTAGCCCGGGTCAGATGTTATCTAGGTCGTTTAGTTGGGTTGGGTTTTAAGCCCAAAGGATTTTGAGCCAAGGTTGGCAGCAAGAAGCCCATTCTCCAGCTTAAACCAGTTTGCAAGTCGTCGGGTCAGGAGTTCAAGCTCATTTTGAGGTCTTCCCTGCAGCCCAAAGGTCCTGGGCGTGGTCCTTCGGTTCGCGAAGGAGCCCCCGAAGCCAATGATTTGATTTCTTCGCCAGAGGTCTTGATGGAGGAAAGTTTTGGGGCTGACCTAATGAGTAATGCTTTTTCTTCGGTGGCAGACTTAGTGATGGGGTTGCCGGAGGTTGGGTCTGGGGTTTTTTCGAAGGTTCGATGTGATGGGCTCGATCCAATGAGCACTGGTCCTGATTTGTTGGCACCTCAGCCCAGTCCTGTTGTGATGCTTGCGCCAGATTCAGTCAAGTTGAAGTGGTCTTCTTTGGCCACGGTAAGTTCCGTGATTGGGTCTGTTACTTTTGGTGCTTCTCATTCAAGGGGGGTTTCTTTGGGTGGCAAGGAGGATTCTCGTATGGATGTGATCCCTGCGTTGGACATGGTGCATAGGCCGCAGTCTATGAAGAAGCCCGAAGTTTTGCCAATTATTCAGTCCTCTCCGTCAAGTCCTGTTGTCGATGGTCTGGCCCCTAAGTTGGACGAGATTCACAAGTCACCGTTTGTTAAGAACACCTAGCCCACGACAAGTGCGGATGTGGGTTTTCTCTGGGGGGTTTTTTGAAGTCAAGGTCCTCTAGGTCTCGGCGATGTTCTTCTCAAGCAGTCCCTCATCTCTAGCAGCTGTTGGAGGTTTCTTTGGCACAAGTCAGTAATCAAGAGGGTTTTGTGGATGGTCCTCACTTGCTTATAGTGACGGTCGTTTCTCCCTCTTATGTGGGCTGTAGCTCCTTAGGCATCCCTGCTGATGACAAGGATGGGATGTCGAATGGTGAGGAGGTTGAGGATCCCTCCTTGGAGTTTCAGGATGCCATTGAAGATGACCTTCTTCGAATTGTAAAGCTTTTGCGCGTCCAAAGAACAAAGGTAGGAGGGAGGTGTTGAACCTAAATAGCTCTATTAACTACGGCGATACAAGCGTGTCTTCTTAGCGAGGGAAAGGCAAGACTCACGTGTTGTCGTGTATGCTCCATGTGGGTTCTGGGTTTGAGGGTCTTAGGGTTTATTTGGGTTTTTTCTTGTGGGCAGTTTTGTTTGTTCTTGTGTACGTAGGGGCGCCTTACGCTTTTTTTTTTATAAAATTTATTACTTATCAAAAAAAAAATCAATAATAGTGATGCACCTTTTGTTCTTGTTCATACTGCTATGTGGAGCCCTTTATGAGTGGTTTATTTATCTAGTTATTGGTGGTTTGTCTCTTTTATTGATGATTTTTCTCGGACCACATGGGTCTACTTGTTAAAGGACAAAAGTGATGTGTTTTAGATGTTTCACAAGATGGTTCAGACCCAATTTAATACCAATATTAAAATTGTTTGTTCTGACAATAGAGGTGAATATATGTCGGGTGATCTCGGGATGTATTTTCGCGAGGAAGGCATTATACACCAAACCATGTGTGTCGATACTCCGCAACAGAATGGTGTTGCTAAACGAAAAAATCGATATCTTTTAGAGGTAACTCGTTCCTTAATGCTTGACATGCATGTTCCGAAATCTTATTGAGGGGACGCCTTACTCACCGTTACTAATCTCATAAATAGGATGCCTTCTCGGGTATTAGATTTCAAAACACCTCTTCAAGTATTGTCCCCACCTCACTCTACTTCAAAATCTCTCCGAAAGTTTTTGGTTGTGTTTGTTTTGTCCATGTTCATGGTCCTACGTGGGGTAAGTTAGACCCTCGAGCCCTTAAATGTGTCTTTGTGATTCTCCCACACAGAAGGGGTACAAATGTTATTACCCCCCATCGAGAAAACAATTTGTCTCAATGGATGTCACTTTCTTTGAAACACTATTTGATAAGCGCTGAATTTTACACATTCAAGCCCCTTAATTTGCATATGTCAATCCTTTAGCCTTGCTACAATTTGATCTTTTGAAGTGTTTTACATGCTTTTAAGTTTCCGAAGAGAAGTGCAACAAAACCCATCATTTTTGGACTATTAAAGATAAATTAAGTATTTTGCTAAGTCATGTTGTCACTAGCAAAGGGTGAAAAGGAGCCTCACTAAATTCTCAGAATTGCTCGTACAGATCAGTCATCTTTGTGGATTAAGCTGTACTGATTCAAAAAAAACCAGGAGATGGGCTAGATATGCTTGGAAAGGTCCAGATGTCTATTTTATGGAGAATTTCATGGCTCGTAAAAATAATTTTTCCAGAAAAAGTTATGGCAGTTTTAGTAGACAAAGATTAGGCTGTGCGTGATGTCAATGTGGCAGGCTTGAAGGAGGTATTAAATTCTGATTTTTTGGAGATTTGCACGGCTGGAAAAGGAAGTTGAGTGCCTAAATAAGTCTAGGGAAAAATCAGAAATTAAAAAGAGGCACACATTCAATAGCTTGGGTTTTGTTGAGGGCTCTATAAATACATGTTTAAGAGACTAAAAGGAGGCACATGTTTTTTTTTTTTTTTACTAGATTTTCTTCTAAGGTGGCCGTCTTCACGTATGAGAGGTCTTGTTCTCTGAGGATTATCATCATAGAGGAGTTGTCTTTTCTTTCTTTTATCTATTGTTTTGTGACAAAGATATTTTTCATTAGAATTATGTGTAACTAAATATTTTAGTTAGGGCTCGATTGAAACCCTAGTCATGTTTTCTTAAGGATTTCGATTTGCTTTGTAACAAATTATTTTTGTGATGCTTAATTGATTACTTCCAGGTTTTATTTCATTATTCATATGTATTATGTGTTATGCTTATGCTTGATCATCATATACATGTGTTATATGGAGATTGTCATCTAGGTAAATTTAGATGACCGAGTCTTGTGCCTACATTAAGTGACGAAGGAACTAATTATAGGTTCTTGGGATTAATCAAGAATATTGATTGTTCTGTTTAGCTGGCTTTGGGGATCACACGATTGTTGATGGAAAACAATTGCTGGAGGCTCTGATAGGGAAATTGACGCAGGACAAAAGAAGGACAAATCAAAATGAGAAATGCTACATCTCCCAGTGTTCTCCTGGTGTTTTCCTGGAATGGCATAAATGTAATTAAAAAATTACATCTATGTCCTTTTGAATGGTATAAATGCAATTCCAGAAGAACACAGGAGATGTTCTAGTATTCCTCAAATAAAATATAGATAAAATCCAACTTTAATTTAGAGTCTCACTAAGTAACAATAGGACCAAAGTTGAACAGAATCTCACTGGCCAACCGAATCTTACACCTCAAAAAGCTCAAAAAGAGAACAACTCGATAACAACTCAAATGCCTAAAATGATAAAGAAAAATAAACAACTCAGCGGATAGGACTTTGAATCTAAATGAATGACCCAATTACGTAAAACGCAGAGAAAAGCAATAGCTATATATATAAAAGATCAAAGCGACAATGTCAGACAGAGGTAAACATAGAGTCGGACTGCGCGGACACATATACATCAACCCACAAGTTGTAATGGCTACGTACCACAAGCTCGACGACATCGAGGGGGGCCTTTTTGTCTTTGAGAGCGTCGACGCCGATTCCTAGGCAGTGGCGCAGGGCGGCTTCACGCAGCTGGCGGCGTTCTGCCGGAAGTGTGAGCGGGATGTCACCGGCGCCGCCATGTAGACCTATGGCCCACCCCATTTCCCCACCTCTCACTGTCTCTCTCTCTCTCTTGGCAAGAACTATAAATTGAAGTAGACGTCTCAGGCAGTGTTCTCCTTTTTATGTTGGAGAGACAGCTGAGTGGAGCGAAGCGAAGTCAAATGTCCGAGGATGTAAACTGACAAGAATCCATTACTATACTACTACTATTAATTATTACTGACATAAAGTTTTTGTTTTTTTTTTTTTTTTTTTTTTTAAGTTACTCATAAAGTTGGATACCTAATTTGAGTACTAATTATAATTTCTTGAATTTTTATCAAGGTCTAATATTCTTAAGAATTTACTGTTTGTTTTAATAATTTTAAAAAATAAAAAATGAATAAATAAAAAGAAAAGCTATACTTTTAGCACCAGTAATTTAGTTTTAAAACTTAGTAATTTAGTTTTGAGATGTGATATTTTGTCATACTAAGACACAATTCTTGATCATCTTGTTTATGTGGTAAGGTGGTCTCCTACCGAATTTTTTTTCTTTAAAAAAATAAAATAAAAGTAAAAGTTGTCACGTAAGCAAAGGTGGTCAGGAGTTGTGTTTTAGAGTGGCAATGTATCATATCTCTTTAGTTTTAAACCTTTAAACCCTTAAGATATCTTCAATGTAGGGCTGGTCCACCCGAGAAAGGAATGAGAGAATTGATTGCAAGGAGAATTAAATCCGAGAATAACTTCTATAAATATTTGCATAAATGATGTCTTTTGTGCTCTCTAATACAAGAATAAGCCTCATCGTGAAATAGAAAAATTATAAATAAAAAACAAAACAAAACAAAAAGGAAAATGAAAACACTAGATTAATTGCAATTCTCATCCATTTTCCTTCATCTCTCCCCTTCTCTCTCTCTCTCTCACTCTCTCACACACACACGACCCTTCTAGAAAATCTCAAGAATGAGAAAACCAACCCAATACTAATGGAATAAAACCCGAGGTCTTTTTTTCTTGAAAAAATTGGGTTGAGAAAAAGAATTTGAAAGAAGAGAGAGAGAGAGAGAGAGAGAGAGAGAAAATATAGTTTCTTTTTTCTTTGAATTTTATTGGAGATAGAGACTAGAGATAGTAGTTCAAAAGCAAAAAAATGGGATTGGAAGTTTTTGTCGTCGGTAAAGGAATCGAGCAATTCTACACAGCAAGCTTAAGTCCGCCAAGCGTCCCTCCCCTTTGGCGTGGCGTGGCCCACCACATCAGATCTTTTTAATTAAGAGAAAAAAAAAAAAAAAAAAAAAAAAAAAAAAAGCAACTTGTTTTCTTTGTCATCTTTTTTCCTAAAATTTCAAAATAACTAATCCCCAAATCCCCTCCCTCCATCTCTATCTTCTCCCTTCCCTCCATCTCCATCTTCTCCCCCCCTCCCTCCCCCCCAAAATTGTCTACTGCCCACCGGCAACTAGAAGCATTAACGACGAGCAAACCGGAGCAACCCATGAGCTCATCCCTCTCCCATTGTGCTCGAGTTATTGGAGCATCGTGGTCCTCCCTCTCCTCCCTTCAACGCACTCTCGCTTCTGACCAACAAGCTGGGCCACCAAAAGAGGTAAGCTTTACTCTATTCAATTTTCTTCTTATTATTGATATTGACACAAGAGTTACAAGAACTCAAGAGACAAGAGTTACAAACATTCAAGAAACAAGAGTTACAAGATGATAAGTTAGATTTATTATTGTTAATGTAGAAGTAGAAGAGACTTCTAACGTTCAGACTCTTTCTCTATAAATAAAGTTTTGTATACAATCAAATGAATTAAGAAAATGTTTTGACGTGTGGACATAGGCCATAGGCCAAACCACCTTAATTCTATGTTTCTCTTTCTTATTCTCATCTCTTTCCTTAATTATGTGATCTTACAGAGTATCAAAACTATAGGCTAACGCCAGTATTCGATTATGTGCCAATTCTTTTTTTTTTTTTTTTTGGTTCACTCATCATTTTGTATCTTCAATCATAACCAAAATCAAAATGCCCATAAATATCCATCGTGTGCCAATTTTTTTTGTTTATTGGGTTTTCTCATCCTTCCACATTTTCTCATCTTATGCCCAAGTTATTTCTCTTCCCACACCCACGCGAGTCTCTGTCTTTGTCAAGATGACATGTCATAATGCTATTGTTTCCTCTATCAGCAAGTATCACACATCCAATTCTCTCTTGTTAAAAAAAAAAAAAAAAAAAAAAAAAAAAAAAAAAAAAAAAATGCCAAAAAAGGTTTCATGCCAATAGTTGGCCCAATTTCGGCCATAGTAGCCGCTTCCGGCCAAAGTTGCCGATGTACAAATTCCAGCTATAGTAGCCAATGTCGGCCAGAGTCACCGAAGTCCAAGTTTAGATCATAGAAACTGATGTTCCAATTCAAGCCATAGTAGCCATTTGATGTTCAAGATCAACCCTCAACGTCTGTGATCTACCATTGGGTTTGCAGGGTGCATATTGACACAAGAGTTACAAGAATTAAAGAAGATAAGAGCACTCAAGAGACAAGAGTTACAAATTGATGAGCATTGAATATTGCATATTCAAGCTCATTAGCTCGCATATAATAGCCTCTTAGTTTCATTGTGATATGATATTTTGCATTGTTTTTATGTTAACAGCACTCTTAGGAACCAAGAGAAAAACACGAATAATCTTCCAAACTTAAAGGCAAAATCCAGGATTCGCCAAAACAAGTGAGCTCGAGGGCAGGACCATTTTGCTCGAGCCCAACTCAGCTTGGTTTGAGCACATCAGGCCATAAGGCTCGAGTGCGCATCAGGAGCTCGAGCACAGCCGGAAGACATGTGCGCACAGGACACTAGCCTATTGGGCTCGAGCACAACCTGAGCTCGAGTGCAGTAATGCTTGGGATCAAGAGCAGTTGTGCGACAGAGTTGACAACAAGACTTACGATTTCTAGTTGAATTAGATGTTCTTATATGAACAAATCCATGAAGGATTTCACTTGTAATCTCTATAAATACCCTAAACTCGTCCAAATTAAAGGATATAGAGATTAGTTTATATTAAATAATATAAATCAATAGGATTAAAGGCTACGGTTTTTGAGAAAAAGTGAATATTTTCCAATAGCGATTTGTGATGGATTTCTCTGTGACAAAGATGATTTCAAGCATTTCCATGAGCGGCAAAATCTTCCGTAGGGTATTGATGTAGCCTTTTCAAAGTTGAAATGGTGTAAGAGTGTTTTCTCTTGGGAATTGTATGAGCATGAATATTGGTTGTTTAATCTTGAGATTGTTTTTAATGTTATATTCGATTTTGATAAATCTTTTATCTTATCTTAGAAAATTATTTAATTGAACTTAACGTTCATATTTTCTGTGATTATATAAACGATAGGTTTACTACAGTTTTAATGGACGCAAAATCAAGAGGGTTTGATAAGCCATGTATAGGAAGAATAAATTGCTTTACACCCTAGTTAGTTTAATTTATGTAAATCAATTTATGCTTGCCGAAAGATGAGTTATGCTTATTCCTTAATTATGTGTAAGCTAATTAGGATATTTGATAGCCAATGCCTAGGAAGAATGAATTATTCTACACCCTAGTTTAGGTAGAACATTCATACCTTGCCGAAAGACGAACTATGCTTATTTCTTGATAAAAGAATTTTCTTGACGACATTGTTGGGTGCTTGACACACACACACACACACAAGTCATAATATTCATGTACGTGAAATTTTTATGTTAAATGCAATTTACCATTATGATGAGGTTAGAGGTGAGATCAATCCCCTATATTTCTTTTGATTATCTTACACTTTCAATTACATTTTTTATTTAGTTTCAATTGAAAAACAAAACTCAAACATCTTTTCTGAATTAGATTAGAGTTAATTTCAATAACTTATCAAGAACCAACAATCTTTGAGGTTCGACACTCTCACATAGACCTAACCTATAAAGACTCGTCCTATTGTGAATAGCTATTTTATTATTTTTACACTCATGACCACATCAATTTTTGGCGCTGTTGTCGGGGATTGTTCACGATTACGTCGTTAAAGTTGTTGGGATTAATTTTAATATTGATTCATAACTTAGGGCAATTGTACTGTTGAAAATTTTATTTTATTTTTACATTTTTGTTTAAGTTTCTATTTCAGGTTCTGCACTAACTGTCCAAAACCGCTCGAGCGCAACATATTGGGCTCGAGCACATCTCGGTTTCACAAGTGAGCTCGAGCGCATATTCCCAAAGTAGTAGTACTGGAGTACTGCACTTACTGCAACCAGCAGACTTCTGTAAGTTCTTCTGTTCTTCTTCTTCTTATAAGTTATTATTTGAGTTAAATATACTTTTGGTCCCTGAGTTTTGGAAACTTTAATTTTTAGTACCTGAATTTCAATTCGCATCACAGATGGTACCTCAATTTTAGAAAAAGACCGAATTAGTACCTCAGTTAAGTTTTCCGCCCGAAAACGCTGGACACGTGTCAATCCCTAAGGCTTGACATGTACAGGGATTGACACATGTTGTAGTATAAAAAAATAAAAAATTAAAAAATTAAAAAAATATTAAAAACTTTAAAAAAAATTGAAAAAAGAAAAAGAAAAAGAAGAGGAGTGGCTGAGCCATGGTGGGTAGTTCGGCCACCCCATGACAAAAAATAAAATAAAAATAAAAAAAAATAAAAATAAAAAAATCAAGGGTTTTGGCCCATGTGGGTGGTTCAGCCACTCCCAAGGGCCAAAACCCTCTAAAAAAATTTTAGAGGGTTTGCCCATGGGGTGGCCAAACCACCCCCGTGGGCCCAATGGCCAAAATGCTTCATTTTTTTTTTTATTTTTTTTTTGGTCATGGAGAGGCCGAACCACCCATGGGAGTGGTTCGGCCACCACAGACCGTTCATGGGGGTGGCTTAGCCACCCTCTTCTTTTTCTTTTTTTCTTTTTTTCTTTTTTTTCTTTTTTTTAAGTTTTTAATAATTTTTTTTAGTTTTATTATTTTTTTAATTTTTTAATTAATTTTTAAAGATTTTTTAATTTTGTAATTTTTTATATTGTGACATATTTTTTTGGTTTGGTTGTGCAATGAATGTTTGGTCACTGATCATTATCACTAAAAACCATATCTCGCGATCTAGACATCAAGCGAATGTTGAGGAAACGTCAGGCTGAAAGGGACTCTGAGCTAACCAGAGACTACCACATTGAGATCATGGCTGAGGACGAAGAACCACAGATATTGCTAATCACTATATCCCGTCTACCTACACTTCACCATCCTGCCTTCAGTTGCTGCAAGTTGTAGTAGCCCACTATGAGATTAAGTCCAACATCATTCAAATACTGCCATTCTTCCGTGGGCTTAACAATGAGGATCCATATAAGCATCTTGACAAGTTCCTAGAGATTTGTTATACCATCAAGCTGAAGGCTTTTCAGAGGATGCTTTACGGATGCGTCTCTTCCCTTTCTCTCTCAAGGAGAAGGCTAAGTATTGGTTCCATTCCTTGGAAGCGAACACAATCACTTATTGGACTCAGCTGCAACAACTATTCCTCAAAAAAATTACTTTCCCATCAGAAAGACCAATCAACTATGGATAGCTATCACTAGTTTCTTCCAATTCGAAGGAGAGTTGTTCTATGAGACATGGGAGAGAATGAAGGCCTACTCTAGAAGTGCCCACACCATGCTGTCCCCAAATGGCAACTTGTTCAATGTTTCTATGATTAGTTGATCGAACCTCACCAGCAGATGGTAGATTCTTCTTGTGGTGGTACATTCAGGCTAAAAAGTGAAAGTGAAGCATGGACCCTCTTCGAGAACCTCAGCGAGAACTCCATACAGCATGCCTCATCCAGTCGACGGACGCATGCCACGAAAAAGTTCCAAAGGCCAAAGGTATTTATGCAGTGAACAACCCCTTGGAGGTAACTATGAAGGTGGATGTACTATCAAGAAAGCTGGACCAACTGATAGCAGTCGGCTTTGCTCCTACCTCAACACCTACCACTTATATTCAACATGAGGCTTGTGCATTCTGCTCTCATCCTTCGCACCATGCGAATGATTGCCTTTAGGTAACCAGTTTTCTGACACTTCTCATGAGTAGGCGAATGCAGTTTTCGCCAGACCGGGTAATGATTCATGTTCCAATTCTTATAACCTGGGTTGAAGGATTCATCCGAATTTCTCTTGGTGAAATCAAGCTGCTAAAAATTCAGCACCATCAAGAGCAGTAGCAGCCCACCAGAGCTTTCAATCCATCATCCAACTATAGGCCCTCCCAGCAATATCAGTTAGCTCCTCCTCATCCTCCTCGGAATTCTACAAGTGATGATATGAGGTAGATGTTGAATTCTCATATGCAGGCCATTCAAAAAATAGAAATCCAACTCGGGCAGTTAGCTGATACACTTAGTAGGAGAGAAGAAGGGAAACTTCTAAGCCAACCAGTGGCCAATCCCAAGGGACAATATATTGTAGATGGGAATACAGCTAGCAGCTCTAATAATGAGCAAGTTCAGGCCATTATTGTATTGAGGATCGGTAAAGAAGTGGACAACAAGGTTACGGAGAAGAAAGATGATCAATCCTACTTTGATTAAAGACAAAGGGGTAATTCAAGATGAGCCAACTTTAGCCACTCTACCTCTTAAGCGAACATTTGAACCGAAGGATCCATTCCTTGAATGCCTTAATAAATTGAATCAGTTTGCGAAGCAAGGAGAGAAGATCCCAAACATGTTAGGTCTTCAAGCAGGTAAAAATCAATATCCCTCTCCTCTCCTTGATGCCATAAAACAGATTCCGACATATGCCAAGGATTTGTGTATGCAAAAGTGAAGAACACGGGCCAACACTCTGAAGAAAGTTCTCCTCACAGTGCAGATTAGTTCTCTTATCCAACTAAACATCCCTCCAAAGTTCAAAGACCCTGATGCTCCCACTATCTCTTGCATCATTGGAGACCATAAGGTTGAGAAAGCCCTTCTCGACTTGGGGGCTAGAGTGAATCTGCTGCCTTATTTAGTTTATTTGTAGCTCGGTCTGGGGGAGTTGAAGCCCACTATAGTTATCTTGCAACTGGCTAATAGATTTGTCAAGAACCCGCGGGGAGTCATCGAGGATGTTATCATTTAGGTTGACAAGTTCCCCGTCGACTTCATTGTCTTGGATACAAAACCGGTCGCCAATCCGACCAAGCTCATCCCGGTGATACTCGGTCGTTCTTTCCTAGCTATAGCCAATGCTTGCATCAATTGTCGAACATGAATGATGGAGCTGACTTTGGTAACATGAAGACAAAATTGAACATCTTCAATGCCTTCCAGCATCCTTCAGATACAAGTTAGTGTTTCTTCTTAGATAACCTTGAAGAATCAGTGGAAACTCACTTCCATTCCTTTTGACAAAGGATCCACTAGAGGTATGCCTAACCCATTTTAGCACTGAAGATTTTGATATAGAGCAGTACATTGGCCAGGTTCAATCTTTACTTGATACTGCTTCCTCAATCGATTGCCCGCCTTGGAGAGTAAGTAAAGAGCCTTTGCGTTTAACTTCAGGCATTCCTCCAATTCCTTCCTTAGAATCCCCACCAATGTTGGAGCTGAAACATCTCCCAGATACACTCAAGTATGCCTTCTTGGGTTTGAAAGACGCTCTTCCTCTCATCATCGCTTCCGATTCACAGCAAGACCAGGAGAGTAGTTTGTGATAGGTACAACATGAGCATAAGGAAGCTATTGGGTGGAGTTTGGCAGATCTGAAGGGGATTGACCCCTCCATTTGTATGCATCGGATTCATCTGGAAGACGACAATAGATCTTCCAGTGAAGCACAACGTTGACTTAATCCGAATATGAAAGAGGTGGTCAAGAAAGAGGTTGTCAAGTTGCTGGATTTAGGTATCATCTACCCAATCTCAGATAGCAAGTGGGTCAGTCCCACTCAAGTGTTACCTAAGAAGTCCGGCATCACAATCGTTGAGAATTCTATAGTGGATTTAATTCCACAGGGCACAACCATTGGCTGGCATATTTGCATTGATTATCAGAAACTCAACTCTAGCATTAGGAAGGATCACTTTCCACTACCATTCATTGATCAGATCCTAGATTCTCTGGCTATAATCAGTGGCCATCGATCCCCAAGATCAAGACAAGATAACCTTCACATGCCCCTTTGGCACATTTGCATACAGGCGTATGTCCTTTGGGTTATGTAATGATCCTGCTACTTTCCAAAGGTGCATGATGGCTATCTTCTCTGACATGGTCGAGAAATTTCTAGAGGTATTCATGGATGACTTCTGCCTTTGGGCCCACATTTGATCAATGTCTCCATAATCTCTCATTGGTTCTTCAACGATGTAAAGAAACAAACTAGATTCTGAATTGGGAGAAGAGCCACTTCATGATGCAAGAAGGTATTCTTCTGGGCCATATCATCTCTTATTCCCGCCTATTCAGCCTTTGGATGTGCCTCACCATCATCTCCACCGACCACTCCGCTCCTCGCCGCCATACTTTGTGGCTTCATAGGCCCCCACGCACTTGCGTGTGGCTTGCACGCTCAGGTCAGATTTCGTCGCCCTTCGTCACTCCTGCTCCACTTGCTAGTGTTTCTATTGTTGGGTTTTCTTTTTATATTTATGTTATTATTTTTGTATTTATGTGTTTGTATTTGTTGTTTGTGGGTTTAAGTCTCCTTTGTTTCTTGTGGTTTACCTTATTGTGGAGCCTTTTGCATCCAAAGTCTGTTACTCCTTGATGACAGATTCTATTATGATTTTGGCAGTACCTCCCCCTCTTCAACCTCCCATCGGTGGTTGTTGTTACCTAGCAAAGGTTCGAGTAGGGTTGAAGGGTATTTCGAGGGTCATGCCCATACTTGCTTTTCCTTCGTTAGAAGTTCTGATAGAATTGAAGGGTCTCGCGAGAGTCATGCTCCTACCTGTCCTTTGTTTTGGTGCCTATACCACTTTATGCAGCCAATTTCTTGGCTTTTGCCCAAGAAATAGAGGACTGGGCTGTTTTGGGTCCCTTTGGGGTCATTTATGGACCCATCTCCTACTTTATGTTTCCAGTTTCGAAATTTTTTTTTTTTTAGGTTTTTTGTTAGGGAGTCCATCCCTCTTGAATTTTTGTTCCTTTCTAACCCTTTTATTGTACCACTTTTTACTAGGTTTGAAATGCTAATTTTTTAGAAAACAACTTAGTAAAAAAGATTTATGCCTAATATCTTAGAGGTTTGCATAAAAAAATAAAATAAAATAAAAAACATTGAGAAAAAAGAGAACGCTTTTTGGGAGCAAGAGCATTAACAAATTCTAAATTCAAAACATTCGTAAAACACTTAAAACTAGTTTATCTTTATATTACATCGGAATATTTTTTCAACCAAAAATAAAAAATGAAAAAAAATGATCAAGCCAAGCCAAGCCGATATTAACATCATAACATGCGATGGCTAAGCAAAGGTCCAATCAAGCCTCCACTACAAAGTGCCATTGGCACTTCCCATCAGTGTAGCTGGCCTCCATTTCCATCACTATGGGGTTGGTTGTTCTCATTCATTAACCATACCATATTGGGATTGGTTCTGATGCAAAGGCTTTGGCATCTCCCCAAGTAAGAATCTTACAGCCCATCATCAAGCGGAAAAGTTTTAAGATGCTATCTAATGAATCATAATCATGAAATCAACAGAAACCAATGGGAGACAGACATTGCAAATAACTCATCCAATTGATTATATTTTTGTACAATACTTAATACACTCAAAAAAGAAAAAGAAAAAGAAAAAAGGAATTTGATTCGCTTTCCTGTACTGGCTGTACAAATATATCAAACAGTTTGGCAAGGCTCTTCTACTCCAGAAACTTCGGAATAGCCGGCACATCCCCCGAAATACGATTTGTCTGAGTCCAGAACACCCTAAAAGAGAGAAAATCCAGTCGCTATCACAAAGGAAATGAAAATAGCATAGAGAGATTTGGATCCAAGAGCTTCAGGGGTCAGAACCTTAAGGATAATAATGGCTGCATCCTTGTGTAAAACCTCATTATACTCGTGACAAGCAAAACTCTGTAACATGCAAAAAACATTGAGAGAGAGAGAGAGAGAGAGAGAGAGAGAGAAATAAAGTAAAGACAAGAGAACTTGAAACAGACTTGAACACAATTAGGGCAACCAGCATCTCCTAAGCAGTAACAAGATGAAAGCAGTTCCAGAGCAGCGGTTAACAACTCTGTGAAAATGGGTTGAACCTATTCCAAAATTCAAATATATTCACATAAAAAAGGAGTAAAACACGTCTGTTGCCATCACTTTGCAGATTGGAAATATAAGAAACTTTGCAGGAGTAAAACACGTCTGTCCAAATAAATGAAAGGATTGTCCATCACTGCTGCAGCAATGGGGAAAAAAAAAGACGAGAGGAAAATATTGACTTTGCACATCTTAATCTTAAGCAAATCGGATGGAGGTTTACAGATCCAAATGTCCTATATGCCATTGGAGTGAAATCGGCAACTTTCAAATTAACCTTGAAGTTTGCCTCAAGTCAGGGAAGATGTATCGATCAAATGTTAGAGCATTTGGTTGAATTTTCCAATTTCATGTCGCTTACCTGTACTGATACACCAAGCCCTCCAGGATGCTGATCATATAATAGAATTCTTTCTGGATAATAGCGTCTATCATGAGGGTTTGGACACTCTGGAGCCAAGTCAGATGAGTTGCATATTATATGTCTACACACCAAAGCATCATAATGTATTCAGATACACAACAGTTGGGATCATACAGAATTGACATTGATAGTGGGTTCAAGGATAACAAGCAGTGACGTGCTCAACTTCTTAATATCAATCCTCTCAACCACTTTGCAATTTAGTAAGAATAATTGTAAAGAATGCATAAAAATACACTAACTTTCCAAATGCAACTGTAATGAAGCATTTTAAATGAACATAAGAGACTTACAAGGGCACTACATTCAGAAGAGCGTGTGAAGCAGCATGCAAGCCTCCACGAAAATCAAAGTTTTGCTTATTGACTGCTGCTTTTATTGATTGCGGAACTGGAATCCAAACTGCCTGCTTAGATGTAAAGACGAAATAAGATTATGCAGAGTTCAGAAGAAAAAGAAACAAATATGTATTTATGTATGTACATATAAATGTATGTCTGTATGTTTATGTATGTATGTATGCTGCATGATCCCAAACAATGATGCAATTAAAATTTTTAGAGCCCTTAACAATGTAAATCTTTATCGAAGTCCACCTGTGAGTTATATGAATAACTAGGAAGTGACAGTTCAACTGAATCAAATATTTGGTTGCTTCCTCTCCAGATTCGATAGAAACCAAACCAATTAGTAGTTACTTTGCAAGTATTTGCTTTTGCAGTTGTTCTTGAAAGCTGAATGTTGGAAACCCTCACCGGATAGGCCTAAGATAGGGCAGGACTGACCGATTAGTATATCAACATTGTAAGTATTTCTGAAATTGCAATACGAGGGAATGCTATGCCAAATATAAAGAAGTTTGTAATCAATTTATACACAGACAATAGGACACAATGGGAGATACATGAATTTAATCTCCTTGGGCATATCTTACAAAAATAGGTAATCCTAAAATCCTACACATTGTCTCTCTCTCCACCAACCCCCCAATGGGAAAAACTGAGGATCAAGACAAGAAAAAGTAGACAGTTTATACATATCAAGGAGTGTTCTATTTCTAACATATGAAATTGACAATCGAATAAAGCATATACAACAGAAATCAAGATTTACCTGACACATGTTCATATCCAACATGTGTATTAATATATTGCTCAAGGGTAAGGTTGCAACATTTATGCAAATTAGATCCCAACACCTAGATTATATGGAGAGAACTCACTTTCTTGCATACCATTATGGAGAGAACTCACTTTCTTGCATACCAACATTTTTCTTGCATGCCTATGCTGATGGCTACCATCTATTTAGATTGGACCTCCCATATGTTCCTACACTGTAAGAAGAAGCAAATAGCGCAATTGAAAGCTGCTCCCATAAGGGGAGTTAAGTTTCACTTATTGGCTGTACCTAGCTTCTTGTATTCAAGACAAATCATACTTTCAAGATTGCTCCGGAAGCATTATTTCATCTTACTCTAGGCTAATATATACAGCTAATGCAGAGAGCCTGGATTAAGTTGAAGTCTCAGGAACCGATCTTCTATGTAAATGGGATGACGAGCAAACTGTTACTATCTCATCAAGCGGCATATGTGCTACATTTCCGAGGGAACCCCATGATCCCTATTCACCCATGGAGCTATTAGTGTCAATCTTGATAGATCAATGAACTACAAAGCAAACTTCCTCAGAAAATGTGGATATTACAATTATGTTTCATGGCTTAAAAACAGTGAGATAAAAAAGCATCCTGCCTGTCCAAGTACTGGATTAAGTCGTGCAATTTATAAGAAGCCACCTAAAGAACATGGGATCAGACAGTTAAGAGCCAGACATACAATATTGCCGCCGTTGACATGAACATCTGTGTAGTCTCGTGTTCTTGTGTAATACTTCAAATCAGCTTCTTCGCACAAAGCAATCTTATTTGATAAATCTAATTTTTTAACCAGATAGGTCTTCCCTTGGTGCATATAAACAGCACCTTCATATATCTGCATAAAATAATATATGGTAAACCATAGAGTGATCAACACTAATACTGAAAAGGACTTCAGTAAATAAATCAAATTTCTATTTCATCTGTAGATAATCAGAATACAAAAGTAAGATTAATGTATAAAGCACTTCATAGAACTAAAACAAGGGGCTAACCTGGAAGAAAGCCTTGCTTTCCTCGACCTCTTCAAGGACTTCATCATTGCGCTGGTCTAGGACTTCATATCTCACATTTTCTATTGATCGGATACTAACTGAATGTGAAGGCATTTTCTACAACATAATACATCAGGGAATGATAAGTTTAAAAAATAAAAAACTTACAATCCCTGTGGAATTTGCTGATACAAAATCATACTCATAAAGTAACTTAAGCAATTTATAAACCAATGGTACAAAGAGTATACATAAACCACACAACAGATAAGATACCTCATGCCCAATATAGTTCCATATTTGAAAAGAAGAATCACACGATTGATCAGAACTCAAGTATCCTCTGGTTTTTAGAGATGATATAACACTGTTTAAACCAGACCCAAAATATTTCTCATCATAAAGCAAACACAGAGGGTGTTCGTGAGCAGCGCATACCAAATGTTGTTCAAGAACCTTCAAAGAAGAAGGCAACAAGAAAAATAAGAATCAAGTTTTGCCAATTTATCCAACATTAAAATATTGATGAATAAGTAAATGGTAATGATAAAATTTTCAAAACCTGCTGGTTTTGAGCGTCAATATGACAGCACTCAATTGGGCTCCCAAAGAGTTTATTAGGATGATTCATAAAATACTGATCAAGAGGCCCTCCAAATGCAACATAAACTGCAAGAGACGGTCTCTCTCTCCTCCCAGCCCTGCCAGCTTGTTGCCACAAGCTAAAAATATGCATATAAATGGAGAAAAAATCACTGATCAAACTATTTAAGCAAATAGTTAAATCACTGAAAAGTAAGATGACTGGACAACCTACCTAGCAATACTACCAGGAAAGCCTAAATGCAGAGTTACATCAATATGTCCAACATCAATGCCCAACTCAAGCGCATTGGTTGCAGCAATACCACAAAGCTTCCCATTAAAAAAATCTCTCTCTATTCTCCTCCTGTCCTGTTACATCATTCAGCCAATGTCAAACCCAAGGAACCAATGTTGGGCAAATTCGTATAGGCTGTCAAAGGGCAGATTTCATTGAACAAATTTCTGCCTCGTGATGGCACCAAGTGCTCCAAAAATTCAACAGTATAGAGACAGACCACCAAGCAGCACAGAAGTATACTGTGGCATAAAAAATACTGAGACATACATCAAGCTTCAAACAGTACAATGATCAAAACTGAAATCTGGGCATAGAAAGTGGAAAACGGATCAGTAATGCTATCTTTTATTCAGGAAATATTTAAGTGCAAGTAGTAAAAAATAATAACAATATTTGTACCTCCACACGCATGTAATAGTGCACTATTTTTTTTTTCTTTTTTGGTAAATAGAGTTTGTAATGTAGTGGATAAAGGAAATTCTATTGATTGATCAAAAGGAAAATACAATGGATAGATGATAATGGCTAGATTTGAGGTTAGCCAGGCTTCCCAAGATTGCAAAGACATTCAAATGACAATTTTCTCATAAGTCCCCCAAAATCCCCTTATTCCCCTTATTCCCCTTATTTTAAAACCTCTTAATCTAACTAATTTCCCTCATTCCCCTATAATTTCAAATTCAAACACATTTTATTCAAATCCAAACCCAGCCCAACAAAACGAAGGCTTTCAAATTCAAGCCCAAACCAAAATTGCACCCATTTGTTCATCCCCCTTTCATCAAAGATGTTCGTTCCTTATCACCCGTATTTAATTCTGCTCAACCCCTCGGGACACTTGGCACTCACGAGTTGATTCACTTCCCCCTCTCTTTTGATCTCAACCCTTCAATCTTCTCCCTTTGATCGCAATCTTCCAACCCCTATCCATTACTCTTCCCTATGCTCCTCGCATTGGCCCAGAATGTTTCTTCCTACATCTTCTCCATTCTTCCAAAATAACTTTTCTCAAAACCCTAGCTCCCGTTCTTTCGCGGAGCTCTCTCATTTGAAACTCTAGCTCAACCACCACCTTTTCTCACCTCTTTCTTTTACCCTTTTGAATCCCTAATGCATCACTTCAGACAACCCTTCTTTTTCTCCCTCTGTTTCTTCTTCATTATTTAGTTGTCCATGGCCGAAGAGAACCATGGCTTGTTAAAGCACACGTGTGCAGGGAGGGGGGTGTATGCCTCTTCCCTTCAAATAAAAATGTTCCTCAACAACTTCAATTCGGGGATACACAATCTTAGGGATTTCCAAGTAAACAAAAGAGACAAAGGTAAAACAGATTACCTAGTATGCTTACTCTTACGATCAGAAAAAACTCAATAATATAAAGGTTGTTATCTTACTCACTAAATAAACAACTGTAGGCAGTTCCCAATATCAGTCCTATGTCCCAAAATTGCTAGAAAATATTCTCTTCTTGTCACAACCTGTTCATCATGTAGGTGGAGAGAGACAGAACACCAATTTTTCTTTGCAAATGGAAGATTTATAATTTGCTTTCCTTTCTCACGTCCTTCACTTGATTTTTGACACTCAGTATTGTCACACAGTCTCACAGATTAGGGTTCTAAAAAAAATGAAACCAAGAATCATCTTGATGCAGAACTCATCACGGAATGACAGCAGCTAGGTTTTATTTTGTGTTTTGCTTGTTTTGAGATTTATTTTTTTCTTGTTAATGTTTAGCATAAGGGTATTATTGTACTTTGTGTTATTTAGGGTTTCTACAAGTATTTCTATAAAAAAGAGTAGGCAAGACAACTAATTGGTGTTTTGGTGAATAAAATTTCTGGAGAGAGCTTTCTCTTGTTCTTCCAACTTTTAGGTATTCTTGAAGAATCAACCAATTGTTGATGTCTTTATTCCTCTCATTCTGAGTGAATCAACATGTTTAAAACAAGATTTGGCTTTCAGTATTCGTGCGGGAATCAACATATTCAAGATCGTTTATCTTTCTTTTCCAAGATTTAAATTTCTACACGCTCCCTGCATCAGATGGTATTATAGTCTACCACCTCCCTGCTGCACATCTTCTGGCCTACATTCATTTGAGAAAACAGAAGCTGAAGAAACAGTAAATAATAATGGTTAAAACAGTGGCTGCCTCTATCACTCAAAACCGAGGCCACTCACCAATAATAGAAATTCTCTTTTTGTAACCCCAAAAAATCGACACAAATACCCAACTTGTTTGGACCCAAACAAACATGTAGAGTGGATCCCACAAGTGAAATTGAAGGCTTACCAACCAACTATAAGCTTTACAAGACATTATGCTCCAGCAATCTAAATAACAACAAAGACAAAAAATAACAAAATACATACTTTTCTGTCACAACTGAATTTAGGGCATCACAATTATTCTCCAAACAAAGGCTTGTTGTCTTACACAATGAGCACAAGAAAATGTAACTAAATTATAGACCATGATTTAGATGAGCCAACATGCAACCATTGATAACAAAAAGCATCGAAGAACAACAGTACTGACCGTAGCAATGTAACCAGCACGATAGGCACATATGGACTCAACCAAATGCGGTGCTGTATCCTGAAGAATCTCACGCCTATTACAATTTTAGCAATTTAATTGCATCATTTTCTTCATCAAAAAACTTAATAGATCTTAAAATGAATAGTATACAAAAAAAAAAAAAAAGAAGAAAAGAAAAAGAAAAAGAAAAAAACCATATCTTAAGAAAGCCAAAAATCAGGTCATATAGCATTGATGTACTGAAAATCATGGTACTGATGTGACATACGTATAGCTTAAAACAATTTCACAAAGTTTACGCGATTTACAAAATGCGATGCAACGAAGTCCGTGCTGAACCATTTCTGCAAAGAGGCACGAAACATTCAAAAGTGGGCTGCAAAAGTAAATAAATCATTAGGCACTGAAGTACTCATTCCATGTAAAATGCAATACAAAATTCATTCACAGAGATTTATGACTAAGCATAAGTAGTAAGTCTTATTAAATGCAGGGTATACAATGATGAATTTTTCAAATTGTTGCACAATTGGTTAAAATGATTTAACAATGCCTTGATTCAGATGGACACCATTCTAAAGAGTCCTCAAGAAAAACACTAATCCATGAAGAGAAGTAAAAGAGAAGAAGGAGGGGAAGCGGGAGTCATCCCATCTTATTTTTTCTTTTGGTTTTTACATTCTCACAGGAGGCATGTGAAATTCTCATTGCAATAGTAAGCATTTTATCTTGACAGCGTAAGCATCTCAAATGTGGCCTCCAGCAGATAAAGGAAAGCTACAAAAATAGGAAGAAAAAAAAAAGGAAAAAAAAAAAGGAACCAGAATTTTCTGTATGCCATGCAAACCTAGCAGAAGTGGCCCTAAATTCTCCATCCATTTCTGTAACAGAAGATAATTGTTACCTTGAATTTCTGAAATTAGAATTTTCAACTGTAGATTCTCCAGTATTCATACTACGAGTTTCCTCCAACAGCTGTACTTAAGTAGAGTTAGCAAGAAATACATATTTCTTGAAAAAATACTTCTTCTAAGTAGATCACGTATAGTAGCAAAAACCCATACAGTTTTTGGACATGCAACAGGATTCCAAAGGATGAAGAGCTTTCTAGCAGAGGGACTTCCATCATTCTGAATCAACTCCAAGGTTGTTAGATTTGCGAGTTCCTGAAGTACCAGAAAATTCTTTTGTCAAATGCATCGATTCAATATGTACGCAAGATAATGGCTCTGTTTTGTAACCATCTTCCCCTCCCCTCCCCTTATTTTCACTCTTCCCAAGAAAAGTGAACTTCAAAACATTTTAACTTTTTTTCACTTTTTATATCACATCAATAATTTTTTTTTTATTACTATTTAAATAAAAAAACCCACCACAAAACAAAACTTTTTCACTTTTCCAAACAAATTCTTTCTACTTTATATCACATCCATCACATTTTATTACTATTCAAAAACAAAACTCCCCTCAAAAACCTTTACCAAACGCACTCAATTTCTCAAAATGCATAAAAATATTTTTGAAACCTAATGCAACCAATTTTACATGTGTAGGGGAAAAAAAGTTAATCTCTTTTCATATTCAATATATATCATCCTCACATTCAGAACATTGAATATTTTTGCAAATTTCCAAAGAGGGAGCACAGTTGGGCTTCCAGAAGCCCGTGCCAATATGCTGAGGAAAGCTACATATAATGAAGGTTCAGAAAGAAAACATGGTACAGCAGCTGAATTGAAGTACAACTGAACTGCAAAATCCATCATACAACCATAAACGAGCTGGCCTATGCACAAGTACACAGTGCCGATAAGCTACACGTCAAGATTTCAGGCCAACTCAGCAAGTCAAAGAAAGAACCTAGAACCTCCCCCCTCGCTGTTGATTATTTCACTCATTATATGTATCTAATTACATTCTAGAAATCTTTACCATACAGTGCTCATGAGGATTTGAAGAAGTTGCAGTAGAAAATATAAAAGAAGGATCACTTCCGTATACTGCACAAGGAAGCAAACCACTGAGTGATGTCCCATATCAACAGAACAAACTATAAATGCAAAGGAAGTTATTCAACTTTCACAAACTCTACTGAAAAAATTACCATGCGAACAGAGTCTGCGAAGCCTCCTTATAATAAGAGCAGTATGACATCCAAATGCTCCCTTGTAAGCATGAGCTTCGTCAATGACCACAAACCTAATTAATAGGAAGATAAATAAATCTTCAAAACAACAAACAACGTGCTATCAGGAAAAACAAAAAAACAAAAAAACAACACGTGTAGTTATCAAGGTAACAAACTCCACAAAATTCTCAAAACAACCACTTAATGCAGAGCTCAACTCAATATAGTGGCAGAAACCTGAAAAAAAAAATGATTAGTCACTTGGTAATAGAAAGAGAGATTGCAGTAAAAATACAATACCTAAGATTTGATAAAATCCGCCTAAATCTTTCATGGTGTGGCAAGATTGATATGTGTAACATATCTGGATTTGTGATCAACTGCATGCAAGCAAACAAGAATTCCAGCACAAATTTTGGTGAGACCAAGCCAGCCAAAGAAAGCTGCCCTGTATGAGCCAACCATATACTAAATTACCAGTCTAGCGTTATCACGCAGCCAAGTCCTGTCCTTCTGAGAAGTGTCACCATCATATATACCAATATTTAGACTGGCATCAAATCCCTTTGTCATATCTAACAAAGCTCTGAGTTGATCTTGAGCTAAGGCCTGCATGCATGAAATATTTCATCATCTAATTACTGCCTAAAAGCAAAAATCCAAGATGATGACCTCTGTTAAAGCATATAGAAGTCAGAGTTATACAGATTGCAACAAACCTTTGTTGGAAATAAATATAGAGCACATGAAAACAAATTCTGGGACAAGACTTCAAGAACTGGGAGATTATAGCAAAGAGATTTCCCACTGGATGTCATTGTTGCCACCACCACATTCTTCCCGGCATGGGAGGCTTTTATAGACTCTACCTATGGATATTGAAAAAGCTGAAAACATTCAGAAATGTTAGTATTAGAAGGATAAAAACACAGGAAATACCATACCTGGTGACTATATAATTTAGTAATTCCCAAAGATTTAAGTGCCGATCTCATGTTATCTGAGAGTTGATTTGGGATTTCTGCATAAGTGGCCTTCTTGGCACCAACATCCTCAACATGCACCATCTGCGTTTAGACAAGCTTTCAGAGTGTAGTCATCAGCAGAGCCTTCTACTAAGAATAGTTATAAACATGCCCACAAACCAAGATCCAAGTAGGAGCAATGGCTGACTCATGAAAAAAAAAATTGAAACATGAAAATAAGAAATAAAAATGTGTTTATATATGCCAACATGTTAGGCTGCCAGCTCCAAAGAAGCCTGGATGAACTACATGTTAACATACTCTTCTTTCTACTGAAGAAACCTGTCCTTTAGATCCCATGCCCTTCCTAAGATGTTCAACCATTTCCACAGGAAGCAATGAATTTGTTTCCTGCTGAGCAAAGAAGTTGTTACAATGACATAGATATCTTAGGTAGGAAATCCTAATTCCTCAACTTCAGAAGACAATTATCGCAGCAAGAAGTTCCGAATTGAAGGAAAATCTTAGAACTGATTCAGTATCTTATTCTATGAGAAGCCACAGAACCTTCGATACTGATTATAGCTTCTTTTATCATTATAAAAATACCCTTTATTCCCAGTAAGTAGTATTATACTGTATCATGCAAAACACTCAGAGAATAAACCAATTGTTATGACACAGCAAATCAAAATGGAACAAGATGCAAAAATATTGCAGCAACAGCATAATTGTTTTAATAACCATGAGCCAATGAAGTATTACAGCACTAACACCAAAAAAGTTTTGGAATTCATTTGAATTTGTTGATTTCACCATTTATTTTCCTTTTTTGTTTTTCCTTGCATGTGGAGTCTGTACTTGCATCTTCAATATCAAAAAAATTAAAAAAAATTAAAAAAACACAAAAACACAAAAACAAAAATATGAGAATGAAGACCTACATGACAATGTACACGGTCTGAATCAGAACTTGAAGCGGCTGAGCTTCTCCTTGCACATTTTGCTTCATTTCCACTAGCAGCAGTACCATGTTCCTTTACTGATAAGAGTAAGTCCTCCAAGGAAAAAGCCACGAGAATCTCAGGTCCATTTTTATACTGCATAGAAAATCTTAGATTATTCAATAGCCCAAAAGTGTAGTTGTGGAACAGAAGAGTTAATGCCTAACTATAGAATAGGAGCAGTCTGGCAGGTAAACCAAGTTACTCAGCCACTAACAGCAGCAAAATAGTTATATTGTCAATTTGTCATATAGAAGATACTTTCATAAAGACACATTCAGGAAGGAAGGAAAAATAAGGTTTGGTTATAGAAAAAGCTCTCAGAGAGTGGATATGCATTTACTTATGTATTATAACCCTGAACAACCACAAGCACTTCCATACAAAGAAAATCACCAGACATGATGAGAAGAAAACAATATGGCTATGCTCTTGTTACAGTATAAGTCCACGATATGCCTTCTACAGGCTCTCCTACTTGAATTTATGTCCTAAAGATACTGATTAATCAGCAGTAGGTGACCAAGAGCAGGCTGATTCCACCAATGACAATTAAATGCAGTCAGAAAACATGTAGGAAATAAGACTCTGGATCAGACAGACTGATAATAGAATAGACAAGCATTAGATTCAAATAAAAGCAAAGAAATCTGAAAATAGAAGTAAAAATTGTATCAGATTCATACGATTTGACACTTTAAAAGATGCAGGAAAACATGAGTAGAGGCAGGAAGTATGTGCCTAAGCAGGATTTCTATCTTGTCTGCTTTTATAGTTGAAGTCCACTTCATGTATATAAATCATATCAAGATTGCTACAGTAATGGAAGGGTACCTGTAGGAGACATCTAAATATTACAAGTTAACAAACATACCACTAATAACTCAACAGCCTCCAACAGAGTAGTTTTGAAAGAACTTTCCCGTCTCTTCATTGCACTAATAATCTTTGGTACTGACAACTGTTTGCGAGCTATTGAACAGAAATATTAGGCCAATGAAGTTAGAAGCCTATAAATTTGAAATTAACTCAAAAAAAATGAAAGAAAAGAAAGCGCATATCTTCAAGAATACCAGTTTTAGGATTATGATCAATTTGATCTTTCGGTGCTGTTGAACAATTACTGATAACAAGGGTATCACCAAAACTTGTTTTCTCCATTTCATTATCTGAAAAACGGACTCCCTGAGAAACAACATACATGCTTAAAGTAAGACAATAGAATAAAATATCGGAACTCAGTGACACATGGTTCTAAGTCCTTCTAAATCCAGTCTAATACCTTAGGACAAACAAGGGAAACATGCTCTATGTTCTTCATATCAAGTTTAATTCCAGACTTTCCTAGCTTATTCAGCACTTCTTCCAAACAAGCAGTAGTCAATTTCTTCTGCTGCAAATGATGAAATGCAGAAAAAATGTTCAAGAAAGCAAATGCCTTCATGATCAGCTTCAACCAAGCTGGACACAAACATGAAGTACCACTTTTAGGTCCCACTCCCATGCCACTACCCCGAAAGTTGGCTTTTCTCAATAACAAGCAGAATCCAGAATGTGGGTCTGACAAACAATTCACCGACTCCAAAACGTTAAGAAGTACTTCGCAATTATGTTCATCGAGAACTTCCTTGCTATTGAACCGCAATGTATCCAGTATAAGGTCATAGGGGAGCCCCATCCATTTATCAAAATCAAAACCCCTTTTCCGTTTTGAATCAAAGGAACAAGAACTTGAAGTTCCCACCATAGTTTCTTTCCTATTTCCAAGACTAGAATTTCCTGACATGATTTCCCTTCTATCTCCAAGACTAAAGCTCCCCACCTTCCGATTTGTACCAGTTTCATTACCCGATGTTTCACATAAATACGACAAATCTTGCATCATATCGAACCACGCCAAATCAGCAAACTTTGAGATTGAGCTATTATTGGGACTGTTCAAGGAAGTTTTAGATTGTTCAAATTCCTGGTTCTTCATGTCCTTCTTAGTAAATGGAACGAGTACTATAAATTCACCATTCTCAAAAGGGTAAGTGCTTATCTGACTCTGCAATGTCAGTTTAACGCCCTACAACAAGAATTATAAACAATGCCATATATATGAGAATTAATAGTAATCATACAAACCAAAAAACTAAAAATGTATACATATTCAAAATCACAACCTAAGCTTCAACCCACTGTGACTAACTTCAAAGCAAAAGAGTATTGCTACAATAAGTTGCTTAAAAAAATGGGGTAATATTAAATCAATAGGTCTTGGAAAACAAGAATTTCTTCTCAATGTGAAACATGTCATACATAAAGAGTACAGAACAAAGAATCATAATGGAAGAGAAAAATTGAAATTGCAGTAGAGAGATACAATAATGGGCCTTGCCTTGAAGAAGAGGTGGAAATTGGGGGAGTTAGAGGCGGGAAGGAAAGATTGCTTGAGGAGGAGCTTGAGCTCTTCAATGGTACTATTAGTCGGAACCCAAACGGTGGTGGATTCCCCGGTTATCGTCCGGACTTGGATTTCTCGCGCATCGCTCCCAGACATTCTAGTTTTTTTTTTTTTTTTCCTTTTTGTTTTTTCTCTTGAGGGTTAGTGTGTGAGCTTTGTGCACTTGTCGATTCTTTCTGAAGAGAAAGCCAGACAGAACAAGAAGAACAAGAGGTCGTTGTCGATTCAAGGGTTTCTAATTGTTTTCCAAGCATACAAAGAGGTTTGGCGGGGAATTGGTTACAACTTCAGCTTCTCAATCACGTGAGCTTTCTGACTGTACCCTTTTTAGGACTCGGACAAGGAAGGGAAATGTAGAGGATCTATGTACCGCCAAGATTTTATTTTATAATATAAATATCATTTTTTTTTTTTAAGAAAAAAATTAAATAATATAACAATATATTTACCGCATGACATTTATACATATAATAAATTTTAGTCACGAAAGGCTCATCCCTATTTCATTTGAAACGATATGTTAAGTTACTGGTGCGGTAAAGTTCGTATAAGCGTCGTGACAACGTATAATAAATTGTGTAAGAGTTGTAATAGAATTAGGACGGTACAACAGGCTAGTTAAAAAATGGTCTGCCTTTACAATTTGCCCACTTACATTGGTTATAGGTGAATTTTTAACCCTTAAACCCGCTGTGCTCCTTTTATAGAGAAGAAAACATATCATCCTCTTATTTTCCCCTTCATTATCGTGTGTGTGCAGCCTTGTTTGATCCAGATTTTTTTTTTCTTTATTCAAAGTTTTTTTTTTTTTGGATCACTGATTACATTGCACCTTTTATGCAAGTAGGAGTCTTCACTCTTCACACAAGTAAGAGTTCTCTTGTGGGTTCACTTCTTGTCTTCTTTTTCAAGGACTTCTTTTAATTAAATAGGAACTCCTCTTTCTTTTTATTTCTTTTGTGATTCCTACAAAGTACAAATTCTTGCATTAATATATCATTTAAGCTCAAGATTAATAATTAAATAATATTTCACAATTAAATGTAAAATGCAAGAATTGAATCCTAATAAAGTATGACAATACTTATTTTAATAGGAAATGCTAAACATCCTCCACTCATCCCCCATTCATCACTCTCTTTTCCTTAAAAAATTGATTTTTATTAAAAGGTTGTCTCTGATGTCACATCAGAGACAACCTTTTAATAAAAATTAAATTTTTTATTATAAAAGGGTGATGAAGGGGGATGAGTGAAGGATGTGTAGAAAGGCTCGTCTAATGGATACTTGTTCCGCTATCCATCTATATGCATGCGGATAGCGAAATATGGGTAGGTAGGGGTACATAATATCTGTTCACCCGTTACCTATATATATATATATATATATATATATATATATATATATATATATATATATATATATATAAAAGACGTCATTTTTGCAAGTGAATTTTTTAGTTTTTAGAAATCCTATCAATTTCTCCTTTCAATTCCCATTTCCGTCTCTCTATTTGCACCGCCGAAGAAAAAAAAGCTCTCTCACTCTCAAATCTTTCCCTCAATTTTTTCAACTCTCAAGTTCTCAAGAATAATCGCATTTCCTTTTTTCTCAAATCTTTGCATAATCGCCAAGGTATGTCTCTCATGACTCTTTCTATTTTTTATTTTTCATCTTTCTCGCTCCACCTATTTTCTAGCAATCATGGTTTTCTAACCCAATATATTACTTGTTTTGTGTTTTAAATTTTTTATTATTATTATTTTAGAATTTCTTTTTAGATATAGTTCTCCCATTCTCCATATATATCAAGTCTCTCATTCTCTAGCATCGGAAGGAAAACTGTAATTGTTGATATAGTTTTCCATATGGTGATATGTCAATCATTGGATAGTGTGATTACTTCTTCTCTTGGGATCTACAAAATAACAAACATTGCATTGGGAGGGCTTCGACAATCCCGCTCCGATGCTTAAGTCAGAAGACAGTTTGAATATAGACAGAGTAATTTTTAGAAGCATAGAATGTACCTTAATATTTGAGAAGACCCCTTTATTTATAGGGGTTGGAGAATAGCTAGGATATTCAGAGTTTCCGGTTTATGCGGGGGGTTGGCAGTTGAGGACGACGTAGTCCCGAGTGTACGAACATTCCGAGCTCCATGACCACTTATCTCAGGTGCACGATCTATTTATGAATGACGCGTGGTTGAAGCAGCTTTGGGCGCACAATCTAGGTATGCATCGTGCGTCATGATTCTTAAACCCCGGGTAATCCCGAGATATCCACAGACTTGGATTACACGGGTAACCGGACCTGACTACCTGGGTCGGGTGAATCGGGTTGGGCCCAAATGAACTCTGATGGGCTTTAATACTTGAAGGTCTAACAAATATTTTCCCTAATAGTAATCTAAAGGAAGAGCAATATCTAACTTCGCTAAATCCCACTTTGTTATTTGTTTTGGTTTTTTTGGATCTTTATTTTGTTTGGATTTTGATTTTCTAGATCTTTGTTTTCTTATTGATATCTTTTTTCTTTTTCTTTTTTTAATTTTTTTATATTATTATTTTTATCAATTTTTATTTTTTAGATCAGATCATTGAATGTCTCATCTTCCAACATCTTAATTCTTTAAATTTTGAAATCAATATTTGGAGCTTGATAGATTTAACAATTTTTAAACCCTCATATGTTGTTTCCAAAAGTTGCCACGTTTCTTGAGCAGATTCACAGTTTGAAATTCTTGCGAATTCAGACGGTGAAAGAGCTTGACATAGAGCATGGAGGGTGTTTGTATAGTTTCCAGTATAGTGTGAATCTGCACGTTCTTCTGATGTTCTTCATGCTTTTCAATAATTTTGCAAAACAACAAAAACTAAGGACCCTTCCGGGGATCCCGCTCCGATACCTAAATTAGCTTCTGTGATAAAATAATACTTTGTGCATAAAAACCGAGTCTTCGTTTATACTTGGGGTATGTGCCTATTTATAGGCAAAGAGGTGGAGTCAAAGCTGGATTAGAATCCCTGCTCCTTATCGATCTAGAATTGCTGTCAGAGTTCTAATCGAGATCTAGAATTGATGTCAGAGTTCTAATTGGACTCTGATCCTTTATTAGACTTCTAATCTGATATCTTCTTAGACTTTTGATCTGATCATTCTTCTTATCTGATTGGACCATAAGTCCTATCCCAATTCCACTAGGGATAGGACTACTGATCAAACTATACTTGGACTAATTAGAATCCTATCCCAATTTACTGAGATAACTGATACCTGATTTCCCTGAAGTAGTTGCTAAATGTCTATCTCCTCCTTGGATTGGGTTGAGTGGAATTTATCCCCAACAGATGGCTTTATCATTAGAAAGTCGTGTGCTAGTTTGAGCAACTGTGAGTTCGTCAGTTGTATCAGCTGGTTTAATCCAACTAGATTCTACAATCTTCCAAACATTAATAAATTTTAAAAAGAAGCTCATACAGGCTTTCCAATAGCCATAATGTGTGTCATCAAAGGCAGGAACGAAATTAAGAGTTTGAGACATGATAAAATAAGGAGTCAAGGATTGCACTCAAAAAATTAATCCAATAAGAGTGAGCCCGCTTTGAAACCAATTGAAAAATAAAGACTCCTAATTTTAACATGTGTGTGATCAATTTGTGTAACAAATATCTAAAAGCGAAAATAAAAAAAGACAAATATTTTGTTAACGAAGTAGAAACTCAGTTAAGAGAAAACCAATCTGGGCAGCCAAACCCAGAAAATCCACTATTTAAAAGACAAAGCTAGTTATAAAGCACTCGTACTCGTACTTACAAACCTCTAATGCAGTAGTAATACCTTTAACTCTAACACATACCTATACATGAACGCCTCCCTATCAGGTCTCCTACCTGAAGGGGTCTTCAATGGACTTCTTTAGCTTAGGGTTCCTCCCTAAACTAGACTTCAAACGATCAAATCACACAAAGAAAAACTCTTAGAGAGCTAGCAAATCTTACAATTTCTACCTAAACACCATCTCTAAGCATAATGAAATTCAATACCGAATTCTGTAAATAATACAAGCTTAGAGACACCTATTTATAGGCTTTAGAAGACCTAATACAACATTGATTCGGAGTTCTCTACGCGGTGTTTGAACTTAGACAGAGAGCGTCCGGACGGCAAGCAACAACTGACTTCCATAACGCGCGTCACGCGTTTCTTCATTAAACTTCAGTCTCCGCATTCGGACGGTGTTGCCCTAGCGTCCGGATGGTTGCATGCTGTCTTCACCAACTGTGTTTGTTGAGCTGTTCAAAATCTTCTCGAACACTGAAGGACGTACGAACGGCAACTAGGGAACCGACTTTTGCTGAGTTGTAAATTGCGTAGAATCTTCCTGGAATTCAGAAATTGCCTTCTTGATGCTTGTGATACTGATACTTGTCATATTAATGCCATTTCCATATTTGAGAAATAATCTTTGAATATTCTGAAGACTCTGAATAATTACGGCATCCCTGTTATAGCAGCACACTTATATGGTAGTGATTTTGTCAACAGAATGTAGACAATAAAACTAACACTATTAAATCTCCTCAATGGAGAGATGCTATGAATTCTAAAATTGCAGCCCTTGAATCCAATAATACTTGGTCTTTGGTTGATTTACCCTCACATAAGAAGCCCATTGGTTGTAAATGGGTGTTTAAAATCAAATATAAATCTGATGGCTCCATAGAAAGACACAAGGCTTGGTTGGTAGCCAAAGGATACACTCAATGCAAAGGTCTTGATTATCATGAGACATTCTCACCTGTTGCCAAGTTAACCACTGTCTGATGCCTTCTAGCTCTTGCTGCTGCCAAACAATGACATCTTTCATCAAGTGGACGTGAACAATGCATTTCTTCATGGTGATTTGGATGAAGAAGTCTACATGACCCCTTTGCCTGGTTATTTCACTAAGGGGGAGAATAAAGTTTGCCGGTTATTCAAATCTTTATATGGTCTCAAACAGGCCTCTCGTCAATGGTTTTCTAAGTTTTCCAATACCTTGCTTACTAATGGTTTTCATCAGTCAAAAGCTAATTATTCCCTTTTCACTAAGGTGTATGGTTCATCTTTCATTGCTCTCCTAGTATATGTTAATGACATTATCTTAGTAAGTAATGACAGTAATGCTATCTCAGCTCTTGCTTTGTTTCTCAACAACAAATTTCGTCTTAAAGATCTTGGTACTATATAGTTCTTTCTTGGTCTTGAGATTGCTCGTAGTTCTACAAGCATTTATGTTTCTCAAAAAAAATATGCCTTGGATATGGTTTCTTAGGTGCTAAGCTTGCAAAGTTCCCCATGGAACCTAATCTGAAACTTTCGAGAGATAGTGGTACTCTTCTTGAAGATCCTTCTATGTATCAAAGGTTAATTGGTCGATTGATTTATCTCACCATCACTTGGCCAAATCTTGCTTTTTCTGTACAGATTTTAAGTCAGTACATGGATAAGCCTAGACAACCTCATTTAGATGCAGTACATCATGTTTTGCGATATTTGAAAGCCACTCCTGGTCAAGGGATTTTCTTTCCTTCCTCTTCTGATCTTTAGCTCAAGGCATTTTGTGATAGTGATTGGGTTGGGTGTCCAGATTCAAGGCGTTCAGTCACTTGTTTCTGTGTTTTTCTTGGAGACTCCCTCATCTCCTGGAAATCTAAGAAACAATAGACTGTTTCTTGTTCTTCTGCTGAGGCCGAATACATGGCTCACTAGCTATAGCCTCTACTAGCTGTGAACTTACATGGCTCACTGCCTTACTCAATGACTTCCAAGTACCTCATTCACAGGCTTCTCTATTGTTTTGTGATAGCAAGGCCGCTTTGTATATAGCAGCTAACCTTGTTTTTCAGGAGTGTATGAAGCATATCAAATTGGACTGTCATTTAATCTGAGATAAAATTCAACAAGGCACTTTACGCACAATGCATATCACTTCTCAACTTAATCTTGCTGATATTTTCACAAAAGCTCTTGGTCTTACTGCCTTTCTTCGTTTACTGCCCAAGATGAATGTTCTTAACATATTTTGTTCCGAACCTTCCTCTTGAGGGGGAGTATTACGAGTATCATATTTGCTGAGTTGAAGTCAGTTATTTTGACATGTGTAGATTAATTAGATCAATTAGATATACAGCTGTTAATGTATTTACTTAAAATTAGTTTGTTAGATTAGTTAGATAGGTGGCTTAATCTTTACTCAGTGTACTTTGATTCATTACATGCAATACAATAGAAACAGAGAATTCTCTCCTCTCTTCATATTTCTCAAGTCTTTTACTCTGCATTCTAAATTCAACAATGTTGGATTCCAATAATTGGAGTGAGCTGGGGGCTTAACTGATGGCTTAACTGGTGGCTAGGAGGGTCAGCCAGTGGGCCATGGTGACTCGGGGAATGAGCTGACGGTTCACTCGAAGGGTGGCCGTGGTGGTGGTGAGAAGGGTGGCTGAAATTTTTTGAGAATGTTGCAATTGTCTTACTTGTTAGAATGAACATATCAGAGCTCAATGAGGAAAGCTCCAACCACGCTGCAGCAAGTGCAGATCATGCAGTCAACTTGTCAAGCAAAAAGATCACGGTCCATCACATGATCTATCACGCTCCAATCTAGCCAATCTACCTAGCGAGGATTGTGGCTCCATCAAAGCATATTCCATCCATTTGCTATGCGAAGATCCTGTAGCAACAGCTCCTATGCAGAAAAGGAAAACATTACAGCAGCTTAAGGAAAGTACTGCTGTCAGAATCCCAAGTCCATTCATGACAGCTAAGGAATGCAAATCAAGATCACCTCAACAAATAAGGAAACTACATTGTCCATGATTTCTTGTAATTCTGCACTTACTTTGGATACGAGTAAATCAATGCAATTGCCATGGTCATCTCCTGCATATAAGGCCATGGTACTGCTGATTATTTCATCAAGCAAAAATACAACTTTGCAATTCAAACTTTTTCATTTCTTTCCCCAACAAAGGCATAAACGTTCTGATGGATGATATTGCTTGCTCCACTATTGTACCGGCCTGATTATATTCTTCCCTAATCTTCCTAGCTAGTCCCATTAGGGTCCTCCCCCCGTACATCAAACTAGGTATTACCAGAAGCACAATAAATAGGAACCCTACAATAGCTAGCCTCCATAGCTGTAGAAACATTTTACTTGGTTGATGCTGGCAGCGAAAGGAGCTTGTCTCGGCTTCAACTGGTGCTGAGACGACTCAAGAGTAGCATTTTGGAAATGGGACTAATGATGGAAAGTGAAACCGAGGTGGGAAAAACACGAAGTCGTTAAAACTGAGGAGGCAAAAAGGTATTTAAGCCAAATAGTAATAAGAAATGAATAATGTGATATAAAGCATAAAGAAGTTTTGAATTTTTTGTATAGATAATTGAAAAAAAAAATGTTAAAAAATAATCAATGTCATATAAATAGTGAAGAAAATTGTTAAAAAAATAATTGATGTGGTATAAAAAGTCGATTGTTTTGGAGATGAATTTTTCAAGGAAAAAATAGAGTAATTTGATAAACATAGCCTATATGTTTCAAGTGTCCAAGTGATAAATATGTTTTCATGAGATTTTAAAGAAAAAGAGTTTTAAAAATACCGTTTTACAGAAAATGAAGTTAACCAACCGTTTTATGGTTGAGATCTAATTACTGAACAATTCTCGCTTATCCTTATTATGTTTTGTTTTCAGGCTTTGTGCATAATGAGACTCAAGAGAGCTTTAGATTAATGCACTAGTATATAATTTACATGTATGAATAATCTTTAGTGACTAGTTCAATTGGCTGAGAACCACGCCTCATGAATCGGAAGTGATTAGTTCGAACCCTCCTCCCTCCTCTTGTGTGGCCATGTCAAAAAATAAATTATAAATTGTTGAACTAGAGTGCTCAGCAAATCTTTAGCTATTTTGTTGAGCTGAATGTAGAGCATTTTTAAGTATTTTTTGCTACTAGTGCTTTAATAGGCACAACTTTCAGCTGTTTCTCTCCTTGAAACAGTCTTAATAACTGAAATGAAAGGACCCTCTCAGATGCACAAATTGCACCTATTAGTTGCCCATTAAACATCTAAGAACAAAACAGATATTTGAAAAGCAAGTGGAAAGTTTATCCTTACATCATTAAGAATTTAAGATATAATTATCAACAACAGCCCAGTAACACACACGGAGAAAAAAGAGGGGGGGGGGGGGGGGGGGGGGGGGGGGGGGGGGGGGGGGGGGAAGAGGTGAAGAAAAAAACTTTCCGTTTTTCTGCTGGGAGCAATACCTCATAGTGTGAAGCCTCTCAATACCTAGGAACAAAACAGATATTTGAAAAGCAAGTGGAAATTTTATCCTTACATCATTAAGATATAATTATCAACAACAGCCCAGTAACACACACGGAGAAAAAAGAGGGGGGGGGGGGGGGGGGGGGGAGGGGGGGAGAGGGGAAGAAAAAAAAATCAAGACTTTCCGTTTTTCTGCTGGGAGCAATACCTCATAGTGTGAAGCCTCTCAATACCTAAGAACAAAACAGATATTTGAAAAGCAAGTGGAAATTTTATCCTTACATCATTAAGATATAATTATCAACAACAGCCCGCAACACGGAGAAAAAAGAAGGGTTGGGGGGGGTGGGGGGGGAAATCAAGACTTTCCGTTTTTCTGCTGGGAGCAATGCTTAACTTCAGGTTTTCAGAACAAATGATTGAAGATGTAACCTTGCTCGGGCTGCAGCAGTAACAGATTCTTCATCTTGCCTTTCTTTTGCAGTGGCAACTGCAGCAATATAAGCTTTTCTTGCTTCATCCATTCTTTGCATCTCCTTCTCATCCAAATCATCCTTTTTAAACAAACACAAATGTGTGAGTTGCAAAATATACAACCAACAAACCTATGTTATACATATCTGCAGACACAAACCAATTCCTCTCAATAGATTATTGGCTAATTACTTGTGATGCTTTATTGCCTCAGTTAAAAATCACTCTTATAATTTATCACTTAGCTCTTTCGCCATGACCATAGAAATCTTTTTTTTTTTTTTTTTTTTTTTTTTAAAATAAAAATTTATTTATTTGTTCTTTCTCTTCTTGCATATCTCATTTAGATAACATAATTTAGGAAGAAGCAGGTCAGTTTGGGAAGCAGTGAAGGAACCGGCGATAGAATTTAGAAATGCAGTCACGTGCCATACAAATTAGGGCCTGTAGACTGGCTATTGAAAGGCACGAATTCAGAAGCTGAGAGCAGCAAAGATGGAAGTTTCAGCAAAGGAAGAAGCGATCAACTTGTCCGAATTAAAACCGATAAACTAAGGTCCAATTGAATTAAACAGTACAATTATCGCTGCAAAGCAAAGTGCGGTACAAAGCACCTTTCTGGTTAAGTACATTGCTAGGGAAGCAAAAAAACATACAATGCAGCAGTATAGGTGAGCTAGGACAGCCTTGGTATTATTCATTTATAGCTGCCTTAAGTAATAATAGATGGCGAGTTATGGTTTAAGAGAAAACTATTTGCTGGAAATTTCCTGGCAGCAATAAAACTGGGGTTTTTGAGGTTGGTTTAAAAGAGTTAGTTGCTGTCTAAAGACTGAGAAAAAAAATAGGGTTTAAGCATTGCAGAGGTTGTCAGAGGAGGAATATGGAAGTTGAAAAGGAAGCAAACAGAGAAGAAACTGGGGGCTGTTCTAAGCTGCGTGAGCAGTAATGTAAAGAGTATAGCGGGCTGATTATGGGTTCAAAAGAATGATGAAGGTGCCAGAAAACAACGAGAAAAGTAGACAAAGAAACAAGAAAGATAAAGAGCACTCATACTCGTGCTTTAAAGCTGTAAACATCTAATCAATAAGCACCAAAACTCCATCATGGAAAGTTCCACGTTTTTCTAGTAAGAAAATCCTAATGCAAATCCTAACCCTAAGACCAAATAATTCTAGACCATGCATATAAAACCTAATATAATAATAAAACAAAAGCAATAAAAAATAAGGCTCAAACAACTATTATGGACATTTAACCCTCGACTAAAAAGAGTGTTTGATTGGCACAGGGCTCTTATTGGCGTAAGGCCCAAAGCCTTGGGCTTCCAAACAGCATGGTTCTTTTTTACTCTAGAGCTGCTGCATCAATGAAGATATAAATTCCAGAAGATATATGCACCAAAAGGAAGAAGAGTGTATGCCAGATAGAAGAAAACAGAGGGTGGGGACTATTAACTTACAGTACAAGGCAGACAATCCAAATATTTTGCTGTTAGGTCATAATCATCAGCATATACAGCAGAATCACTCTTTGTCAAGCCTTCAAACAACAGCATAAATGATGAAATTTCTCCTTGCATGCAGTCCAGCTCTTGCTGGAGCTTTTCCACTTTTCTGTTGGATGTCATTGCTTCCCACTGTATCTTTTCAAGTGTAGCTTGCTTGTCTGCAAGCTTAATCTGTGGAAAAGAAGAGCTGTTAGTAACAAATGAGACGATTTCATCCAAAAAAAGAAGAAGAAAGTTAAACAAGAAAAAGAAATAGAGATATATTCAATCTTATATTCTTTTCCTACATGGAGCATGCAGCCAGGTTTCAACTTGATTCATTAGATACTAAACCATTTTTGTTGAAGGAAATATATATATATACATATTTCTTTTAAGATTCATAACATAGAACAAAAACATGTAGTCTGATTTCAATGCATTTTGAAATTAAAAAAATCAAAATTTCAATTCATACCAAACATAACCCATAAAATAAAAAATAAGTAAAAAAATGAACGTCAAAATTTTTAAATTGACAGTGACAATATCTTGTAAAATTATGTCGTATTGGACCAAGACCAAATCAATGTCAAAAGTAATATTATAACCTTGATTAACAACCTAAAAGTGTTGCATCCATATCCACCTTAGCTGACTCTGTCATATTTCCTAAGACCCATATCAACAACTTCATTTAGGTATTGCAGTAAAATGACAACATTTGAGAAATCTGTATTTTATCTCATCTATCACTAAAATAATAAACCAGAAGTTGGCGCTCACAACCCCGAACACTTGACAAATTCATTATGCTAGTAAAATAACATAAGCAATAGATTGGTACCTTTGCATCAGAAAGTTGCAGCTGCGTAGACTTTATTAAAGAGTCTTTTTCTGAAGCTTGGTGTCTCAGTTCATCAAGTTTTGCTTGAACAGCATTCACCTGATTCTTTGAGATCTCTGCAGATTTCAAAAGTTCATCTTTCTCTGATAATTTTATTCGCAGATCCTCCAGTTGTTCCTTTAACATGACCAACTCTTCTCTGTCCTTTTCTGCTGCCAAAGCCCTTGATGAAACAACTGAATAGTTGTCAGCATCTGAGTTATTGCTAGTGTTCTTACCCTGGTCCTTATCTCCAGGGTCTCTTCTCTTTTTAGTGGGAATCGATTGAGCTGCAGTCCGTCCTTTTGATTCAGTTACCTTCAAATAATGAAAAGAGCTATCAACACCCACTTGATGATCAATACACAGCAAATTTCTCCCTGGCACAAAGCCACAGTTCTGGGAAGAAAAAAAAAAATCCTAAAACTACAAACGCATAATTAGACTGTCAAATATACAAAGAAAAGTTGCAACCAGAATTAAAATTGAGAAGAAACTTTCATAATACTAGCAATTACAATTATAATTGGTAATATGCAATAAGATACTCTAAACGTCACTATTAGAGTGTTTGATTAGGTAATACAAAGTAGAGAGATAAACAGTAACTACTTCAGCCCAAGGAAAGATAAAGGTTACATTTTTGGCTTCCAACCTAACAAACAAATAGTTCCCAACCAAATTTGAAAAATTATTAGCTCAGACTTACTCGAATCCATGTCTCACTGGAATGAGGTGGGGAGGGGGGGGGGGAACTGCTCCTAGTCCATACCAAAACATTCATAGATAAGTCTAGATAGTCCAACAGCTAAAATTTTCCAACTACTTTTCTAACAGTGTAATTCACTAGGAAAACATAGCCACAAGTGCGATAGCTTTTGTACAAGTAGACTCCACTTTCAAAAAAACGTTACATCTCAAATAGCAACTTTCAGTATTCATTATACACATTATACAACCATATATAAACAAAAAGAAAGACTTGGCTCAGACTTATTTGAGACATCATGATCTGTGTTATGAGGAAAAAAAGGAAAAAGAAACCGTGCTATTTCATGCAGAATTTATTTTATTTATGTTTCTCCTTCACTTTATTTGATTTCTTATCATACCCTATATGCCTATATTAACTTCTAAATTTCAAAGTCTTCTATATTTTTCTCTTTGTAATATGTAATTCTTCATGGTTCCTACCCATAATCACAAAAGATGACAATACATCTTAAGCATAGAACAATAAAATATAGATCAATTCTTCTGCATTTATGTTAGGGTAAATCCATTTTTACTACCTACTGTTTGCAGTTTTGTCAAAAGCTACCTAGGTTTTCTAAAATGGCAATTTAACTACATGAGTTTTACACGTTTACCAAATTATTACTTCTGTCAATTTTCCATCCAAAAAATAATGATCAATGTGTCACGTGGGCAAATAACCACGTATCTCCTACAAGATTGTGTCATGTGTACATCACACCATCCCATACTTGACACGTCAGCATCACTTGCCACATCAGTATTTAACATATTAATTAAATTATAATTATATCTTTCTGTTAAAAAAGGTCTAAAGAAAAAAACTGGTCAGCCCAACACCAATAATCAGCATGTAGATCCACCCTTGACGGGTGGAGGTTGCGTTGCCTCAGCAACCTCCACAAGGTGTGGGTCATGGAGCCTCCACGAACATTCACAGAGGCATGACCTCCACGAGGGATCACAGAAGCTCCACAACCCACTCCTCACAGGTGGAGCTCTGCACGGGGGTCGTAGGGCCTCCGCGACCCACCCCTCATGAAGGTCGTGAAGCCCTCCGCGAGTGGGTCGTGGAGGTCTTCAGCATCATTTTTTTTTTTCTTTTTTTAGAAATTTTTTAACATAAGGATATAATTTTAATTTATTATGCTTAATTAATATGTTAAATACTGATTTGACAAGTGATGCTGAGGGCTCAAGTATGAGAAGGTGTTGATGTACACGTGGAACAATCTCATAGAAGATGATGTGGCTATTTGCCCATATGACAACATGATTGTTATTTTTTGGATGGAAAATTGACAGAAGAAGTAATCTGATATGCGAGCAAAAACCCAGGTAGTAGAGGCGTCATTTTTTGAAAATCTTGGTAGCTTTTTGAAAAAAATACAAACCAGTGCTAGTAAAGTTGCATTTAACCCTTTATGTTATTAACTTTAGAATTCAAGTAATACGACAAAAATACACCAATAATCGTATTTATGTGACCTATACACAGGTTGGCCGTGGCGTACCAAGGGTGGCCAAATGTGCATTTCCAAGACACTTTGACTACAGTAAACTTACAGCATTAGGGAAAGTGAAGTATGAATTACTTTCACCTCTAATGGCTTAAGATTCAATTAGAACATAATTAAGATCTCTACATTTATTTCCACTTGATTGCTCCGCAATAACCCAAAGAAAAAAAAAAAGATAAGAAGAAGAAGAAGAAGAAGAAGAAAGATTTACCAATCCTTAGGATTGAGTATCGGTTAAATCGATGACGGTAGGAATATTTTCGGCCACTGAACTGTCACAGTCGGTTAATTAACCGACTACATACTGACGGTAACAATTTCCGACTATTTCAGTTAAGTCGGTTACATGTCGATTTGTTAATCAGTTAACCGTGACCTTTTTATATTGAGCCAAGACTTTTTTTATGGGCCAAAATAGGTTTTTTGCGTAAATGGTTTTTTGGGCTAAACAAGTACTCTAAGACTCAACACAACCTTGTTTCATTTCAAATGAAATGACATCGTTTTGATTTGATAAAAAAAAAAAAGAAAAAAGTGCGGTTCGGTTAAATCTCTACCGCCTATCGAACCAAATTGAAAGAGTAGTTTTATTCAACCTACCGGCTGCTGGAAGTCAGTTGCCGGTCGGTGATGGTTCGGCAGCAGTCGGACATTCTCCCCACTCCTACCATCCCTTACTTGCAACACAGACATCAAACAAACCACTCTGGGAACGCCACCTTCTGTAAGGGGATTTGTGATTAATAGAGAAAATGGAAAGGGAAGATACTGAATAATACTGGTATTGATAGTTCTGAGCGATTCGAGAGGCTCAGTCTCTCCAAAGGAAGGATCACAATAATTCTCAAGTATGTTCTATTCCCTTACTACATAGTTCTTATATAGACTCGGTTAGGAATCTTCTGCTCTCTCTCTTCTTGACAGTAAGCAATAACAAACTTAGGGTAAAATAGTAAAAGAACAATAAGAATAATAGATTCTGGAATACTTCTAGAATTCTCTTTGCAACGGTCTACACCTTCCTGCTACGTCATTCCTTCTTAGCTGTCTATTGGTAATAACCCATGGTAGATTGATACCCATGGGCTAGTCCCCTGATAGGCCCATGACAAGGCCTCTCCCATCAGAGCACCTTGCCCACAAGGTGCGGGTACTGATGTTGAAGATCCCATAAAAGCTCCCAGGTAGCATCGGCCGAAGAAGTACCCATCCAGTGAACAAGGACCTCTGTAGCCGCTTTGCCACGGCGTTTGACCATTTGGCGTGCAAGCAACTCCTCTGGCTCGGGGAGAATTTCACCAGCAGCATCGATTGGCGGGAGGGTGGAAAGAGGTGTGATGTGTAGACCCAGTTTCTTCTTTAAGAAAGACACGTGGAATACTGGGTGAATACGCGCGTCAGAAGGCAGGTCCAGTTCATATGCAACAGACCCAAGGCGACGTAAGACTTTAAATGGTCCGAAGAAGCGAGGAGAGAGCTTCAGGTTTCGGCGCAGAGCAACGGTTTTCTGACGATAAGGCTGAAATTCACGTTCAGTGCGATGTTTGTCAGCTTGAGTCTTCATCCGATGCTGGGCCTCGCGCAGATGCTCCTTAAGAATAGAAAGGACAGTAGAACGATCCCTCAACTGGGAGTCGACTGCGAGATTAGCTGAGGTGCCAGGAACGTAGGATAAAAGAGAGGGTGGTGGATAGCCATAAACCGCCTCAAACGGTGTAAGACCAGTAGAGGAGTGGTGGTTAGTATTATACCACCACTCAGCCATAGGAAGCCACACACTCCATTCTTTTGGTTTGGCACCCGCATAACACCGAAGGTAGGTCTCAAGGCACTTGTTGAGAGCCTCTGTTTGCCCATCCGACTGGGGGTGGTAGGCTGAGCTGAAGGCAAGGGTAGTGCCTTGGAGACGGAATAGTTCCCGCCAAAAGGAGCTAGTAAACACCGGGTCACGGTCTGAAACAATTGTTGCCGGCAGCCCTTGTAATTTGAAAATATTGGCCAAAAAGGCTTGAGCAACGGTAGCAGCAGTATACGGGTGAGCTAAAGAGATGAAATGTCCATATTTGGAAAAACGATCGATGACCACCATGATAACAGAAAACCCATGAGCCAAAGGAAGGCCCTCAATGAAGTCCATGGAGATGTCTGACCAGATTCGGGAAGGTATTGGCAAAGGCTGGAGCAAGCCTGGGGAGGGCAGTGTCTCATGCTTATTTGTTTGGCACACCAAACATTCACGAACAAATTTCTTAATATCAGCACGCATCCCTGTCCAAAAAAAATTTGCCTTGGCATGCTGGATGGTCTTGTGATACCTGGAGTGTCCTGCCGCGGGATTGGCGTGGATGAATTCCAAAAGTAGTTGCTGAAACGGTGAACCCTTCACAATCCAAAGTCGACCTTTGCGAAGGATCAAACCCTGCTGCAAGGTGTATCCCTTAGGAGCAGCCTTTCCCTGCTGCAGAGTAAGTAACAAGGCAGCAGTGTATGGATCTAGGAGATAAGAATCCTTTAAATCCGAGATCCAAGTAGGAGTCGGAAAAGAGATGAGAGAAATAGAAGGGTTAGACTCAGGCAACCTGGATAAGGCGTCAGCAACCACATTGTCACGGCCCTTTTTGTATTCTATTTGGAAATCGTAGCCGAGTAGCTTGGACAACCAACGCTGCTGGAAGACTGTTCCCACCCGTTGTTCCAACAGAAATTTGAGAGCCTGATGATCCGTACGCACCGTAAAAGAGTGTCCCAGCAGATAAGGCCGCCACTGCTGGACAGCGGTGACTAAGGAAAGCAGCTCTTTCTCATAAGTAGAGAGAGGAAGTGCCTGGCCCTTAAGGGCCTTGCTGAGAAAAGCAATGGGTCGGCCTTGCTGCATTAAAATTGCGCCGAGGCCCGTCCCACAAGCATCACATTCTATCACAAAGGGAATAGAAAAATCTGGGAGCCTGAGAACCGGAGGAGTCATCATCGTCTTCTTAAGTTGATCAAAAGCAGTCGACGTAGCTGGAGACCAGTGGAAGGCATTCTTCTTTAATAAAGCCGTTAAGGGAGCAGCCAAAATACCATAGTGCCGAATGAACTTCCGGTAATAACCGGTAAGGCCCAAAAACCCGCGCAGGGCTTTAATTGACTGCGGAAGAGGCCAATTCAGCATGGCTTCCAATTTCGCCGGATCCGCTCGAACTCCTTGATGAGAGATAAAATGGCGAAGGTATTCAATCTCAGCCACAGCAAATGTGCACTTGGATTGTTTAGCAAAAAGATGGTGCTGCAATAAAACCTCCAGAACTGCCTTTAAGTGGTGCACATGGTCCTCCAAATTTTGGCTGTAAATCAATATATCGTCAAAAAAGACGAGAACGAAACAGCGTAGGAATGGACTGAAGATTTAGTTCATGAGGGCCTGGAAAGTAGCTGGAGCGTTTGTCAAGCCGAATGGCATGACGAGGAACTCGTAGTGGCCTTCGTGAGTGCGAAACGCAGTCTTAGGAACATCGTCGGGCTTCATCCAAATTTGGTGATAACCGGAACGAAGGTCAAGCTTGGAGAAAACAGTTGCACCATGGAGTTCATCTAACAATTCGTCAATAACCGGAATTGGGAATTTGTCTTTGACGGTGTCACGGTTAAGGGCGCGATAGTCCACGCAGAGCCTCCAACTGCCATCAGCCTTCCGGACCAAAAGGACTGGGGCCGAAAAAGGACTTTGACTGGGGCGAATGACCCCAGTGCTTAAGAGCTCACGTATGATCTTCTCAATCTCAGCCTTTTGGAAATAAGGGTAGCGATAGGAGGGAATATTGACAGGGTGTGGGCTTTTGAGGACAATGCTGTGATCATGGGTACGAGAAGGCGGCAAACCAGTGGGTGTGGAAAAAACCTCTGTAAAGGAGTCCAGGAGTGTCTGAATGGGAACTGGTAAGGCCGTAGGGAGTGGAGTTGTATCACAAGAGAGCAACTTCAATAGGAGGCCCTTAGTAGCAGCAGAGTTGGACTGAAGAAAGTGGGCTCCGTCAGCCACTGAAAGTTCGCCAGGGGGTACACCAGTGAGCGTAAGGTTCTGGGCCTGCAGTGTAAACGACATAGTCATTTGGGTAAAATCCCACAAGATGGGGCCCAACGTGCGAAGCCACTCAATGCCAAGGACAACATCACAGCCCCCTAAAGGGATCAAATAGAAATTTGAGATGATAGTGTGGCCCTGGATTCGAAGGGAAACCGAAGAGGCCATCCCTGGACATGGAATGGAAGTGCCATCCGCAATATTAACCTGAAGACGGTGAGTAGGTTCAAGGGAGAGTGGAACCTTAAGCAACAAGGACTGATCCAGGAAGTTATGAGAACTGCCTGAATCAACCAAAATGCTTACTCGGTGATGGAGGAGAAAACCCAAAAGTCGCATGGATTTAGCACCGAGCGAACCCGAAATAGCATTTAAGGAAATCTCAGGGTCTTTGCATTCCACGATGTCAAACTCCGTCGTAGGCTCAACTGTGTCGGTGGAATCATAATAAACATCTTCAGGAGCTTCATCCGAAAGTAGCTCTAAGCCAGATAGGAGATACAGGCTAGGAGACTTGCATTTATGGCCAGGCTGCCATTTGTCGTCACAGTAATAACAGAGGCCCTGTTCCCGGCGTTCCTTCATTTGAGCAGGAGAAATACGATGGATTGGGAGTCTAGTATGTGGTTTGGCCGGTAAAGCTAATGGGGCAGATGCAGGGGTTGGAACAGGGGAGGACACAGTGCCCGCATGGTTTCAGCTCTGCTGACGGCCAAAGGAAAAAGAAGACGTAGCAGAACGGACAGGACGTCTGAAACTCTGCAAGTATTCTTCCTGGAGTTTAGCAAGGCCAAGCGCAGCAATAAGGCTGGTAGGATGTAACATACGGACAGGAAGTCTAATATCATCCTTTAAACCACTGAGAAAACAACTCAAGCGGTTCCTATCAGAGACCCCACGAAGCCGATTAGATAGAGCCTTGAACTGAGTGGTGTATTCAGCTACCGAAGAAGATTGACGAAGCCGCATCAACTCTTCCATCGGATCGTCATAAGCTAGCCCAAATCGAGTTAACAGGGCATGGACAAAAGCATCCCACGTCGGAAACTGCCCTGACTCCTCTGCGTCCTGGAACCAGATGAGGGCCTCGCCCTCCATGTGGAATGAGGCCATGCGAAGGCGTTGATGAAGGGGAGTTTGATAGTAATCAAAAAACTGATTAACTTTATAAGTCCAGCCCGCAAGATTGGTGCCATCAAAACGGGGAAAATCAAGACGTAAGGCCCGAGTTGTCATCAAACGGTCGCCTGGTTGAAGATCCTGCTGGTCGTCAAACTAGAGACGACGGTCATCTTGATGGTGCCAGCCTGGGTTGCCAAAGAAACCACGATCATCGCGGCCCTGCCGAGGCTCAACACGAGCGTCTAGACCCTGAGCAGGAGGAACGTCGTGACCCACATTCCCCTAAGGAGGAAAAAGGCCAGGTGCGACGTGGTGTGGTTCGGGAGGAAGCCGAGCATGAGTGGTGACGAGGGTGCGCAGTAAATCAGACATTTCGGTGAGTTGCTGCTGAAAGGAGGTATTATGGGTGAGTTGTTGCTGTTGGAAGGCATTGGTGGTGGTCTGCTGCTGAAGAAGGGCATCCTGACACTCTTTCAGGGATTCGGATAACTGGAACAAGCGGGTACCGTCGGCCATGAGGAAAGATGAGGACAATGGAAAATGGAAAAAAAAAATTTGTGAGGAAGCAGTGGGTGAAGGAGCGAGGGCTCTGATACCAAATGTAAGGGGATTTGTGATTAATAGAGAAAATGGAAAGGGAAGATACTGAATAATACTGGTATTGATAGTTCTGAGCGATTCGAGAGGCTCAGTCTCTCCAAAGGAAGGATCACAATAATTCTCAAGTATGTTCTATTCCCTTACTACATAGTTCTTATATAGACTCGGTTAGGAATCTTCTGCTCTCTCTCTCCTTGACAGTAAGCAATAACAAACTTAGGGTAAAATAGTAAAAGAACAATAAGAATAACATATTCTGGAATACTTCTAGAATTCTCTTTGCAACGGTCTACACCTTCCTGCTACGTCATTCCTTCTTAGCTGTCTATTGGTAATAACCCATGGTAGATTGATACCCATGGGCTAGTCCCCTGATAGGCCCATGACACCTTCCTATTAAATCTAACTAATAATCACCACACATTTATGTGAAATTCAACATGAATGACCCAAATTTCTTCCAAACCAAGTAAAAAGCAAGCAAAGTAAATAAATGACAAATAACATAGTACAGATTAAAAAACCTGACTGTAAGACTTTACTTTTTTCGATAACGAATCTCTTGAAGGCGTCTTCGTGTAGATCACCGAACCCCGCCGCGTAAACGAACTGCTCGGTTTCCGATCCTAACCAAATTCATTTCAAAAAGTTCAATTATAGAAAGGGACCAAAAAAGAAGCAACGGAAATGCTCCATTTTAATTTTCGCTACGAAACTCTGAGAAAAGACAGAAAATTACATTCTTAGTCCTTTGAATTTTCCATCATTCAAAACCCAGGAAACTAAAAGCCAACAAAAAAAAAAAAAAAACACGGTTAAACAAATAATCGACGCCTTCATCTCAATACCACAAATAACATTTACTTCAAATTCAGCGTCTTTAGATCTTTAAAGAAAGTTTTTTTTTTTTTTTTTTTTTTTTTTTTTTTTTTTCATAGCAGCTTCCCCTGAAATCAAATGCTCTAGTCAATTACTGGGAAAATCTTGGAAATTTTCCCTCATTTAAAATCCAACTAAGCAAAACCCCTACTTTCGATAAACTCAAAAGAACCAAAAACAAATACCATGAAAGAAAATCCGAGAGAGAGAGAGAGAGAGAGAGAGAGAGTTTACGATGAGAGACTGAACGAGAGGGACTATCTCGACAAGGTCTTGGTAGAGGACCCGAACCAAGCTGCCACTTTGACCAGCTGGGGCTGTAGTGGTTGAGTTGGCGAGTGAGGACTGAGTTAGCCGGTGAGTCGGAGACGAGTTGTGATCCTCCCCCGAAAGCCACGATTTTGGGTCCCCAAAATTCGCATTCTCTTGAGAATCCACGAAACGCTGCGCCTCATACATTTTCTCGCTTTTGCCGATCAACACATATTATCGATTAAGAAAAAGAATTTTAACTGGAGAAGTCTGAGAAGAGGTGTGAGTGAGAGCGAGTTGGAGAGAGAGAGACTTTTTGTTTTCAAAATCGGTGCTCTTTCGGACATGGATCAACGGAAATTAGACGAAATAGCACCCTTACCCAAATGCCCCCCGATTTTCTACTAACCACTACAAGATGCCACTCCTATGTGACTAACGAGTAACGACTAGCGCCTAGCGGGGCTTCTTTTTTGAATTCTATTAGCAAGAGTAAAGTACCAATAACTGTCATATATTTTTCTTTTTTCTTTTTTTTTCCTAGCAACTGTTTTCGGTATTTGAAAATCGAAATGCATTTTTCTTTACCACCGTAAATATATTTTAGCTCATGAACTATCATCCCATTTCGATTTACTTTAGAAACTGACAAACATAATATTACGATACACTAAATTATTGTTCAGTGTCAAAAACGTCTCTACATCAGTTTCGTCGGTTAGAATTGAAGGAAAAGTGGCAGTGAATCTTCTCATCTATCTTGCAGACCAGTTGCTTAGAAGATGTCAATCTGTGGATAACCAATTTCAGGCTTTTCAAAATCAAGTGACTGAAGGATTTTTAGTCTCTGGTTCCTCACTTCAAGAGCTAGAAGCTGAAGTAGTACAAATCAAACTTTATGTATGGATCTCTCACCGTCATTTGCTTTTAGTAGATCAACAAGATTTGGTACTTGGAGGATTTTTGTTCCTCTCTCTATCAGTTGTTTTACATACTTCTGATCTTTTTTGGACTACTTGCAGACACTTCTCTATTATCCTTATCATTTTTGGATTTTAGAACTTGTTTGTGGATTTTATATACTCTGTTTACTCTTGTCCTTTTGAGACATCAATGGGGAGTATTTTATAGGTTTCTCTATACTCTGTTTACCCTTTACCCTTTTGAGACATCAATGAGAAGTATTTTATATGTTTTTCTAGACTCTGTTTACCCTTTGCCCTTTTGAGACAAAAAGGGAAAGTATTTTTATTTGGACTGGGATTTTATTTTTAAATCGGTCAAGTGATTTTTGTCCCAGAATAGCCAAAGGGAGAGTTTGTTAGTTTGTGTTGGCTGCATTCTGTTTGACAAAATCACTATCTTGTAAAGTTGGTGTTTTAATCAGGGATGCCGTATGTTTCAGTCTTCATTTCAGAAAAGTTGTTCAAGATGTTCAAGGAAGATTCTGTGCAGATTCCAACTTAGAGAAGTCAGATCCCAAGTTTCCATCCGGACGGCCCAGTCATGCGTCCGGAAGTCCATTAGTGTCAAGAAGTCGAACAGGTCAAGGTTGAATCTGTCCAAACATCATAGCAACACTTCAGGGTTTGAGAAGAATTAGGTTTTCCTTCACAGACACATAAATGGGAAGATAGCTGCATTCACGACAGGGCAACACCTTCGGGACGAAGTCTTTAATAAGGCAAGACGTGGAAAAGAATTGCAACCGTGCGAACGTCAGGGCAACACTGCCTGGACGTGGTCCTTATTATGAAAATTATGTGCAGCAGAGTTGCAACCGTCCAGAAGCTAGGGCAACACCATTCGGAAGCGACTTTTGTATGGAAAGAGTGAAGTGCGGTATCGAAAGGCAGTTGCAGTTCTCTTTCCAACGGCCTCAGCTTGCGTTTGGACGCGGCCTAGAGAAATCCGATTTAGAGTCGATTTAGGTCTTCTTAAGCCTATAAATAGAGGTCTCTAGGCATGTAAAAATTATGAATTCAGTATTAAATTCTTCTGTACTTAGAGAGGGTGTTTAGGTAGAAATTGTGAAGATCTGTTAACTCTCTAAGGGTTGCTAGTGTGCTGTTACTTTGCTCATGTTTGAAATCTATCTTAGGGAGGAGACCTATGGTAAAGGAATCCATAGAAGACCCCTTCAAGTAGGTGACTTGGTTGGAAGGCGTTCACATTGGGTTATGTGTTAGAGTGCAAGATAAGATCGCTACATCGAATATGTGAGTGTTACTATCTTTGTTCTATCTTTATCTTCTGAAAGTAGATTTCCTGAGTTTGGCTGCCCCGGAGTGGTTTTTCCTCTTATTTGAGTTTCCACTTCATTAACAAAATATCTGTCTCTTTTAATTCCACACTTTTGATATTTTGTTATGTTAGTTTGTGTTGGCTGCATTCTGTTTGACAAAATCGCTATCTTGTAAAGTTGTTGTTTCATATTAGGGATGTCGTATATTTCAGAGTCTTCATTTTAGAAAAGTTCTTCAAGATGTTCAAAGATGATTTTGTGCAGATTCCAACTTAGAGAAGTCGGATCCCAAGTTTCCGTCCGGAAGACCAAGCCATGGGTTCGGATGCCCATTAATGTCTAGAAGATTCTCAATGCTCCAACGTACATCCGGTTGGACGTCATGGCAACACGTCCAGACGCACATCAAAGTTCGAGAAGAATTAGGTTTTCCTTCACAGACACGTATATGGGAAGACAGCAACATCCGTCCAGATGACAGGGCAACACCGTCTGGACGCAATCCTTAATAAGGTAATATGTGGAGAAGAATTGCAACTGTCCGGACATCAGGGAAACACTGTCCGGACGTGGCCCTTATTATGGAAGTTACATGCACCAAAGTTTCAACCGTCCGGACGCTAGGGCAATACCATTCAGACGTGACCTAAATATGGAAACCTGTGGAAGGCGTTATGGGAAGCCGATTGCACAAAAGACCGTCCGGATGCTCTATGCTTCTTTTCGGACGCCACTTAGAGAAATTAGAGACATACTTGTTTTGGGTCTTCTTAACCTATAAATAGAGGCCTCAAGGCATGTATTCTTTACATAATTCAGTATTGAATTCTTTATAGCTTAGAGAGGGTGTTTAGGGATAAATTGTGAAGATATGCTAGCTCTCAAGCTTTTGCCGTTGTGCTGTTATTGTGCTCGTGATTGAAGTCTATCTTAGGGAGAAGCCATAAGGTAAAGGAATCCATAGAAGAACCTTTCAAGTAAGAGACTTGGTTGGGAGGTGTTCATGTTGGATTACATGTTAGAGTGCAAGATACGATCGCTGCATCGGGTATGTGAGTGTTACTGTCTTTGTATTAGCTTTGTCTTCTGATAGTGGATTTTCAGGGTTTGGTTGTCCCAGAGTGGTTTTTCTCTTAATTGAATTTTCACTTTGTTAACAAAATATCTATCTCTTTTAATTCCGTGCTTTTGATATTTTGTTATACGTTGCACAAGTACACGGTAAATTAGAAGTCAATTTAATTTTCAATTGTTATCAGAGCTTGTTACGCTCTATTTAGATTTATTTCTAGAGTGTAACATGTCTAGACACTCTTCAGAATTCGACCAAAATTAGGTTTTCCTTTGCAGACACTTATATGGGAAGACGGCTGCATCTGTCCGGACTACAGTGTTACACCGTCCGGATGTGATCCTTAATAAGGCAAGACGTGAAGAAGAATTGCAACTGTCCGGACATTAGGGCAACACCGTCTGAACGAGGTCCTTATTATGGTAATTACGTGCAGCAGAAGTACAACCATTCGGACTCTAGGGCAACACCGTTCGGACGTGGCCTTAATATGAAAACGAGAGGAGCGTGTTATAGAAAGCCGATTGCACAAAAGACCTTTCGGTCGCTCTCAGCTACCGTCCAGATGCTGCCTAGAGAAATCCGTTTCAGACTTGTTTTAGGTCTGCTAAGCCTATAAATAAAGGCCTCTAGGCATGTAATCTTTACAGAATTTAGTATTTAATTCTTTATAGCTTAGAGAGTATATTTTAGGAAGAAATTGTGAAGATCGGCTAGCTCCCAAGCTTTTGCCGATGTGCTGTTGTTGTGCTCGTAATTAAAGTCTATCTTAGGGAGGAGCCCTAAGGTAAAGGAATCCATAGAAGATCGCTGCATCGGGTATGTGAGTGTTACTGTTTTTGTACTAGCTTTGTCTTTTCATAGTTGATTTCCTAGGTTTGGCTGCCCCGAAGTTGTTATTGGAAAGCTCGCATTTGTGTTCTTTAAATTCCACATTTACAATATTTTGTTACACATTGTGCACACACACATGGTAAATTAGAAGTCATATTTATTTTTCATTTAGTATCAAAGCTTGGTACATTCTATTTAGATTAAATTCTTGAGTGTGATTTTTTGACTTCTATTTTTGTTACTATTTCTCAAAATCTTAATTATGTTCTTGCCTTTGATGGCCCAAATTATGGCAATTGGAAAGCTTGCATGCCCTTCTTTTTAAAATCTATTGATGTTTGGAAGATTGTTAAATCTAGTTGGGTTAAACGAGAGGATACAGCTGACGAACTTACAATTGTTCAAACCAGTGCGAAACTTTCCAATGATAAAGCTCTCCGTGCTCTATATGAAGCACTTTCACCGTTTGAATTCGCAAGAATTTCAAACTATGAATCCGCTTAAGCAGCATGGAAAATCTTAGAAACAACATATGAAGGCACAAAGCTTGTAAGATCAGCGACTTGAGAAACTCAATGGTGAGTCTCGGGAAGTCAGTCTCGGATGTAAAACTCATTCGAAAAATTCTAAGATCTTTGCCTGATCGTTTCAGAATTAAAATAACTACCATTGTAGAAAGCAAGGATCTAGATGAGGTGAAGATTGAAGAGTTGGTGGGATCTCTTCAAACTTATAAGTATTCCTTGCCTCCAATCAAGAAGGCAAAGACAATTTCCCTCAAGGCATCTAAAAAGAAGGCTAGAGTCTCGTATAAGGAGGACTCTGATAATGAAGATGATGCAGTGGCAATGTTGGCCAAGAACTTCGGGAGACTGATGAAGAATGACAAATTCAAGAAGAAGTTCACCGAAAGACTGAAGAAGGCCCCTAGAGAATCTAAGCCTAAAGAAGCTGAGAAGAAGGACCCGAGAGGTCCCAGATGTTTTGAATGCTTAGGATCTAGGCATATTCGGGATGAATGTGGGGATCTCAAGCAAGGAAGGCTTACCATACGACTCTCAGTGATGAGTTAGAAGAAGAAGAAGAAACTCTTGCTCAAGATCAGAAAATTCTAGCCTTTGCGGCTCCACATGAAGACCAGGAGGATTCACGCCAAAAATTGGTAGTCAACTCGACTACGTGGATTTTACATTTATATATTGAACCACTCGCAATAGTACGAATCAATTGTACTATAGTAAGGGTTATCGAACCACAAAGATATAAGGTTGTTTTGTGTAACGAGATACTTATAGAACATATTTAACTTGACTTTGAAGAAAACAAAAGTAAAGGTTGTAGAATTGAAGCTACAACAAGTAAGGTGAAGAAATGAAAGCGGAAAATGAAAATAAACTTAAAGGAAACTTAGGGTATTGATCTCATCCAATCCTCAACCAATGAAGTGCTTAATGTCTATATGGGTCTTCCTAACATGCATGATCAGAGCGCGTAATGGGCGTCAACCATTACGACGACCTCGACATGAAATTACTTTAGTTGAGACGTAATGTAAAGCACCTAGTTTTACATTAAACAACTCTACGTAAAGATTTAAACTACAATTGAAAAACGTTTACACTACCAAAGGTGTAAAGTGATTAATGCTCCCTAACTTACTACTCTATAAAACATCCTAATAAGCATACATAATACGTAAAAACCCTAATTAGGCCACAATGATAAAGTATCTAGTTTCACACCGATCTATTTCACGTAAAAGTTACACTATAATTGAAAAGCATTTTAGACTACCAAAGGTGTGAAATGACCGGAGTTCCCTAGCATACCTTATAAGGTGACTCTAATAGGTAAACACACATCGTGTCAAATAGAACCATTGCAAAAGACATCGTTCTTGTTTCTAAGAACGTTGGTTTTACTCAAGAATCCAAGAAAATTTATAGACAAGCAAATCCCTTTTTCATGAATAATTAGTGTAACGACCCACTCCCAATGACACAATATTGTGTCATTGGGGGTGGGTCGTTACAAATGGTATCAGAGCCATTACTCAGCCTGAGATGGTGGGAGTGCACAAGCCAATGAGGGATGCTAGTGGGGACGCTGGGTCCAAAGAGGGGATGATTGTGATGTCCCACATTGCCTGGGAATGAGGATGTGCTTATATGTATAAATGCACCATTTATGACACAACGCGTTTTAAAGCCGTGATGATTATGAACCTATCAGAACTCCGCAGTTAAGCGTGCTTCTGCGAGAGCAATCCCAGGATGGGTGACCTCCTGGGAAGTTTGATTTGGGGAGCCAAAAGCGGACAATATTGTGTCATTGGGGGTGGGTCGTTACATGATTGATGAGGATGATGCTAGCCATTCTTGTCATAAGCATGTCCCTGACACCACCATACTCGAGAGTAAGGAAATTGTGGATAACAATGAGGAGGAAGAAAAAGAGGAGCAAGTTGAGCACAAAGAGGAGGAAATTGAGCACATAGAGCAAGTTGAGCACAAAGAGGAGGAAATTGAGCATGTTGAGCAAGATGAGCATAAAGAGAAAATTGAGCCTCCAGCAAATACAAGTCTGTCCAATGACAAGGAAGTGAGTACTGAAGCTCATTCCTTCGTCATTGTCCCCTTTGAGACACAACATGAATCCAAAGCTTCAATTCTTCAATGTTTGAAAGAGCCATCGAATACCAAGATTCTTAAGGATTTATGTAGACAAGCGCACAAATCTAGGAATCATCGTCCCAAGAAAATATTTCCAAGCAAGCAAGTTGGCTACCTAAGATGGCGAAACATCCTCCCGGAGTGCTACATGAGATTAAAGAAGAAAGGGTGGAAGGGATTGGTTGGACATCCATATGATCGGGGAAGGTATGGTAATTTTTATTTTTATTTTTATTTTTTACATTTAATTTTTACGTTCTTTTTACTTTTTCATTTATTTTTTTTTTCTGACAGCAATTAACTTTTTGATGTTTGTTTCTATTATAAAATATTGTTGTTAGTGTTGTTGACAGGTGTTTTGGTGTTTAAGTTTGGGGGACGCCCTGGCCTTGTTCACACCTTGATGTTTCCTTACTTCTGGTAATGTATTTCTATACTACACATTGATGACAATATGTAATTCAAGTTTGGGGGTATGAAAAAACATTCTGTCTATTCGTTTGTTTGTTTATTTGTCTTTTTGTTTAAAAAAAAAAAATTGTGTTATGTTGTTGATTAAGCATGATTACATCACAACTGTGGTTTGCATATCATTGGTTTGTTTAACATGTTAAACACTGCATGTCATTAGAAATTTGAATCTTTTGACTCGTATGTTGGATTTGAGAGACATCACTTATTTAAATTGATTATCACAAACACATTAGCATTGGTTCTGTGAGGTATGAAATTTGAATTGATGAATATGTGTCTTGAGATTTGTAGGATGATTTGTTGATGAAACCTTGGCTTAAATTCAAAAAAAAAAAAAAAAAAAGGGAATGAAAAAAAAAGAAGAAGAAAAAAAGAAAAGAAAAAAATTAATAATATCATCAGTTTGACTTCTCATTGAATAACCGGGCCTCTTGCCTCACTAAGCATTGAGTGTTCGCGTCAAAAGATGAGAAATTCAATTTGGTTGATCATATAGCTAGTTTGACTTCGTAGCCTTTTTGACTTGAGTAATTAAGCTCTTAGGGATGTTTCTACATCTATTGCCCTAAAACCATCTGGTTTGGGAGTCATTTGCCCAACACTCATTACATAGGTCAATTAGAAAGCTTAAGGGAGTTAGACATTGCACAGACTAAAAAAAAAAAAAAAAAAAAAAAAAAAAAAAAAAAAAAGAGAGAAAAAAATGCATATTTCGAGTTAAGCCTTGGTTATTTTCATCTGATGAGATTCCTATGAATTTTGAGGTACACAAACTTTGAGAAAAATTGAAACCTCATGAGTCTATGTTAATCTTACTTTGCACACATTTGAACCTGAGTTGTCTCAATTTTCCAACTATGAGTTGAATAATTTTTAATGTCCTAATGATGTGAGTGTGGTGGTCATTTTGTTAAACTTGCTCATGATGTATGAACCATGTGTTTGTATGGAAGTCATTGTTTGTCAACAACATAGTCTTTTAAAATGTTTGTGGGTATCATTTCTGGCAAACCCTCACGAGACTTCACTCGTCCTCTAGGGATTCCTAGGGGTTTAAGTATACACTAAATGCAATCGTCTCTCCCACGACAGCGGACTTTTGTTTCTTGCTTTGAATTTATTTTTTGTTTTGTTTTGCTAAGGGACTAGCAAAATGTAAGTTTGGGGGTATTTGATGAGTGCCAAATATTGCATATGTGGACCCCTTAATTTGCATTTACTAAACCTTTAGCCTTGTTATTTTCTAATGTTTTTGGTTAGTTTTAGTATTCAAGTGTTTTGCAGGACATTGAGTGAAAGCGGCAGCTTTAAGGTGAAAAATATAAAGTTTGGAAGAAAGCACACTTTGAGAAGACCTAGATAATGTGGTTATGTTCAACCAAATCAAAGAGAGGACTAAATCGAAATTTCTCTAATTGGAGTCAAAATCGGATTGGATTAGAATTCAGATTCTGCATATGTTATAGTATTTTGGCCATAACTTTCAGTTCAAGTATTCGATTAAGGTGAATCAAGCGTCGTTGGAAAGATAACTCAATTATCTACAAATCATTGTGAAATACAAGTTTCCTAATTCAGACGTCTACTATACCAAAAGTGCCCCACAATAAAAGACCGCAAATCTAGACGAATTTGGAGTCCTTTTCCTTCTTGGATTGAGTTTTGAGTCTCCTACTCAAACTAGAAGACTAACCTCCGATTTTTCTAGATATTCTAGGCTTCTAGTGTTTATTTTCTCTCTATAAATAGATCTCTAAGCCTCAAGAAAAAGGGTGTTGGAGGAGCTAGAGACCAAATATATTCTTCTCTTTTTAGTTTAGTTTTTCTTTAGTTTAGGATTTATTTTTCATAGCCATGTGTAGCTAATTTTTCAACTAAGGTTGAGGATGAAGCATCATCAATGAAGAACAAAAATACTTTCATGTAAGTTTTTATTGTCCGATTTTATTGGGTTTAATATTTCAATTGTTTTACTTATTTTCAATGTGTGGAATGATTCTTGAATATCTTTTGTGATTCAAGGATACATTTGATGATTTGAGATAATTTCACATAATTGATTGCTTGGTTTTTATTTATAAAACAATTGAATATCCCTTGTGATTTATTCTACGGATACATTTGATGATTTGGTTTAAACCGGATACCTTTTGTGATTTGTGTAAAGAATGGATACATCTCATGCTCCTAGAAAAGATGAACTAGGTTTTGAAGAACAAGTAAAGAAGTTAAGTGATCAAGTTAAACTCATTAGTGAGAAGTTAGCTTACCTCTCCCCTAATGAACAAAGACCTGTCTTGATAAATAAAAAGAAAGCTTCCAAACAAGTTTGGGTCAAAAAGGAAGATAATCTGTGTTTAGTTTCTCATACTGCCCTGAAAATTCTTGATACTTGTTTGTGGTATTTGGATAGTGGCTGTTCTAAACACATGATAGGTGACAAGACTTTACTGAAAGAAGTTTAGATGGGCAAAGGAGGAAGGATCACCTATGGAGATGGGAGCCAATACAAAGTTATTGGAAAATGAATCATCGACATTCTAGGTCTCGGAACATCTCAGGAAGCTTTATATGTGGAGGGGCTCAAGGCAAATCTCCTCAGCATCAGCCAATTTTGTGACAATGATTTGGTAGTGCAATTCTCCAAGAAGGAATGTAATATATTTGACAACAGTGGCAAATGGCTTTTGGGGGGAGAAAGAACTGCTAACAATTGCTATGGCCTTCCTGGTCTCACAACAGATCCTCAAATTTTCTACAACAAGGCAACCATAGATGATAGTGAACTGTGACATCAAAGGCTGGGGCATCTGAATTTCACAGATATGTTGAAGATTGCGGGCAAAGACATTGTTAAAGATCTGCCCAAAATGGAGAAGACTGGGAAGGGAATCTGTGGTTTTTGCCAACTGGGGAAACAGACTCGAGCAGCTCATAAGAAGACCTCAGGTATTCAAAAGAAATATGGAATTACTACATATGGAGCTCATGGGTCCCACTAGAACTACTAGCCTAGGTGGGAGAAGGTACATACTGATAATTATGGATGATTTCTCTCGATATACATGGGCTATTCTTCTTCGGAAAAATCTGATGCTTTTGATGCAGATCAACATTTATTCAAGAAGATTCAGGTTGAGCAAAATTGCCAGATTATGAGAATCCGCAGTGATCATGGAAGAGAATTCGAAAATTCCAAGTTTGAAGAATTCTGCCTTTTGTATGGAATCAAGCAGGAATTCTCTTCTCCTATCACTCCTCAGCAGAATGGAGTTGTAGAATGGAAGAACAGGGTAATTCAAGAGATGGCTCGTGTGATGATCCACTCAAAGAATCTCGCTCAACACTTTTGGGGGGAAGCAGTTAAAACTGCATGTCATATTATCAACAGAGTCTACCTAAGGCCTGAAACAAACAAGACTCCCTATGAGATTTGGCGAGGTAAAAAGCCCATAGTGAAGTACTTCAGAACTTTTGGAAGTAAATGCTATATCCTTCGTGACAGGGTGAATCTTGGGAAATTTGATCCCAAGGGTGACAAAGGTATATTTTTGGGATATTCCTCAAACAGTCGTGCTTACATGGTTTTCAATAAAAGAACAGAGATTGTGATGGAATTCATAAATGTTGTTGTTGATGATGAAGAAATTAAGAGACCAAGTAGCGGGAAGGAAAATCAGCTCGATTCAGTTGATCCATCAGTAATGTCAACTGACAATATCAAGGCTTCTCCAAGTGTGTCTCCGGATGAACCTTTTTCCCCTCCCACAGCTTTGGATACAATTTCCAGTGCTTCCGAAGATGAGGCTACTCCTGCAAATCCTCCCAAGCGGTCATGGGTAAAGCTCAATCATCCTCCTCAGCAGCTTCTTGGGACCGTTGATGAATGGCGTAGGCTAAGAAACAGAGTCATCCAGCCTACCAGTGAAGTAGCTAATCAAGTCTCCTACAGCTGCTACCTTGCACAAACAGAGCCCAAGAAAGTTGATGAAGCACTTCAAGATGAGGGCTAGGTGTCTGCCATGCATGAAGAGCTCCATCAATTCACCAGAAATGATGTTTGGACCTTGGTTCCTCATCCTGCAGAACAGAATATCATTGGTACCAAGTGGATCTTCAAGAACAAAATTAATGAGCATGGTACTGTGGTCTGGAATAAAGCCCGTCTTGTTGGTTGTCCGGCCTCACAAAACCAATATCAGGAACCATCTAAGAGTCTGGATAGTCTTGATATTCTTCTTCTTCATAGCCTGAATCGTCACATAATACAGAGAGAAAACAGCAGCATAAAAAACTAAAGTGAGTCCACTGTTTCCAATAATATAATGAATGCTGATTTATTTAATAAATGTAATATAATGCAAGGGTTTCATGATTATATGTATACGCAATATATAATCTATGGTCGCGAGCCATAGACATAAATTGAACATAAACATAATCATAAGCCAATGATATGACAGTTTTAAATGCAGAGTTTTAATTATTATCTTTTGCACTCCTCTCGTAATGGAACCAACAGTCCGAATTAACGTGTTGTGGAAGCCAACGGTTCCCCTCACTTAAATCTTATTTGTTTGTTACTGAAATCCAAAGGTTCCAGTAGACTATGAGCCAAAGGTCATAACCCATTTATTTATTAAGCGTCACAGAAGCCAAAGGTTCCACTGGCAGCCATCACCCCCCCGCTGCTTACCAGCTTTGTTATTAACCATTTTAGTTAAAATAGAAAATATGTAAAATCACATGTGCAAACAAATAAATAAAGCAGTAAACATATATTATAGGAAAGTCAACCAGCTTCGTCCTCAGTAAGTATAGAGATACTTACTAGTTTCTGCTCCAAATATTTTCCTCTACAACTGCATAATTATCATCATGTAATAATAATAGATTAATAAAAGCATTTATGAAAACATTCATTATTGTTACCATATCTTTTTCTAAAAATTGCAATGGCTACGGATTTAAATATAATAAATATGATCTCGTATTTATTTATTTCGTTTTAGTGCTTACTTTCACCAACTCTTCATAATAGTACTACTAGAGTTATTCATTCTTTAAGAAAATACTTGCATATATATATATATATATATATATATATATATATATATATATATATATATATATATATATATATATATATATATATTTAGGCACATAGTGAACTTTTAAAACAAGAATACAAGTGTCATCTAATTAAGCACACATATGAACTTGCCTTTTAATTAGCACACACATCCAAATAATACACACACTTATAAATACATCCTTTATAGTGAAGCTTATAATGAAAGTGCACACACACACACACACACACACACACACACACACACACACACACACACACACACACACACACACATATATATATATATATTTACATATTATAAGTTAATAAATCCAAACACATATATATTCCTACAAAGTTACACACCTATTTTCTTACTATATATATATCACATATCAAAACCTCAACACACACACTCTCACACTTATATTTTCTTGATCCATTTTAAACAAAATTCACCCACTCCAACTTACTTCTCATGTAGTAAACACTCACCCACATGCTTACACATATACTCATATTTCCATAATATAAGGTAGCTAACTTCTCACATAACTTACATATATGTACATAATCAAAGCAAGGGCAAATCATAGTTTCAAAATAACAATAGGACTACTTGTTCTTTGAGAAGTTTAAGGAAGAAGATACTTACCAAAGCTTCTTTAAAGACTCAAAGGCAAAAGAGGTGTTGCTGTCCAACAGAAAATTCTACTAATAGTGCTTGATTTTTAGTCTAAAAACAAGGACAGTCTCTGCTCAGACTTTACTATTGATTTTGTGATGGAATGAGGGTGATTTGAGGCTTAAATTTGGCTTGCTAGGTGCTGGAAAGTAAGGTGAAATGAGAGGAATTTTCGTGCTATAGCTACTGCACTAGAGCAAGAGAGAGTTGGGTTGAAATTTTGGTTCCTTCTTCATGAAAATCAACTTCCCATGCATCCTATATATAATGGCCTTGAAAGGCTGAGATCAAGCCAACAAGAAGACACTCCAATGGCCAGATTTGAGCCAAATAATCCTCCAAATTCGTAGCCCAAATCCCTTAGGTCACTATTCCACATCTCTAGGCATTAATTGTTTGATATCTATGGAAATCTTGTTAGCTTTGAACCAAATTAGGCCAACTAGACTAACTAAAAAGGGGGTATGATCGTGTGGTCCTAAGAGCAAGGTGTGGGAGCAAATATCAATGGTTGAAAATCGATCCTTGCTGTTCAACGTAAACTGCACCGCACTGGGTAAAGTCGCTCGATCGACTTCGACCCATAATCTCTCGATCGACCATAAAGTACCTCAATCGATTTTGTTCAATAACTTATTTACTAACCCAAGTTCTCTACATGCAAATATATATAATTTTATTTAGACTAATAATAATTTTTAAGCCTTATACTTATGCATGCGAGTGCACATAATTTAATTTATGCGACAATAACTTAAGTATGGTGTTTTTCTTGGGTATTACATCCCACCCCTCTTACAAAAATTTTCATCCTCGAAATTTGCAATCCTAATAGACATGATGCAATCTAATAACAATCAAGAAATAATAACTTCTTTCTTGTTACCTAGTCATCTTCATCATCAATGAAGATATCCATGGGTGGTGCAGCAGGAATCTCTTCTGCCTCCGGCTGGTTTTCATCTTCAGGGTCAAAGTTTTCCATCGGAATATCCCAACCCATATCATGATGTATCTATGCCATCCTATCAAGTATCACTTCGTTAAGAGTTTGATTATTAAAGTAAGTCTGCTGCGATAGCATGAATTCTCCTACTGGGTCAAACACACCCAAAGGAATAGGTCCTAACACAAACAAGTTGGGGGCAGCAAGCTGCTCCAAAGGAATTTCAGCAGGTGCCGGTGGTTCCTCAGGAACATTAGGAGGTACTAATGGAAAACCAGGTGCCATAGGATTCCCTTCTGGATCCATGCCTGAAAACCAAGACAAATATATAACACAAATGTATGACATTTAAAAAAATAGCAAGTATTTCAATTAAATACCGCAAAGAGTTTTCAAACCTCAAAACAAATGTGGATATTTGTTCCTCATTTCATGTTCAAGTTCCCAAGACGCTTCCTCAACATCGTGATTTCGCCAAAGGATTTTAACTAAAGGAATAGTTTTGGTCCTTAATCGTTGCTCTTTGTGATCAAGAATTTGAACTGGCAATTCTTCATACTTAGGATCGTCTTGTACTTGAAGAGGTTCAAAATCTACAATAAGACGCAGGTTATGAACATGCTTTCTCAAGGTTGATACATGGAAGACTTTCAGATAAGGCTGGCGGTAGCTCGACTTTGTATGCCACTGGGCCAGCCACTTCTTTAATTTCGAAGGGTCCTACAAATCTTGGGCTCAGCTTCCCTTTCTTGCCAAACCTCACTACTCCTTTCATCGATGACACCTTCAGATACACAAGGTCACCCACATTGAATTCCAATTGACAACGGTGTTTGTCTGCGTAACTCTTTTGCCGGCTTTGGGCTGTCAACATCCTTCTCCGAATAATAGAGATCTTGTCCTTCATGTCTTGTATCATTTCCGGGCCGATGAGGTATTTTTCACCCACTTCATCCCAATATAGTGGGGATCTACATTTCCGTCCATACAGCGCTTCATATGGTGCCATTCCAATAGTCGCCTGAAATCAATAGTTTTAGGCAAATTGGACTAAAGGTAAATATTTAATCCACTTACCTTTAAAGTCAAGCATGCACAGTCTCAACATGTCCTCCAAAACTTGGATAGTTCTCTCTGATTGTCCGTCGGTTTAAGGATGATAGGTAGTGATAACGTTCAACTTAGTTCCCAATGCGTCTTGTAAGTACTTCTAGAATCTAGAAGTAAAACGGGAATCTCTGTCCGATACAATAGAAACAAGCACTCCATGTAATCTGACGATGTCTCTAATGTACATTTCAGCTAGCTTGGGCACAGAGTCGGTGATGTGGAATGGAATGAAATGAGCACTTTTGGTAAGCCTGTCAATCACAACCCAAATGGAATCTTGGCCACCGAGTGCCTTTGGCAAACCTACCACAAAATCCATGGCAATCTGATCCCACTTCCATTCCGGAATACTTAAAGGTTGAAGAGGTCTTGCAGGTCTTTGATGTTCAACTTTCACTTGTTGACAAACATGACAATGGGCCACGTATTCAGCAACATCTCGCTTCATACCCTGCCTTCAAAAATTCTTCCTCAGATTTTGATACATCTTAGTACTTCCTGGATGAACCGTATATCGCGTTTTATGAGCTTCATCTAAGATATCTCTTCTTAGCTCCACATTGTTAGGTATGACAATCCTAGCATCTCCCATTCTCAGTAATTCGTCATTGGTGAAATAAAGTCCAGAAGCGTTGCTGCGATTAGCCTTCTCCATCAATCCTTTCATTTCAAGATCATTTTCCTGGGCCAATTTGATTCTATCAAAAATTAGAGGTTGAATGACTAGGGTTGCTAAAACTGCTTGCTCCTTTACAGCGTTCAATTGGATCATCTCTACATGTTGAGCCACATGATCTGGGGTGGTGATAGAATTCAAAACTTTACTACACAACTTCCTGCTTAATGCATCAGCTACAACGTTTGCCTTCCCCGAATGGTACATAATACGACAATCGTAATCTTTGATTAACTTTCGCCACCTTCGTTGCCTCATATTCAATTCCCTTTGCGTGAAGATATACTTGAGGCTCTTGTGATCGGTGTAGATCTCAACTGTTTCTTGGAGTAAGTAATGTCTCCAAATCTTCAATGCATAGACGATGGCCGCAAGTTCCAAATCATGCACAAGGTAGTTTCTCTCTTGGTCCTTCAGCTGTCTTGACGCATAAGCGATCACCTTGTCTTGCTGCATGAGAACGCAACCTAGACCTTGAAGAGACGCATCGTTAAAAATAACGAATTTCTCTAACTCCTTGGGGAGGGTCAGGACAGGTGCAGATACTAGCCTTTGCTTCAGTTCTTGAAAACATTCTTCACATTCATCACTCCAGATAAAATGAGCATTCTTCTTTGTTAAAGCAGTTAAAGGTCCTGAAAGCTTGGAAAAACCTTAAACAAATGTTCGGTAGTATCCAGCAAACCCTAGGATGCTCCGAATCTCATTTACATTCGATCGTCGCTCCCAATTCGTCAATGCTTCAATCTTTCTTGGGTCAACTGCTACTCCATCTTTCGAAATGATGTGACCTAAGAATGAGACTTCCTTTAGCCAAAACTCGCACTTCTTGAGTTTAGCAAAAAGCTTCTTTTCTCTCAAGATGCTCAGCACTGTCTTCAAATGTTCTTCGTGATCTTCGTGAGTGGCGGAATAAACTAAGATGTCATCTATGAACACCACTACGAACTGATCAAGGTACTTGTGAAACAACTGATTCATTAAATCCATGAATACGGAAGGTGCATTAGTCACTCCAAATAGCATGACTAGGAATTCATAATGCCCATAGCGCGTACGTATTGCCGTCTTTGGTATGTCTGCTTCCTTCACCTTGAGCTGGTGATATCCCGATCGAAGGTCAATCTTGGAAAATACCGCAGCTTCCTTCAATTGGTCAAAGAGATCATCAATCCTTGGTAACGGGTACTTGTTCTTGATTGTCACCCGGTTGAGTTCGCGATAATCAATGCACATACGCAGAGATCCATCCTTCTTCCTTACAAACAAAACGGGTGCTCCCCATGGTGAGACGCTAGGGCGAATAAAACGCCGGTCTACCAAGTCTTCTAGTTGCTTTTTCAGTTCCTTCAATTCGGATGGCGCCATACGATACGGTGCTTTGTCAATGGGTTGAGTTCCTGGCATCAGTTCGATAGTGAACTCGATCTCTCGATCAGGCGGCAACCCAGTTGTGACATCGGTGAAAACATCTGGATAATCGCGCACTACCTGTATATGTTCCAGCTTACGTTCTCCTTCTGGCTCAGCCTTGATATAAGCTAAAAATGCTTGTGCACCACAGCTAATGCTTCATCTTTCTTGAATTGCAGAAAGAAGAGGTGGAGTGGCTAGTACTCGAGATCCATAAAATTTGAATTCTCCTTCGCTTGGTGAGCGAAAGATAACTTCTTTCTTTCTACAATCGATATTGGCATAGTTCTTTGACAACCAATCCATTCCTAAAATTATATCAAAACCTAACATTTGAAACATTGCTAGGTTTGCCGGTAAGACTCTATCTCCTATAACGATAGGGCAGTTCTCAATGAATTTTCTACATGTAACTACATTCCCAGCAAGTGTGGATACAATTATGTTTTGATTCAAAGGTTGAGTAGTCATGCTACATAATTTAACGTATGTAGATGATATGAAGGAATGCGTTGCACCTGAGTCAAAAAGAGTACTTGCTAATTTACCAAATAGAGGGATGGTACTTGTTACTACATCCGCATCTTCTTCTTCGCCTTCACCTTCCTTTACTTCCATTCCTCCAGGTGTAAGAGAATATATTTGTGCTGGGGCTGGGTTTTGTTGCTGAGTAGCTTTCTTAGGGCAATTCCTTGCGAAGTGACTGGTCTTACCGCAAGTAAAGCATTTTGGGTTTGCAACCCAGCATTCTCCGGGGTGTGACTTCGCGCACTTGTCGCATGGAGGTCCTTGACTCTTATCAGCCGATGGAAGATTTTTTCTAATAGGTGGCCTAGCACCGCTTCCAGTGGCTAACCTCTTGACTGGACGTGTCATTTGCTGCTTCGAACGTTTCTTCAATTCATATGCCGTTGCTGATTCTTGCATTCCTCTTTTGGCTACTGATGCAACTTCCACCAATTTGGCGTAATCCTTTATTTCCAGACAAATTACTCTCTCCTTGATACGAGGGTCGAGGCCATTCTCAAATCGTTCCGCCTTCGTTTCTTCATCAAGGATGAGATTGGCCGCGAACCGAGCTAGCTCCATAAATCTAGCAGAATATTGCTCCACAGTCATGCCACCTTGGACAAGATTCTAGAATTCTATCGCCCGCAATTGCCTTTGGGATCTAGGGAAAAAGCGTTGATTGTACTCCTCCTTGAACATCTCCCAAGTTATCACTGTTCCTTCCCCAAGCAGCACCTTCCTTGCAGTCCACCATCTCTCAACTTCACCCTTTAGCCGAGAGTAGTGTACAATACATCTATGTCTGTGAGCCATGCTTCTGCGGCATTCGGCTCTTCGGTTCCTTCAAAAGTTCGAAAATGATAGCTAGCAAAATCACGTAATGAACAACCTACGGGTTAGGCTCGTTCATTAGGTTATGGAATTCGTGATATTGCTTCGGCAAGATGCCTAGTGGTGTCAGCTGTTGTATTAAAGTTGGGTGTATGCCATCATTGTATGGTGGCGGTGGAGGTGGAGGTGGCGGATCTTCCTCACCGTTTTCTTCAGGACGAGGGACACGATTAGAGTCACAGAGAGGACAGCATCTAGGAGGCATGACTCTATGTTCTAAAGGAACAGTTATTCCACATTTTGTAGGATACAATCATTTTCCTTTAAATGACTATATAATATTTAAAACCAATCAATAAAGCTAACAACCTAATCATTTAATAATCAATCATTGATAAAGATTTCATTAATAAACAAATCGTGTTATGAACAATTATAATACTCAAAATCACTCAAGTAAATAATGATTATAAACAATAAAATTTTAAGTGTACAAATACATCTATCTAATGAAGCACGTTAAAAGATTTTATTCTTATTCTAACTCATGAAATTGAAATTAGTATCTAGCATATATATATATATACACACAAACAAAAATACTTTTATATTCCTATAGCTTTGTGTGCCTCAATCCTATGCTAAGGTTAAGTCTAAAGTCCTCAAAGAAACCGCTCTGGTACCAAATTATAACGTCCCGCTTTTACAAAAAGCGTAAGTGAAAATTTTTGAATTTCCACGTGACATTACTTACTTATCAGAGTTAAATATTGGCAACGGATTATATATAAATATAATACAGACTTGGGAATTGAATGACACTTCAGAGCTTTTACTGAAATACCTCAAAATATATATAATAAGCCAATCAATATAATTATACAAATAGTAGTAGCAGTCATGCCTCACAGGGCAAGATAGTCATACAAGCCAAAAAATCTACATAACTGTAAAATTATAAAGATTGTCTTGAGCTAGGTTAATGAACTACGTCATAGTAGTTCCCAAAAAGAAAGGCTGTCCGGCCTCACAAAACCAATATTAGGAACCATCTAAGAGTCCGGATAGTCCTAATATTCTTCTTCTTCACAGCCTGAATTGTCACATAATACAGAGAGAAAACAGCAACATAAAACACTAAAGTGAGTCCACTGTTTCCAATAATATAATGAATGCTGATTTATTTAATAAATGTAACATAATGCAAGGGTTTCATGATTATATGTATACGCAATATATAATCTATAGTCGTGAGCCATAGACATAAATTGAACATAAAGATAATCATAAGCCAATGATATGACAGTTTTAAATGCAGAGTTTTAATTATTATCTTTTGCACTCCTCTCCTAATGGAACCAACGGTCCGGAATAACATGTTGTGGAAGCCAACGGTTCCACTCACTTAAAGCTTATTTGTTTGTTACTGGAATCCAAAGGTCCTAGCAGATTATGAGCCAAAGGTCATAACCCGTTTATTTACTAAGCGTCACGGAAGCCAAAGGTTCCACTGGCAGCCATCACCCCCCCCCCCCCCGCTGCTTACCAGCTTTGTTATTAACCATTTTAGTTAAAATAAAAAATATGTAAAATCACATGCGCAAACAAATAAATAAAGCAGTAAACATATATTATAGGAAAGTCAACCAGCTTCGTCCTCAGTAAGTATAGAGATACTTACTAGTTTCTGCTCCAAAGATTTTCCTCTACAACTGCATAATTATCATCAAGTAATAATAATAGATTAATAAAAGCATTTGTGAAAACATTCATTATTATTACCATATCTTTTTCTAAACATTACAACGGCTACAGATTTAAATATAATAAATATGATCTCGTATTTATTTATTTCGGTTTAGTGCTTACTTTCACCAACTCTTCATAATAGTACTACTAGAGTTATTCATTCTTTTAGAAAATTCTTGAATATATATATATATATATATATATATATATATATATATATATATATATATATATATTTGTTAGTATTTTGTCCTCATTCTGTGTTTGGACAAAATCACTTATGTGTAAAGATGCTGTAAACTGGGATTCCACTTGTCAGAGAATTTTCCGAAGACTCTGCACTGCGAAGAAGATAGAAGATTTCAGATTCCCTATTAGACGTTCGGACAACGTGTCATCCCGTCTGGACGCCCATCTGTCCACTGTTCCATCCATCCGGACGACGTATTCATCCCGACCGGACGCCAGACAGACCAGCATCATCCGTCCGGACGACATATCTTTTCCGTCCGGACCCATCACTGTGTCGAGAAGCTTCTGTTCCAGCTTGCATCCGTCCGGACCTTTCAGCAGCTCGTCCGGATGTTCATCAGTGATTGATCAGCTTCAGATTCTTTCCAAGTTCAGTATATGGGAAGATTGACACACCGTCCGGACGTCTGCCTCTCATGGTCCGGACGCACGCATAGCAGATATGGAAATTGCGTGTTGAAGAATTGCCGTCTGGACGTTCTTCCCCTTGGTTTGGACACACGAAGCCTTATAAGGAAATTACTTGCAGCAGACGTGCGACCGTCCGGACATCAATGTCTAACTGTCCTGACGTAGGTCTTAAACAGGAAAGATTTTCAGTGAAATTTTTGAAAAATCCTGTCTCACAGTTGTCCGTCCGGACGGCCTAGGTTCACCATCTGGACAGCGTCCGTACATATTACAACAGTCATCCATTCTGCACCCCAGCCTATAAATAGAGGCCCTTGGGCATTGAGAACTGCAAGAATTCGGTATTGAATTCCACAAGAGCTCAGAGAAGTTCAAGATCCCTTTGAAGCCGTTTCAAGTGTGCTGCGCTACAACTGAAGTCTATCTAAAAGGTCGGCTCTAAGGTAAGGAATTCCATTGAAGAACCCTTCAGGAAGGAGACCTGGTTGGGAAGCGTTCGTGTTGGGTTACACGTCAGAGAGCAAGGTACGACCACTACATCGGGTTAATGTGAGTGTTAATATCTTGTATCTAGCTTCGTCTTCTGAATAGTGGAATTCCTGGGTTTGGCTGCCCCAGAGTGATTTTTCTCTTGATTGAGTTTCCACTTCGTCAACAAAAACTGTGTCTTTTATTTTCCTCTGTGCTTAATTTTTGTTGACACTTGTTGCACACACTTTATTTTTAGAAGTCAATTTCAATTTTCAATTGGTATCAGAGCAGGCACACTCCGTTGTAAGGATTTATTTCCTGAGTGTGATCCTCATTTCATTGTGACTTTTATTTTTTATTACACCTTTTATCATGGATTTCTCTCAGTTATCTGAAGAAAATCATGATATTGAGCTCTCTAAAGTTTTTGCAAAATTTGATGAACTTATTTCTCCAAAAGAGCTAAAAAAGGTGAAGCAAGAAAAAGAGTCATTGATTGTTCAATTGTTTGAACCACATGCTTTGATTGACTCTTTGAGATCTGAGAATACCATGCTTTTTAACATTATTGATACACTTGAGAATAAATTAAAAGAATCTGAGGATCTCTTGAAAAAATTCTCAAGTGATAATTTGAAGAGCATGCTTTGTATTCATTCAGATATTTCTAACAAGCCTGCTTTAATTGTTGATGATATGAGTACTTCTACTTCACATGCTTCTAATTTTGAAGTAGATGCAGCTTGTTCTGAAAATTCTTGCTTGAATAATTGTGTGAAGCCAGAATCCAAAGATACAGGTACACAAGCTCATGGTAAGTTTGTCCCTACTTGTCATAATTGTGGGAAGATTGGTCATATTAGGCCAAATTGTTATTTGTTGAGATCCCACAGGCCTTGGATTGAGTAGGATGCTTTGAGGAAAAGTGAAGCTGAAGATTCTTCCTCATCAAAATATGTCCCTCCTCGTAGGAGACATATAAAAGGTAAAGGCAATATTGTTTGTAAGAATGCTAATCATAATTCTGCAGAGACTACAAAGAAGCATTCAAACAAAAGAAGCTTGCCTACCTATCATCACTGCGGCATCACCGGTCACATCCGACCCAAATGTCCACAGCTCTAGGCTCAGAAGTTGAAGGTTCAAAAGGAGCTTCCAGCAAGAACATTCTACCTTCGACAACACATCAAGCTCCATGACATCAGCAGCAATATGTTCCTGCCAACCAAAGTGGCAAATCAAAGAAGAACAAATCAAGGCGCTACAAGAGAAAGAAGCCCACCAGCAACCATGGCTATGAAGGGTTGCTAAGCCTGATGCAGGGTATGCTAAGGAATATGGCCAACATGGACAAGACCTGCAAGCCACCGCCTCGAGTCAAGCAGGTATGGGTCAGGAAGGATGAGACCATTCACCCCATGAGGGGGAATGAACGCACCTATCAGTTTCGGGTGTTCATGCCTAGGATTCAGTTCGTAATCCTATGGCATCAGGTTTGATTGCTCATTTTACTTGACATATTGTTATATGCAATCTAGGAACCAGTTCTATTTGCCCCCTATGTTTCTTGAGAGAACTGTGCAGGTTTTTTTTGGGGAAGACAGAAAAAGCAAGTCGAGCGACTGTTTTTCTATAGTGGCATCATTGAGCATACACAGGTGTGATCTTGCCTTTGCATATGATATCATTTCCATATTGCATTTTTTTTATATAAAAAAAAAATGGGGAGGATTTGCAGGATTTATTTTCTCTTGGCTTATTAGTTATTGCATGTATTTTTGCCTGATATCTCAATTCTGTAAGCATTAATCTACTTTGCTTAGATATAATTAAGAGTTTATGACTATATTGGCCAAGTGTTTTTCCTATTTGTGTAAAAGTAGGATAGCTTCTTTCCTCACTCGATGAAAAAGTGCACTATCCCGGGCTCCCCTAAAGGTACATCCTTCCTTCTCTGACCTTTTGCTTTTAGAAATTTTGGATAAGAGAAGAAGTCCTTGATAAGATGACCAAATTGACCTCATGCTAGTTGAACCTAGAGCCTATAAACTTTGGCACTCCCTACAGTTTGCAGCACCATAAGAAACAAGCAGTTAATCGTATGATATCTATGGTTTAAAGTATATATTCACTGCTTATGCGCTACTTTTGCTTTATGCCTTGCCCTCTACTTGCAAGTAAAACATTTACGTTGTCCTTCATGGTACAAGTAAATCACTTAGGTGCTGCATCTCAGGGGGAGTGTATCAGATGAGGGTGGCTAGGCCCTAGCGAGTTTTAAGGTTTGACTTTTGGCTAATCTGTCACTGATTTTCTCTCCTGTCTTGAAAATCTAGTTGCTCTATGTCATGTCATCGTAAGTCATACCTTGTGGGAAAAGATTCTTCACACACACACATGCATTGAGTGAGTTGAGTTGTCTATTTGAATTTTCTATGACCAGGAAAAAAAAAATTTGTGCTAATTAAAATCTCAACTCTCTTTTATATCTCTGTTTAGTTTTGAGATGCTCTCTGATTGTGTTATCAGTTGATTATACATGCATGTTCTGACACTGACTTGAGAAAATTTGATCTTTGTAAAATTTTCCTCAGTTTTTCTGGTGTTTCAGTGTGGAGCGTCCAGACGGTCCCTCTTGGCTTCCGGACGGGTGGAGTTCAGCAGTTCGGACGGTTCTTGTTTTGGAGTCCGAACGGACGACGTTCTGCAGTCCGTACGGAATCTGTTCCACGTCCGGACGTGAGCTGTCATCCTCGTCGGAACGGGTAATTTAATTCGTCTGGACGTGCGTAACCGTTTTGCTCCTTTTCGAGGCAGCGCGCGTCCGGACGTTATCAAAACACCGTCCGGACGGGGACCAGAGGCTATAAATTGCCCAGATCGCTGATCTCTCCCCTCATACCCCACAAACTTTTCTCTTTGGCATCTTGTGAGTAAGTTCTTTGAGTTTTTGGAGTATCTCATTATTTTTGTGTGTATTCTCACTCTCATTCCAGGTATTTTTTTTTCTTGTCTTATTTCTTTCAGTTTATTTTACAATTGTTAGATTTTTTTTTGGAATGTTTTTGGGATATTTTCCATGCTGAAATTCTTTTGACTTAATTGTGATATTCTCTGTTTTTATTTTTACAAAAGTCCTTGTTACTGCTGTTATTCTGCCAAATTTTTATTACACTAACAAGAATATTCTTTTTGGATTATTTTTGGCAAAAATTCTTGTTGGTTCTTTTGCAGAATCATGTCTGCCATCAGCTCCCAGCGCCAGGTCCGTCAGAGGACAGAGGAAGAGCAGAGTGCTTTCCAAGCCAAGATCATGGACCGCAATGTCCTCGCTGAGTGGAACGTGGTCCGTGCTGACATCATGGTGCCTCCATTGGATAACATTTATGAGACTATCCAGACCTATCACTGGGGCTACCTCTACACTTGTGCCTGCATCGTCCTCACCAGGTTAGTAAGGCTCTTCTATGTCAACCTTAAGGTGGCTCAGGATGATGAGCATGGGATGGTACTGTAGTCCATTGTTGATGGACACATCATCACTGTAGATCCCCAGACCATCAGTCGGTTCCTTGGAGTACCAGTCCTTGATCTGCCTGCCAGTCCTTACAATGAGGTGGTGCTTCCTCGATCTATGGACGATCTTTGAGAGTTCTTCCATGCCGTTCCACAGGGTGAGGGGCGTCCAACTAATATCAAGATTGGTGCACTAGCTCCGGCTCATCATATGTTGGCCAAAATTGTTCAGCACAATCTCTGGCCAGTTACCAGGCACAATGATCTAATACTGAAGAAGGAACAGTTTGTTTATGCTGTTCATCTTCGCTTGCCTTTCTGTCTTTGCAAGCATATTCTGGGAGTCATGCTCGAGGCTCATGATGAGAGCAATACCGGTCTCTCCTTCGGCTGTCTAATCACTCAGATCATCCTTCAGTCGGGTATCAATGAGAATGGAGAGCCTAGGATGAAAATCCAGCAGCCCTCAGTAAACAGACACTGATGAAGTCGAATGCGCAGCTGCGACGAGAAGATTCTGATGATGACATGCCTGCTGCTATGCATGTTGCTTTTCCAAACGTGGCTTCATCCTCTCATACCGTCCCGCCATCTGAGTCAGAGGCGAATTATTCTTAGATCATGGAGGCCTTAGCTGCCATTCAGGGAGGGATGTCCACCATGTAGCAGTCCCTCTCATCCTTGCAGCTCCAAGTGCGGTCTATCAACAAGCGAGTGGAGCAGACCCATTTGGACATTCACGAGTGCCTTCGAGTTCATCATCCGAACAGCGGTGATGATGAGGATGCTGTAGCTCAGACTATACACATGCCAAAGGATGTTTGATTTCCCTTTGTTTTATTGTTTTTTGTTATTTTGAGACTTTTTTTTATTATTTTGTTAAAAACTTAAACTAATATTACTCTGTTTACCCCGGTCCTTCTGAGACCGTTAGGGGGAGTAATTTTAATTTTTGGACCGGGAATGTATTTCCAAACCGGTCAAGTGATTTTTGTCTCAATATGGCCAAAGGGGGAGTTTGTTAGTATGTTGGCCTCATTTTGTGTTTGGACAAAATCACTTATGTGTAAAGATGTTGTAAGCAGGGATTCCACTTGTCAGAGTATTTTCAGAAGACTCTGCACTGCGAAAAAGATAGAAGATTTCAGATTCCCTATCAGCCGTCCAGACGACGTGTCATCCCGTCCGGACGCCCATCTGTCCACTGTTCCATCCGTCCATACGACGTATTCATCCCAACCGGATGCCAGACAGACCAGCATCATCCGTCCGGCTGACGTATCTTTTCCGTCCGGACCCTTCACTGTGTTGAGAAGCTTCTGTTCCAGTTTGCATCCATCTGGACCTCTCAGCAGCTAGTCCGGACGTCCATCAGTGATCGATAAGCTTCAGATTCTTTCCAAGTTCAGTATATGGGAAGATTGACACACCGTCCGGACGATGTGGTTTCCCATCCGGACGCGATCATATATAAGGCAAGAATCGCAATTCAATATCACCTTCCGGACGTCAATCAGCCTTGGTCCGGACGCGCATGCAACTAATATGAAAATTGCTGATTCGACTTCAACCGTACGGACGTCTGCCTCTCATGGTCCGGACGCACGCATAGCAGATATGGAAATTGCGTGTTGAAGAATTGCTGTCTGGACATTATTCCCCCTTGGTCCGGACGCACGAAGCCTTATAAGGAAATTACTTGTAGCGGACGTGCGACCGTCCAGACGTAGGTGTTAAACAGGAAACATTTTCAGCGAAATTTTTGAAAAATCATGTCGCACAGTTGTCCGTCCGGATGGCCCAGGTTCACCGTCCGGACGGGGTCCGTACATATTACAGCAGTCGCCCATTCTACACCCCAGGCTATAAATAGAGGCCCCTAGGCATTGAGAACTGCAAAAATTCGGTATTGAATTCCACAAGAGCTCAAAGAAGTTCAAGATCCCTCTGAAGCCGTTTCAAGTGTGCTACGCTACAATTGAAGTCTATCTTAGAGGTCGGCTCTAAGGTAAGGAAATCCATTGAAGACCCCTTCAGGAAGGAGACCGGGTTGGGAAGCGTTCGTGTTGGGTTACACGTCAGAGAGCAAGGTACGACCACTACATCAGGATAATGTGAGTGTTACTATCTTGTATCTAGCTTCGTCTTCTGAATAGTGGAATTCCTGGGTTTGGCTGCCCCAGAGTGGTTTTTCTCTTGATTGAGTTTCCACTTCGTCAACAAAAACTATGTGTCTTTTATTTTCCGTTGTGCTTAATTTTTGTTGACACTTGTTGCACACACTTTATTTTTAGAAGTCAATTTCAATTTTCAATCTCTTTAGCACATAGTGAACTTTTAAAACAAGAATACAAGTGTCATCTAATTAAGCACACATATGAACTTGCCTTTTAATTAGCACACACATCCAAATAATATACACACTTAAAAATACATCCTTTATAATGAAGCTTATAATAAAAGTGCACACACACGCACACTTATAAACACATTCCTTTCAAGCATACACCTACACATGTGCACACACATATATATATATCTCTCTCTCTCTATATATATTTACATATTATAAGTTAATAAATCCAAATACATATATATTCCTACAAAGTTACACACCTATTTCCTTACTATATATATATCACATATCAAAACCTCAACACACACACTCTCACACTTATATTTTCTTGATCCATTTTAAACACAATTCACCCACTCCAACTTACTTCTCATGTAGTAAACACTCACCCACATGCTTACAGATATACTCATATGTTCATAATATAAGTTGGCCAACTTCTCACATAACTTACATATATTTACATAATCAAAGCAAGGGCAAATCATAATTTCAAAATAACAATAGGACTACTTGTTCTTTGAGAAGTTTAAGTAAGAAGATACTTACCAAAGCTTCTTTAAAGACTCAAAGGAAAAAGAGGTGTTGCTGTCCAACAGAAAATTATACTAATAGTGCTTGATTTTTAGTCTAAAAACAAGGACAGTTTCTGTTCAGACTTTACTACTGATTTTGTGATAGAATGAGGGTGATTTGAGGCTTAAATTTGGCTTGCTAGGTGCTGGAAAGTAAGGTGAAATGAGAGGAATTTTCGTGCTATAGCTACTGCATTAGAGCAAGAGAGAGTTGGGTTGAAATTTTGGTTCCTTCTTCATGAAAATCAACTTCCCATGCATCCTATATATAATGTCCTTGAAAGGCTGAGATCAAGCCATCAAGAAGACACTCCAATGGAGATTTGAGCCAAATAATCCTCCAAATTTGTAGCCCAAATCCCTTAGGTCACTATTCAACATCTCTAGGCATTGATTGCTTGATATCTATGGAAATCTTGTTAGCTTTGAACCAAATTAGGCCAACTAGACTAACTAAAAATGGGGTATGATCGTGTGGTCCTAAGAGCAAGGTGTGGGTCCAAAAATCAATGGTTGAAAATCGATCCTTGCTGTTCAACGTAAACTGCACCGCACTGGGTAAAGTCGCTTGATCGATGATTCAGTTGCTCGATTGACTTCGACCCATAATCGCTCGATCGACCATAAAGTCGCTAGATCGATTTTGTTCAATAACTTATTTACTAACCCAATTTCTCTACATGCATATATATATATATATATATATATAATTTTATTTAGACTAATAATAATTTTTAAGCCTTATACTTATGCATGCGAGTGCACATAATTTAATTTATGCGACAATAACTTAAGTATGGTGTTTTTCCCAGGTATTACATATATCAAGAGAAATCATCCACAATTACCAGCATATATCTCATCCCACTTAGATTAGTTGTTCTAGTTGGACCCATGAGATCCATATGCAGTAATTCTAAATTTCTGGAAGTATGAATACCTGAGGTCTTTTTATGAGCCGCTCGAGTCTGTTTACCTAGTTGTCAAGAACCACAGATTCCCAGTCTTCTCCATTTTGGGCAAATCTTTGACAATATCTTTGCTAGCAATCTTCAACATATCTATGAAATTTAGATGTCCCAACCGTTGATGCCACAGTTCACTGTCATCTATGGTTGCCTTATTGCAGAAAATTTGAGGGTCTCCAGTGAGACCAGGAAGACCATAGCAGTTGTCAGCAGTTCTTTCTCCCCTTTTAAGCCACTTGCCACTGCTGTCAAAAATATTACATTCCTTTTTGGAGAATTGCACCACAAATCATTGTCACAAAATTGGCTGGTGCTGAGGAGATTTATCTTGAGCCCCTCCACATACAAAGCTTCTTGAGATGTTCAGAGACCTGGAATGTCAATGAATCCTTTTCCAATAACTTTGGATTGGCTCCCATCTCCATATGTGATCCTTCCTCCTTTGCCCATCTGAACTTCTTTCAGTAGAGTCTTATCACCTGTCATATGTTTAGAACAACCACTATCCAAATACTACAAACAAGTATCAAGAATTTTTAGGTTAGTATGACCAACTAAACATAGATTATCTTCCTTTTTAACCCAAACTTGTTTGGAAGCTTTCTTATTATTATTTACCAAGACAGATCTTTGTTCATTAGGGGTGAGGTATGCTAACTTCTCACTAATGAGCTTAACTTGATCACTTAACTTCTTGACTTGTTTTTCAAAACCTGGTTCATCTTTTGTAGGAGCATGAGTTTTGTTCCAAGGTTTTTGAGAACGAATCTGGAAACAATTTGGGCAAATATGACCACTAACACCACAGTGGTGACATGTAGGTATAGAATGATTGGCCCTTTTATCCTTACAAGTAAACTGAGTATGATTATGAGACATGCTAGGCTTAATGAACATAGTTCTATGAACAGACATAGCATGAGAAATAGAAGTAACTTTATTAATACTCAAATCAGACATGATAGAAGTCAGACAGAATAACACTCAAGAATTTAATCTTCTCAGAGTGTACCAAGTTCTGATACCAATTGAAAAAATTAAATTTGACTTCTAATATAAACAAGTGTGTGTGTGTGTGTGTGTGCGCGCGCACAAGGTGTTAACAAAATGATATCAATGCAGACTTTAAACAACACAAGAATTTTGTTAATGAAGTGGAAACTCAATGTGAGAAAAACCACTCCGGGGCAGCCAAACCCAAGATATCCTCTATTCAAAAGACAAGACTAGTTACAAAGTAGTAGCACTCACATACCCTTGATGTAGTGGTCGTACCTTGCACTATAACGTGTAGCCTGACACGAACGCTTCCCAACCAGGTCTCCTACCTGAATGGGTCTTCAATGGAATCCTTTACCTTAGAGCCAACCCCTAAGATAAACTTCAGATCAGCGCAGTAACAGCACACACATCAATGGCTTCAGAGAGATTGACTTAACACAGTAATCTCACAATATAACTCTCTAAGCACTAAGGAATTCAATACTGAATTCTTGCTATTCTCAAGGGTTCAAATGAGCGTCTGGCTTGATAAAACCTAGGCACCATCCGGACGGTAGACAAAGGGGCCTCCTGACGGACAACTGTGCGATCGGCTTTACAAAATTTTGTTGAAATTCTTTCCTGATTTGAGTCGCGTCCAGACGGTGGTGCCCTGTTGTCCGGACAGTCGCACTTCAGCTGTATGCAATTTCCATATTAAGGCTTTGTGCATCCGGACCAAGGGAACGGTCGTCTGGACGGTTGATCAGATGCACACAATTTCCATATTAGTAGCTCGTGCATCCGGACCATGAAGACTGGCGTCCGGACGTCTAGATTTTGAATGCAATACTTGCCTTATGCATGAGAATGTCCAGACGGGAATCCACATTGTCCGGATTGTTGCAGCAATCTTTCCATATCTATGTTTTTGGAAGGAAATCCCATAGCTGGTCGAACACTGAGTGTTGTCCGAACGTGCTGCTGAAACGTCCGGACGGATGCAAAGGATCCAATTTCTCGTACTTGTAGACAGTGCAGAATCTTCTAGAAGACCTCTGAATAGCTAAATCCCTGTTTAAAAGCATCATCACAAAGAAGTGATGTCCAACAGAATGAAACCAATTACAAACTAACATGTGTTGTTCTGCTCACTCTCAAGACATTGCCAAGTGTTGTTGCTATGCTAAAACTGAAGTCTACCATAGGGGTCGGCCCTAAGGTAAAGGATTCCATTGAAGACCCCTTCAAGTAGGTGACTTGGTTGGGAGGCGTTCGTTTTGGGTTACACGTTAGAGTTCAAGGTTCGACCACTGCATAAGGGTATGTGAGTGCTACTGCTTTGTAACTAGCATTGTCTTCTGAATAGTGAATATCCTAGGTTTGGCTACCCCATAGTGGTTTTTCTCTTAATTGAGTTTCCACTTGGTCAACAAAATATATGTCTCTTTATTTTGTACATTGTGATATTTTGTTGTACTCTATTGCACACACCTGTTAAAATTAGAAGTCTATTTAATTTTCACATAAGAAATACCAACACACTGTACATTGTTGCTCGAGGCATATCTATACAGAGCATTAGCATCCTTAAGTTAATGAAATACCTGCCTCCTAATACATTGAGGCTTAATGCATTTTGGAAATACTAAAACAAGACATTTAGCTTAGCTATACAAAGACATTTGCATTCCCAGTTATCGGTAACATTACGCTTGAATACATTGAGACTTATTGCCTTTGAATGTCAATGTGATCATGCGAGCACTAGAGTGAGACTCCAATATGCAAGCATGTCTTTGCTGAAGAACAAATAACAACTACCAACTATACCAAGACATAACATACCAATCTCTGAACAATGTGAACATCTAGGCACATCCAAACTTAATGCTTCTTAAATCATGCAACTAATACGTTTAGCAAAACTACAATATATAAGACATGCAACACATTCCATCACATCACAATATATGTATGCATATGCGAGTACCATGAGTTGTGGCTCAAGGTTGTGATCTTGTGGCATGTAAGTGACCATGCTGTGCTCTTGTGGCATGCAAGTAACCATGTTGTGCACGTAATGCATCATGTTCCCAAACTTTATACTCACTCTAAAATTACATTCATGTTCCAATGCAATCACATTTTTCAAAACTCCCAACCATAACATACTGTCACACCATTCATTCAAACTCCACATATCATACTCACACTTCAAAACATCATCATAATTTCAATATACTCAAAAGTACTCATGTTAGTTTGTAATTGGCCACATTCTGTTGGACAAAACCACTTCTTTGTAATGATGCTTTTTAATAGGGATTCTGCTATTCAGAATGCGTCTAGAAGATTCTGCACAATTTACAGGTTAGAAAATTTGGTTCCCTGCCAGCCATCGGACGCCCACCTGTCCAAAGCATCATCCGTCCAAACGACGAGAACTTTCCTTCTAGACCTTCCTCTGTGTTGAGAAGCTTTGAACTGCTCTAGCTTACATTCGTCCGGACTTTTCAGCAGCACGTCCGGACGAGTTTCAGTGTTCGACAAGCTTCAGGATTTCTTTTCAAGACACGGTTATGGGAAGATCCTTGCAACCGTCCGGACGATGTGGATTCCCATCCGGACGCGCTCATCCAAAAGGCAAGTATTGCGTTCAAAATCCAGACGTCTGGACCAGTCAGCATAGTCCGGACGCGCGAGCATCAGATATGGAAATTGCGTGCATCAGATCAACCGTCTGGACGACCATCCCCTTGGTATGGAAATTACTTGCAGCGAAAGTAAGACCGTCCGGATGACTAGACACCACCATTCGGACGAGGCTCAAACCAGGAAAGAATTTCAGTGAAATTTTCAGAAAGCCGATCGCACAATTGTCCGTCCGGACTCTTTATGACTACCATCAGGACGGTGCCTAGGTTTTATCAAGCCAGACGCTTATTTGAACCCTCAGCCTATAAATAGAGGCACCTAGACTTGAGAACAGCAAGAATTCGGTATTGAATTCCATTAGTGCTTAGAAAGTTATAGTGTGAGATTATTCAGCTGAGTTAGTCTCTCTGAAGCCGTTGCTGTGTGTGCTGTTGCTGCGCTAATCTGAAGTCTATCTTAGGGGTTGGCCCTAAGGTAAAGGATTCCATTGAAGACCCTTTCAGATAGGAGACCTGGTTGGGAGGCTTTCGTGTTGGGTTACACGTTAGAGTTCAAGGTACAACCACTGCTTCAAGGGTATGTGAGTGCTACTACTTTATAACTAGTCTTGTCTTCTGAATAGTGGATATCCTGGGTTTGGCTGCCCCAGAGTGGTTTTTCTCATATTGAGTTTCCACTTCGTTAACAAAATTTCTTGTGTCTTTTAAATTCTGCATTGATATTTTGTTTAAAACTTTGTGCACACACACTCTTACTTTGTGTTAGAAGTCATTTCAATTTTTCAACTCAAATCATCCAAAACAGATCATAATCAACATACAGTTGGTTCGGGTTTGTAAAACAATATATATTTTGCAATTCATCATATATGAAAAATAATACTTTCTCAGTAAGTAGAATACTCACCTTGGATTGCTCGCACTCCTGATTCCAACAATCCTAGGTTTGACCAGCAATATGCCGCTATAATTAAAACACAATGCACCATTTAGCTATTTAACCAACAACTTTATCAATTAGCACTTCAAATCGCTCAAAGGCTATAACACGAAGTTACCCATTATTTGACTAAACCCATACAAAAAAATATTCCTAAGTTTACAATTAAAATCTACAATTTATGCTAATTACTATTTTTAGGACCTAATCCCATAAATGTCTATTTTTCATTGAAAAATGGAATTTGAATTCTAATATAAAGCAAGTGTGTGTGTGCACAATGTGTTAGCAAAATAATGCGGAAATAACACAAGATTTTCGTTAACGAAGTGGAAACTCAAGATGCAAAAACCACTCTGGGGTAGCCAAACCCAGGATATCCACTATTTAGAAGACAAGACTAGATACAAAGTAATAACACTCACATACCCCTGATGCAGTCATCGTACCTTGCAATCTAACGTGTAGCCTAACACAAACGCCTCCCAACCAGGTCTCCTACCAGAAGGGGTCTTCAATGGAGTCCTTTACCTTAGGGCCAACCCCTAAGATAGACTTCAGATTAAGTGCGGCAACAGCACACACAACTACGGCTTTAGAGAGACAAACTCAACTCAATAACCTCACCATATAGCTCTCAAAGCACTAGTGGAATTCAATACCAAATTCTTGCTGTTCTCAAGCCTAGGGACCTCTATGTATAGGCTGACGGTTCAAATGAGCATCTGGCTTGATAAAAACTGGGCGTCCTTCGGACAGTAGTCATGGGCCATCTGGATGGACAACTGTGCGATCAATTGTCTGAGAATTTCGCTGAAATTCTTTCCTGAAATGAGCCGAGTCCAGACGATGGTGCCCTGTCGTTTGGACGGTCGCACGTCCGCTGCAAGTAATTTCCATATAAAGGCTTCGCCCATCCAGACCAAGAGGATGGTCGTCCGGACGGTTGATTTGATGAACGCAATTTCCATATCTGATGCACGCGCGTCCGGACCATGATGACTGGCGTCCAGACATCTGGATTTGAATTGCGATACTTGCCTTATGGATGAGCGCGCCCGGACGGAAATCAACGTCGTCCGGACGGTTGCAGGGATCTTCCCATAACTGTGTTTTTGAAAGAAATCCTGAAGCTTTGTCGAACACTAAGTGTCATCCAGACATGCTGCTGAAACGTCTGAACGGATGCAAGCTGGAACAGTTTGAAACTTCTCGACACAGTGGAAGGTCAGGACAGGAATCCACGTCGACTGGACGGATGATGCTTTGGACAGATGGGCGTCCGGACGGTATGACACATCGTCCGGACGGCTGGCAGGGAACTGAATTTTCTGACTTTGCAAACTGTGCATAATCTTCTAGAAGCACTCTGAATAGCAAAATCCCTATTAAAAAGCATCTTTACACATAAGTGATTTTGTCCAACAGAATGTGGGTAATTACAAACTAACATTCATGAAACTCATAGATAATATGGGATTAATTAACACACTAGATGCAATTAATCCACTAATTAATAATCTGGGGTTAGAACACCTAAAAATGCCCAAATTAATTTTCACTAACCTAATCACAATAAATAGTAACCACAATTTATACTTACTAACCTATAACATAACAATGCCATTTTAACGCAAATAACACTAACCCATAAAGTTTACTTAGGGTTAGGCACAAAAACCGCAATTTAAATACATAACCCAAAAGTTAGGGTTTGAAGAAAACTCACTCAAAATTCACCAAACCAAAACCCAAGGTTTGGGTTGCCTCAAGTAAGTTCCAACAAGCCCAAATACCTAAACAACATAGAGGATTAAACTCATTTATAGGATTTTACCCCAAAATCACAAAACCATGAGTTTAGTGTTTTACCTCAAAATGATCAGTGAAAACATAGATCCAAGTGCAAGGATCACGTTTCCGAAGACGGATTGAAGATCGAACCGTTGGATCTTCGTAGATCACAATTTTTCTTCTTGAAAACTAAGAGAGGAGCCCTTACTTTTTTTCTTCTTTTTGTTTTTTTGGTCTAGTCCGAAAAGAGGCAATCTGCCTCTTTTCTTTTCTCCTAAGGGGTGCACGTCTATGCGCCACCTCACTTATAACTTTTTTTTTACTGAAGGGCCATCGGGCCCTTCATTTGTAAAATGGCCAACGGCCATTTGCTCTAATGGTTGAATGGCCATTTGAACAAAGGCCATTCTGCCATTGTGTTTTTTTGTTGGTTGTACGACCTTTCATTTGACAGGCTGTGCGGCCCCCTTTTTTTTTTTCTAATTCATTTCTATTTTTTTTTCTATTATTCCATTTTGGACCTAAAAATTATTCTCTAGCATTTTTTTAAGGGCACTAAATTAACTTTAATCACTTATTTACTCAAATTTTATACTTTAATTATTAAATAATGTCTCGGACATTACAGAACGAGGTGGATACCTCATAAAGGGTTGATGCCATAGAACGAGGCAGATGCCTCATAAAGGGTTGATGCCACAGAATGAGGTCGATGCCTCATAAAGGGTTGATGCCATAATGCTAAAGAACGATCCCTAGGGTGGATGCCTGATGGGTGGACTCAAGTGGGTTTGATGCCTTGGAAACATGGTTGATGCCTCAAAAACAAGGTTGATGCCTATAGGACAGAAATGAGAAACGAAACAAAAGCATGCATAGCATAGTGATGGATTAATTGATTGTGCTAGACGTATTTGTATGCCTATGTTTCTTGGTATGGGACGGGGAGCATATACATAGTGATATCGGACTAGTTTGTATGACATTGCTTGTGTTGATTGTTTTGTCTACATTATATTGATGTAAATTTTTGGAGTGTATTCATGCACATATTCCTCATAGGAATGGAAGAAATGCATGCACACAAATCCGGAATGTTATGTCAATCGCCTCTAAGTGATACCACGTTTGGGAGTGTGCGTATATCAGGATTCTCCAAAAAGCACGGATGACTCTTATGCATACACGGTCGAAATGTAATGACACTCAATGCTTAGATGCTCACGTATGCTTGCAATTCCTCAAAAGTACGGAAGAGCATGCGTATGGGAATGTCTGAGCCTTACACTTTATTTATATGTAATGTTTTTGAACAGAGATTATCATGGTTTACTTTATCGGTAAGAAACATATTTATAAACTTACCCTTTGATGATAAAAAGGGTTGGCTCATTGTGAGTGACTACTATATTGCTGAGACCTCTATATTTATACTGAGTTGGTGAACTCATACTTTCACTTGTATGGATGTGATTAACCCCACAACCATACAGATGTCGATGCTTTTACTGCAGGTTAAGCGAATGTAGAAGGCGACCCCGTAGCACAATATTTGGGGTTCTGTGATTGAGGCATATAGCAGGCGTCATAGTGATGCGGACGCAGATATCCCCATTTGATAGACTTTTGTAGTTGGCTCGTGTCCTACGTGACATTTGTATTTTGTAGAGCTGGTCTTATGGGTATGTAAGTAGATTAATATGTATGCAAGCCTTAAATAGATAGACGTGTAAATGTCTCTTATTATTGATTAACAGTTATGTCTATATAGATGTGCTCCGTTACACATTGATTATTGTATTCCACTGTTAGATGTAACTCTAATTATCACATACGTGTTATGGACGTGTACCATACGTTGGCTGAGCGACAAGTAGTCGCGCTACTGTGATGATCTGTTTGTATGTTTAGAAAAAAAAAAGGGGTTGTCACATAACTCATGCTCTTCTTCATCATCTAACAATCAGCCACCCAAACTAGCCGGATCTCTTGAGCCACCAACATGAGTGGTCTCTAGTTCAACAGCCTCCTCATGGCCAGCCTCCTTATCACCACCATCCCCATCATTCTCATCACCATCCTTCTCATGAAAATCATCATCCTCATCACAATCATGAAAATCATCATCCTCTCCAAATGTGGAAGTGTCATCTCCATGGGTTGATGTACGAGCCACTGGTTCATCCATAGCATCCCATGCATCGTCATCATCACTGATCAATGACTGCCAATATGGATCATTTATAACCTTCATCCTCCTTTCCTCATCATCACTATCCTCAACCTTTGCAACCTCACCCACATTTGGCTCTACTTCATCAATAGCATTTGCAAAAGACACCGTATACAGTACTACAAGTTTATGGCCTAGAAAGAACATAGTCATTCTATCCTCATCAGATGTTATAAAAACCAACCCATCATCTAATTCTTTACCAGGTTCACGATAGTTAGTAAATCAAGTCACCTGGTTGGTATCCAAATTTCTTAACAATTGTTTCAACTTCAACAAAAGATAGACAATCCAGATCATATGTCTCTTCATTTAACCCTATATCCCCACCAACATACGTGAACTTGTGCCACCTATCAAACCGGCCCCCAAAATGAACCCTAAAAACGCACATCATTGTTTACCATTATCTACTTGGACAACTTGACCCTACACATAAAACGTACAAACATTATGAGTACTTGTGTTTGAGTACATAATATCATCATATTAAAGGAATACCCCAATTTTAACGTGTTCACATACATAACAAGATTTAGTGTATTTTTAGTATTGTGTAGATCCACAAGAAAACAATAATATTGATTACTATTAACAGAGGGAATCTATAGATTTTTCAACATAAAATGCTGCTTTGGCCTCAAGCCTATATCAGCTGTACAATTTCAAAAAAAAGTAATGAAAAATAGATGACTTCTATTTTAACCGTGTGTGTGTGCACAATGTGTTAACAAAATAATATAAAGTGGAATTTAAATGATACGAGAATTTTGTTAACGAAGTGGAAACTCAATTAAGAGAAAAACCACTCCGGGGCAGCCAAACCTAGGATATCCACTATTCAAAAGACAAAGCTAGTTACAAAGCAGTAGCACTCACATACCCTTTATGCAATGGTCGTACCTTGAACTCTGACGTGTAACCCAACACGAACACTTCCCAACCAAGTCACCTACTTGAAGGAGTCTTCAATGGAATCCTTTACCTTAGGGCCAACCCCTAAGATAGACTTCAGTTTCATCACAGCAACAGTACACAATGGCAATTGCAACGGCTAGAGAGTGAGCGGATCAGCACAACAACTCCTAAAATAAACTCTCTAAGCTTTATAGAATTCAATACTGAATTCTTACAAATTATATGCCTAGGGGTCCCTATTTATAGGCCATAGAAACCTAATTCGTGTCCAATGAGATTTTCCTAGGCAGCGCCCGGACTGTGTTGCCCTAGCATCCCGAACAATTGCACTTCAGCTGCACGCAGTTTCCATATTAAGGCTTCAGCGTCCGGACCATGGAGACTAACGTTCGGACGATTGGACTTATGTGGCACACATTTCCATATTAAGGTTGGCACATCCAAACCATGGAGACTGACGTCCGGACGGTTGAACTTTGTATGCACAACTTGCCTTATCAAGGATAGTGTCTGGACAGGAACACACATCATCCATACGGTTGCAGCTGTCTTCCCATATTTGTGTTTTAGAACGAAATCATTTTTCTTGTCAAACACTGAAAGGCATCTGGCCGTGTTGATGAGACATCCAGACGGATGCAACGTGGAGCATTTCGACACAGAGGAAGGTCCGTATGGAAAGTTCTCGTTGTCCGGACAGATGATGATTTGACAGTTGAGTGTCCGGATGGAATATCACATCTTCCGAACAGATGCAAAGGATCCGATTTCTTTGTCTTGGAATCTGTGCAGAATCTTTGAGAAGTATAACTCTGAATAAAAATATTCTAAAAATAACTGAATCCTTATTTAAAAAGCATCATTACTTAGAAGTGATTTTGTCCAACAGAATGCAATCAATTACAAACTAACAAGTAAAATATAACTTGGATGTGTATGATTTTTTTTTTTAAAAAAAAAAAGCCCTCTTGTAATCCCACAAGTTTTGTACCTTAAAACTTATTCTTAGATAATGTTTTCAAAATTATCTCATTACAATGCTAGATAGATATTACATGTTAATTTAGACCTTCAATTAGATATGCAAAAAAAAATTATGGTGGCAATTTTGGATGGATAAATGAGCTATAAAATATTTGATGCTTACCCATTGGGATATAAACCAAAACTTATGATCTAAAGCTATTTGGAGCCTCTTTTCTTGTACCATAAACAGAAACAACATTACTAAGCAACAAACTATACAAACTCATGCTAAACTTTCCCAACATCCACAACAGTCGATTTTTGTTTGCAATTATACTATACTACTCAAATCAAAATTAAAACTTAGAAATTCTCCAAGCTAGCTACAACTCATAATTACGACAAAATTATTCAAAAAAATAAAATTACACAACTTACAACTTACACTTTCATCAAATAACTACACAAATACCTCAAAATCACAAGCACCAAGTCAGCAAGCAATATAAAGGTAACCTATTAAAAAGACAACAAATAAAAAATAAGTTTATATCATAAGCAGAATGACTTATGCATTATTAACTTCTAATGACCACTTAGTCATAAAATCAAACATATCAAAATCAACAATCACTTGCCAAGTCAGCAAGTAATAACAACATAACCCTAACATATTAAAAAGACAGCACAACCATACCAAAAAGTTCATATGCATTATCAATTAACTTGCAAAACCAGTGACTTGGTGAGCACATCAAAATCCAACAATCGAATCATATCACATCTTACCATCATAAGAAGAATACGAAGGGACAAAAATAAATAAATAAAAATAAAAGTTAGTTTCCCTCCTTAGCAGAAATAAGAAAGGAAATTAAACATAAATAACATTCTGCTCCTAATAACATTAACATTTGATACTCCACAGCAAAGCGAAATTGCTCTAAATAAAACCAATAAAAAGGTACTCCACAAAATAAATTCTTGTTGTTCCAAAGTCCATAACATAAAATGACAAAAAGGGGGGGGGGAGGGGGGGGGGAAGTTAGTTAGTATCTACTTTCTAATAACAAAAATAATAAAGGAACTTATGTGAACAACATGTAAAAACAAACAAGGGACTTTAAGCCAAGGCCATTTATCCAAAGCGGTCAAAACATTTAGAGCACTCTCATTGGCTTTTTTAAAGCCTATTATCTTCCTTAAATATAGAAAAAATCTCAAAAAAAATCACAAAAAACTACATGGAGCAGATGATACAAGCATTATATTCCTTATATTTGCAAAAAGACAATAAAAAATTCCTAAGCATAACCTTGATTTTTCCAACAACCTGTTAACATTCGGAACCACCAAATAAAGGCTAATTATAGTAGCTTTTTTTGTTATTTTGTACGGGCAATGTAACAGACATTATAGTAAATACATCCAACACAAGACATGTGAGAAAATTCCAACGCAGACCGCAAAAATCCAACATTCGAGACCACTTCAGGGAAAAAAAAAACCAACAAACAAAGGGGACCACCGACAAAGGGGAAAACGACGACCATGCAAGACCATTTAAGGAAAAAAAAAAAACACCCAACAAATAAGCAAAGGACAAGTACTTTATCGCAAAAAAGGAACAAAATTTGAAGTATTAAACAATAAACTGTTGCTTTCACTCTAACAAGAAAGGTTAATGCTTTATTTTAATGAAAACAAGAAAATCGGACGATACATACAATGCTAAAACAAGTTCGCGATGCCTTCAAAATCTCGAGTGCGAAGAGTTAGTTGGTAGCAAATCTCTAGGGTTTGTTCTGATTTTGATATGCAAAGCATCAGGTTCGAATCTATGTTCTAGGGTTTTGAGTGTGGAAGATGAAATGCGCGGCACTGCAATGGGATATTTAGGGAAGTTTAGACTTTCAATAAGAGCACAGGGCATTTGAGGTTTTTCTTTGGTAAACAAAGGGTATAAGTGTCATTTCTCCATCTAGATATTTTAAATTTTGAACAAACTGGACGAAGGATATATGTGTCCTTTAACAACCGAGGCCGTAGGTAAAAGTGGATGAAAACCTAGTTAAACAGCATGCGAGGCACACGCGATGGGTTGACCATCCGAATTAACGACGCTGACTGACGAAAGGGGGGTAATGGTATGAAAATGGTAGATGCATTCTCTCTTTTCGTCGAGGTGTCAGTTCAAGATGGCATATTAACAATGGCAGTAGTTGATGGGGGAAAAAGTTGATTACCCCTTATTATTATTATTATTATTATTAAGCACATTCCACTATCAATAGGCCATCATCTTTCAATAGAAAAAATAGAAAATCCTCTTTAGAAATCCTCTTCTTACATTTTTCTCTATTGTAGCATACTATCCTACAATACCCTGCCAACGAATGAATTACCATTGGCATACAATTTGCTTGGAATTAATATGCTACATTTGCTAGTATGTTATTGTGAGTGTTTTTTATTTTATATTTGAAAAATATTTTGATGTGATATAAATGTGAGAATTTAAAATATTTTCTTGTGTGATCCACATTTGAGAAAATATTTTCTATAGATTACAACTACTTATTTTGAGAAAATACAATAAGATGTAGTGCTCACTTATTACTTATAAAAAAAATTATTATTATCTTTTTTTCAAAAAAATAGTGATCGTGTGGCCACCCTTAATGTAGAAGAGGGATGGCTATGTGGCCATGCATAGCCTATTGTCATGGCTGCATGACCACCCTTCTCCACTAAGGGTAACCACAAAAGTGATCTATTTTTTTTAATCCCTAATTTTCTAAATAATAACTCCTTGGAAAATTGGATTTTGTTTTTGTTTTTGAGAACTGTTTTTTAGAAACAAAATAGAAAACAATTTTGTTTATTTTTTATTTTTGCTAAAGAAGCGTTTGGTAAACTGCTTCCGAAAATAGTTTTTGAAAAAAAAAAAAAAAACTGGTCTGATTTCGTTTGGACAATTGTTCTAAAATCAAATTTTCTTCTCATACACACATTGATTTATTAGAAAATTTGCAACAAGCTCATTTCACCATTACCGAAAAATAAGCTAAATTTGAGACCCAAAACCAATTAGAATGGTAAAATATATGTATATGGAATGGAACCCAGCAAAATATGTATGAGAAAAGAAAAAAATTGCTATGTAAGTGAAGCAAATAGAGCTGTAAATGAACATAACTACTTGTTAACATACTTGGGCTCGACTGGATTAGGCTCAACTCAAGCTAGACTTGATTATTAAAAGAGATGTTCGTAAACACGAAATTAGTCTAAATTATTAAATGATACTTATAACATACGTTTGGTCAACTCGTATACTCGTATATATATAATTTAAGAGTGTAGTAAAAATTGTACGTTATATGTTATATGTTAGAAGTTATAAGTATATGCTATAATGCTATAAGTTATAATTTATAATAATATTAAATAATTTATGATATCTATTATATAATATTATCATTTATGTAATAAGTATACTAATATTTATATAAGTATATAAATAATTAAATATAATATATTATGTATGAGTATATGCATAAGTATATTTCTCTCGACGGAGGAAGAAAAACAAAGAATACTAAATGAAAACATCGAAAACTGTTTTTAGAAACATGTATGCGTTGTTTCCAAATTTTGTTTCCCTCGTGTTTTTGCTTTTACTTGTTTTCATTTTTAAAACAGTTTACCAAACACATATCAATAGTACAGAAAAGCGTTTTGCCTTTTTTTTTTTTTTTAAAAAAAAAAAAAAAAGAATTGTTTCTGAAACAACTACCAAATAGGAGGATGTGTGCACCTTCACACCCACAACAGTGAGGTAGTCTACTTTCTATCTACCAAAATCATAAATATTGTGAAGATACTAATATCTTAGATTAATGTTAGGAACCAAGTTGTGCTTCACACTAACGAAAACTACCATTTATTATTTAGGGAAAAATATTAAAAAACTCCCTCAACTAACAGCCAATTTGAAAATAGCCCTATGAATTTTCAAGTGTGCTAAAGTGAACTATCAAACTACCAAGGTGTGCCAAAAACGCCACTTTTTTTTTTTCGATAATACACTTATTCTCTTAAAAACTAAAACAAATAAAAAATATTTTTTAAACAAAAAAAAAAGAAAAAAAAAACCCAACGGGTGAATTAATACAAAAAAAATAAATAAATAAATAAATGCAAAATCAGTCTCTGTAATTGACCTAAATTACAAATCGTTCTCTAAGGTATAAAAATAACTTAGAGGTCATTAGAGTAGGCCAATATAACAATTTAGTCATTGTATTCAAAACACTTGACATATTTCATTAGTATCCATGCGAGTACCAATAAAATAGTGACATGTGTCACTCTTAGTAAAAAAAATAGAAAAAAGCAAAATTAGTTCAAATTCCATCAAAACACTTGACGGATTCCAAAAATATTTAATGAAAAAAAAATGAAAAAGGAAATTCAGGAAGAGGAAAAAAAAAAAAAAAAAAGCGAATGGAAAGACCCTAATTGCCCCAAATATGTAAACAAATAAATAACTCTGAAAGACTTAAATTTGACTTATACTTCAAAACTTAAAAAAAAAATAAAAAATGGATCGTCACACCATGGGTCTTTATTCTTGACCAATTCAAGAGTTAAGTAGGAATTTAAAGTTAGAAAATACAATGTGTTAGTATTAATTGTTATCACATGTATTGTCCAGTGATACATCGCGTGACTTACAAGGAAGATTTCTGCATACCCAATTGTCAAGCAGCCAAGGTGAGTATTCAACTCACTGAGAAAAGAAATTAAATTTTGTGAAGTTTTTACGATGAAATAAATGTTAGATTTATGATAAACCGAGCCAATGATATTTTGAGATTATATATGCTTGTGATTGATTTCAATACCTTCAATTATGTTAAGTTATGTCTTCAGATAATTTAAAATGAGTTGAGAATTATGTTTTCATGATGTATTTGAAAAGGGATAGAGAAGCATACAAAGTTATACGATGCATATGTATTGAAAATTTAAATTGACTTCTAATTTAACCTTGTGTGTGCAATGTCTAACAAAATATTAAAAGTGCAGAATTAAAAGAGACGGATATTCTTTTAACGAAATCGAAACACAATTAAGGGAAAAACCACTCCGAGGCAGCCAAACCCAGAAAATCCACTATCAGAAGACAAATCTAGTACAAAGACAGTAACAGTCACATATCCGATGCAGCGATTGTATCTTGCACTCTGACACGTAACCCAACGTGAACACCTCCCAACCAAGTCACCTACTTGAAGGGGTCTTCTATGAATTTCTTTACCTTAAGCTTCCTCCCTAAGATAGACTTCAACACAAGTACAAGAACAGCACAACGACAACAGCTTGGGGGCTAGCTGATCTTTACAATATCTCCCTAAACACCCTCTCTAAGTTATAAAGAATTCAATGCTGAATTCTGTAAATAATATATGCCTAGAGGCCTCTATTTATAGGCTCAGCAGACATAAAACAAGTCTGAAATGTATTTCTCTAGGCAGCTTCTGGACGCAAGCTGAGTGTAACGACCCGCTTTTTACAAAAAGGCGTAAAAATTATATCTGGATAATTACGTGCCATTACTACTTTCACATACGATATATCTCACAGTGAAAAATATGAATATCTTTTCTTTCTTTCTTTTTTTCTTTTCAAACATCAGGGACAATTCCCTTACAATACATTCAGAGCTTTAACTGAAATTCCTCTAGACATAAATTAAAAATCCTTTAATGTCCTTTAAACTATTTTCAAAGAAATACGTGTTACAAATGACACAAAAGCATATATGGAAAGTTTACTAAATACAAGTAAATTCCTAAACATGTTACATACAAAATAGTACAAACATTTATAAGTACAAAGCACTAAGATCCTAACTACAATAGCTTTAAATCTCTTAAGCTAGCAGTTAATCCATTCCATAATCTTCACAACTTGTGCAAACATCTATGAGACGGTGGTTATTACCACAACCCCATAGTTCCATAAGTGAGCTAACTGTCATTCAACAATATCATGATTTATGCATTATTTAAGGAACAGAGATGACATAAAAATGAGATGACAGATTTCTATGCAAAGTTTTAAACAGTTCAATATAGTCATTGTACTCCACTCATTTAGAGCCGCCACTCGATTAGCGTCTATCTCGGAGACGTACCTCCTACATTACATTTTACTAGCATGGTTTCCACACTAGCAGAGTACATTCCACGTCACTCTACTAGCACTTTGAGAGGCGTAGCAATCAATATGAATTATTAGGGTTTTCGGTTCAAGCACTATTCCCATCCTGAACCTTTGGGAAACGCAGCTCCCAATATTAATAGGCTGATTATTAACAGTATGCAATAATCAGTCACACGCATCCAATTAAAATAAAACATAAACACAACACTATTGAAACCCAGTACTACCCTCAGTAAGTAATTTATACTTATAGCCCTTTTGTACAGTTGTAGTTCATCATCTGCATCAAATACACACACACACACACACACATATATATATATATATATATATATATGCATAGAAGGTTAATATCATTACTTTTAGAAACTTATGCCTAAACATGAGCCCTAATCATTTATATATGCATACAAAGAAGCAATTATCTATTAATTGGAAAATCATTTACATTTATTAACACTTAACATAACATGGTTAAGTTCCAATATTATTTTTCAACAATAACACCTAAACCCATTTTCTGCAAAAATACCAACACTTCTAACAAAACATCTGGTTTAAAACATATTAACTCTCACAATTATTTCAACCAACATATATGAAAGAAATCACAGCAAAACAGCATATTCAATTTCCATAATTAACTTCATATAAAACCATATAACTCAACAACAATGCTCATATATTTTCTTTAGATTATAAAACTCATTTACTTAATATTCAAACCTTTTCGTTTTAAAAGAATTCCCTTTAAAACATCAATATCAATTTATTAACAACGTAACATAATCTGTCAAAACCACATATAGGCAACATGGATCATAATTGAGGTACATATGATAATTTCCAAAATACATGTATTCGGCTATTTCAATTAAAATAGAAATACACTCAAAACATAGAGCATGATCCAAAACTCAGTAAATCCACAATCATTCCAATATCCAGTCTTCAAACACCACTAAGCTTCCAATAGTTGAACACAACCCGAACACTTACCAAATCACCCAAATGAAAACATCATCATACTCATAATTGGTCAAAACACTATACCCACATACCAAATTAACCAACTCAAACCAGCAACCTCTTTAAAAGTCATTAATCATCATTTTAATCATTAAATCAACCAACAATAAAGCTCATCAATTAATTTGGTTAGAACAACCCAAATATCAACACCTAACTCTCAAAGATACCATAACTAAAATAGAAACACTAAAACAGTCAGCAAAACCCCCATCACAATACACACAGCCGTCCAATATACCCATAGCCAACATACAATCAATTGAATCCCAAATCAGTACACACTATAGGAAAAACAAGGGAACTTCTTGCTAAGTACAAGTAATAGGAATCCAAACTTCAAATCAATTCAACCAAACCCTAGAATTTAACATAATCTGAAATAGGGACCCAATATCCATATACATCACCACTGACCGAACCCATAGAACAACACAAACTGGTCTGGCCGACACACACAGCCTATCAACAGCAAATACTAACTCCGAAAATACCCAATCAACTTCAACAAGAAATCAAACTTTAACCTCAACACTCAAAACTGATAATCGGTCAACATCCACGAAAATTGTAATTCCTTGTATTTTAAGATATTAAATAAAATATCTTAAAATATAATTTAAGACCTAATAATAATGTAAAAGAATAAATATGAATATTTATGTATTCATTTATTAAGAAGCATTTATAGTTTCAGTTTAGTAAAAGTTCAAAAGGATCTTAAACTTTGGAATAACATAAACAGGGTCAAACGAACTCTATTTTGGTCGATTTAAAAGCCAGAATGTTCTTCTCGAAGTTCTTTAGCTAACCTCCGAATTTCATAATTTTTCGACTTCGGTAAAGGTATCAAAATACCCGTGAAAAATACTATCCCTGATTTGAGTGAAAATTAGCATTAATAATTTGTGGGCCCATTTTGTCTTACATGAACCCAGTCCAGTCCACATATCAGCCCAAACTTATGTAACCAACCCAGCAGCCCACACATGTGGAAAAAAAACTTAGAGCCCAAATGAAGCTCTCATTCACACATGGCTTCTTCCTTCTTCCCCTTCATTGACTTCTAACCAAAATATCTCATCTCTCAAACTTGCTCCCCACGTTTAACCTCCAGCCCTTGATTAGCTCTTGAGCAATCTTAACCATCAATACCTAACTAAAGAGAACTCAGTCAGAGGAAAGTTAAAAACTAAAAACTCGTTAGAAGTTGATAAGAGCTCTTATCAATTGCAGATTTTCTTCCACCTACGAACTAGCTCAGAGGACACTTGCCATTACCCCAACCGTCGATAAAGAGCCACCTGGTGGAAATCCAACCGTCAAGGATCCTATAAATGGGAAGCTTACATTGCGATCATTCTTCACACCTCAAAGAAACCGAAGCTCACTCTCTACAACTCATCTCCCTTCTCGTTTTTGTGCAAAAAACATAGAAATTTTCCCTTGCTCTTGCATCCCTCGACCCATATAGAAAAGAAACACCTTTCTCTCTTCTTCAATCGGTGCAGGAACCCAAAAAAGAGATCACTCTTTTTCTCCTCCATTCCTTTTAGGATTTTATGTAGAATACACCTTCTCTCATTCAAAGCAAAACAAGAAAATAATCAGGAACCAAATTTTGAAAAAAAAAATACCTGCCCTTTTTGCCTTGCACGGTGGTAGACCCAAATCCTTCTCTCTCCCCGTAAGTTCCTCTCTGTCTATTTCTCTATTTCTTTGTTGATGTGTGTGTCCATATGTAGAATAAAAGAAGAAAGAGAATAGTCTAGAAAGTCTCCCCTTTCTATCTCGGTCAACAAAAAAACAAAGAAAAGAGGAAAACATATAAAGGTTGATGAAACCAAGAAGAAGAGAAATAGAAGCATCTGGATCCTAAAAGAAATAAATAAAGAGGACACTTGTCTCTATATATGTGTGTGTCGAACTTTGTGTAATAATACATAAATAAGTGTGTGTGAGTGTTATTGATATATGTTTTATTATGTATATAGATATATTACTAATTAGTGTAAGTGTTATACATATAAAAATATATGTTTAATTATATATATATTTGTAAGGGAAGTATATTTAGTAGAGAAAATGAATATTTTTTGTAGTGCCGTTATTCTGCCCAATTTTATAAAGAATGAAATTAGGATTATTTATATTTATATCGTTGTACTATTCAGTTATTTTTAAAGTGTAAAACCCATTATATTAATGGTGTTATTATGTTATTTGATAAAAATATCTAAGCTTTTAATGCTAATGTTGTTGCGATATTTATTTTTCTTAAAAGGAATTTTGGACGTTAATTAATAAATGCCGTAATAATGTCCGCATAAAATATGTGGTAATATAATTAACCTATTTTATGCCGTTATAATATCTAAGTGACATTAGAAATTGGGATAAGTAATTCAGAAGTCGAAAGTGATAAATGTGATAAAATAAGTTTCTTAGCAATTTCGTACTAACACACTATCACATGTACAAAATTGTATTGCAGTGAGCACTTGTGTGAATATTGTCTAAAGCAGAAAATAACTGTGAGTATTTCTTACTCACTGAGGGCGATGCTGAATTTCTATAATGTTATGATTTCTACTTTATTTAATTGTTTGCGCATGTGGACTTTGCATATTTTGTTATTTTAATTAATGAATTTATATTAAGAAAAGTTGGGAGTGATGTCTGCCAACGGATCAGGGAGTGACGTCTGCCTGAGCCAAAAATATTAATAAATAAAAGAGTAGGGAGGTACGTCTGCCTACGGAACAGGGAGTGATGTTTGCCTGTTCCAAAAAGATAATAAACTGTTAGAGGAGTGACATCTCCTTAGAACTCGCTAAACGAGAGTTACGTCTCTTATCACTCGCTAAACGGGAGTTACATCTCCTATCCTTTGCTAAACGGGAGTTATGTCTCCTATAACACGTTAGACAGGAGTTACGTCTCCAAATACCCATTGGATGGAGTTATGTCCCCTAGTAGAGTTATGTCTCTCAAATTCTATTGAAAAATGAAATTGACTTCTTAGAATTAAAGCAAGTGTGTGTGTGTGCGTAATGTGTTAACAAAATAATGCAGAAAATAAATAACACAAGAATTTTTGTAAACGAAGTGGAAACTCGAGATGAGAAAAACCACTTCAGGGCAGCCAAACCCAGGATATCCACTATTCAGAAGACAAGACTAGATACAAGATAGTAACACTCACATACCCCTGATGCAGTGGTCGTACCTTGCTGTCTAACATGTAACCCAACACGAACGCCTCCCAGCCAGGTCTCCTACCTGAAGGGGTCTTCAATGGAATCCTTTACCTTAGAGTCGACCCCTAAGATAGACTTCAGTTTAAGCGCAGCAACAGCACACACAACAACGGCTTTAGAGAGAACAAATCAGCTCAATAACCTCACAAAATAACTCTCTAAGCTCTAGTGGAATTCAATACCGAATTCTTGCAGTTCTCAAACACAGGGGCCTCTATTTATAGGCTGAGGACTCAAATGAACGTCTGGCTTGATAAAGCTGGGCGCCGTCCGGACGGACAACTGTGCGACTAAAATTCTAAGATTTTCACTGAAAATCTTTCTTGTTTGACCGCATCCGGACGGTGAGGCACTGTCCTCCGGACGGTCACACGTCCGCTGCAAGTAATTTCCTTACTAAGGCTTTGCGCATCTGGACCATGGGGGATGGCCGTCCGGACGGTTGATCTGCTGCACGCAATTTCCATATCTGTTGTACTCGCGTCCGGACCATGGAAGACTGGTGTCTGGACAGTTGAGTTTGAATTGGGAACTTGCCTTTAAGGAGTTGCGCGTCCGGAAGGGAATCCACGTCGTCCAGACGGTTGCAGTAATCTTCCCATATTTGCTTTTGGAAAGAAAATCTGAAGCTCGATCACTGAGGGTTGTCCAAATGGGCTGCTGAGTTGTTCAGACGGATGCAAGCTGGAACAGAAAAGCTTCTCGATACAGATGAGTGTCCGGACGGAAAACCACATCGTCTGGGCGGAGGTACTTAGTCTGAAAGACGTTCGAACGGTATGACACGTCGTTCAGACGGCTGGAACTATGAACAAATGAGCGTCCGGATGGGATGACACGTCGTCCGGACGGCTGGCAGGGAATCGAAATCCCTGACTTGTAAACAGTGCAGAATCTTCTGAAACACTTCTGAATAGTGGAATCCCTATTGAAAGGCATCTTTACACATAAGTGATTTTGTCCAATCAGAATGTAGCCAATCACAAACTAACAGACTCCCCATTTGGCCATTCTAGGACAAAAATCACTTGACCGGTTTGAAAATACAATCCCGGTCCAAAAATAAAAATTACTCTCCCTTTTTGTCACAAAGGAACAAAGGGTAAAATAGAGTAATGAAAACCAACCATAACAAAAATTACTCCCCCTAACGGTCTCAGAAGGACTAGGGAAAACAGAGTAATATTAGTCTAAGAGTTTAACAAACACAGCAGAAAATAAACCAAATGTCTCAAACACAGAAAAAAGACAACTAAACAAAAGGAAACTCAAGCATCCTCTGCCATAGGAGCAGTCCTAGGCACATCATCCTTATTGTCACTGCTGGCAGGATGATGGAACTTGAGACACTCCCGGAGGTCCAGCTGGTTCTGCTCTACACGCAAGTTGATGGAGTGCACCTCCTACTGCATGGTGGAGATGGACTGTTGCATGGATGACATGGAGAGTTGCATGGTACTCATCCCTCCCTGAATGGTAGCCAGGGCCTCCATTATCTGAGAATAATTGACTTTCGGCTCAGAAGGCAGGACGGTCTGAGAGGAGGAAGCCATATCCGGAAAGCCTACAGGCATGGCAGTAGGTACATCATCGTCAGAGTCATCTCTCCGCAGCTGTGCATTGGACTTCATCAAAGTCTGCTTGCCGATAGGATTCTGAATTTTCATCTTTGTCTCTCCAGCAATACTGATGCCGGACTAAAGAATAATCTATGTAAGCAGACAACCGAAGGGTAGACCGGTATTGCTCTCATTGCAGGCCTCCAGAGTAACACCCAAAATATGCTTGCACAGGCAGAAAGGCAAGCGAAGATGGATGGCATAAACAAACTGGGCCTTTTTCAAAATCAAGTCACTGCGCCTGACAATTGGCCAGAGGTTGTGCTGAACAATCATGGCCAACATGCGGTGTGCAGGGGATAAAGCACCGATCCTGATGGTGGTAGCGTGCTCCTCACCCAGGGGAACAGTGTGGAAGAACTCTCGGAGATCGTCCATAGAGGGAGGAATGACTACCTCATTATATGGGCTGTCAGATAGCTGGTGGACAGGAACTCCAATGAAGTGACTGATGATCTGGGGATCAACATTGATGATATGTCCGGCAACGGTGGACTGAAGCACCAACCTACGGTCATTGTCCTACACCACCTCTAGATTTGCATAAAAGAGTCTGACCAGCCTGGTATAGACAACACAGGCACAACTATGAAGGTATCCCCAGTGGTATGTCTGGATGATGTCATGGATACTATCCAGAGGTGCCACCATAATGTCTGACCGGACCACATTTCTTTCAGCAATGACTGTGCGGTCCATAATTTTGGCTCTGAGAGCAGTTCTGTCTCCCTCTATCCTCTGGTGGACTCTGCGCTGTGGACTGCCTGCTGACATGGTTCTGCAAAAGTGACCAACATGATTTGCGAAGACAAATAATCCAAAAGTATTCTTGTTAGGTCAAAAATTTGAGCATTATAACGGCAGTAAATGGGACTTTCTTACAAATATAGAAAGAAATTATCACATTGTAGTCCTAAAAATATCCCCACAAATAATCCCAACATAGTAGATATATGCATCTCACAATCTCAAAAATATTCCTAAAAGACATTAATATTCTAACAGTTTTTTTTTAAAAAAAAAACTGAAAAGAAAAAGACTGAAGAAATACCTGGAATGTGAGAATAATGCGCAAAAAGACAAGAAGGAGCAAGATAAATCCAAAAGCTCGTAAGAAATTACTCATAAGATGCCAAAAGGTGACTTTTTGGTGGGGTAGGGAGGAAATTCGGGGACCAGTCTATATATAGGGCCTGTGGGGTCCCCGTCAGGACGGTGTATTAATGCCGTCCGGACGCGCGCTGCATTGGAACAAGTGAACAGGTCGCGCACGTCCGGACAGGTAACCTCACCGTCCGGACGCTAAGAGAGACTGTCAGGACGCTTGACACTTGAAAAATAGAAAATTGAAGAAAAAATTGCATTTAATTTTTCTCAAGTCAGTTTCAGAACACAGATGTATAATCCATTGATAACCCAATCAGAGAGCATCTCAAAACTAAGCAGAGATATAAAAGAGAGTTAAGAGTTCAATCTGCACAAATATTTTTCTGGACGCAGAAAATTTAAATAGACGACTAAACTCATGCAATGCGTGTGTGTGTGAAGACTTAACCCACAACGTATGACTATCACAAATATGACAAAGGGCAACCAGATTTTCTAGACAAAAGAGAAAATCAGTGAAAGATAAGTCAAAAGTCAAACCTTATAACTTACTAAGGCCTAGTCAACCTCATCTGATACACTACCCCTAAGATGCAGCACACAAATTGTTAGGTTTTGTGTTGGCTGTATATTGTTGGACAAAATCACTTCTATGTAATGTTGCTGCTTTCACAGGGATGCTGCTTTATCCAGAGTCTACTCTTCAGCTATGTTCTTCGAGAAGATTCTGTGAAGTTTTCAAGGATTTATTTCGGTTCCCTGTCAGCCATCCGGACGATGTGGTATTTCGTCCGGACGCTCATTAGTCAGCAACATCCGTCTGGACAACGAGATCTTTCCGTCTGGACGCCCATCAGTGTCTAGATGCTTCGAACAGTTCAAGGTTTCATCCCTCCGGACGTAATGGCAAATCGTCTGGACGCTCTTTAGAGTTTGAGAAGACCCAGTGTTTCAACTTGCATCCGTCCGGACATCTCAGCAGCCCGTCCGGACGTCCATCAATGATCGATCAGCTTCAGATTCTTTCCAAGTTCAGAATATGGGAAGATTGATACACCATCCGGACGATGTGGTTTCCCGTTCGGACGAGCTCATAAATAAGGCAAGCATCGCAATTCAAATATCACCGTCCGGACGTCAGTCAGCATTGGTCCGGATGCGCGCTCATCAGTTAAGGAAATTGCTGATTCGACTTCAACCGTCCAGATGTTCATACCCCTTGGTCCGGACGCGCGAAGCCTTATATGGAAATTACTTGTAGCGGACGTACGACCGTCCGGACGTCAGTGTCTCACCGTCTGGACGCGGTTCTTAAACAGGAAAGATTTTCAGCGAAAATTTTGGAAAATCCTGTCGCATAGTTGTTCATCTGGACGGCTCAAGTTCACCGTCTGGACAGCGTCCATACATATTACAACAGTCGCCCATTCTGCACCTCAGCCTATAAATGGAGGCCCCTGGACATTGAGAACTACAAGAATTCGGTATTGAATTCCACAAGAGCTCAGAGAAGTTCAAGATCCCTCTGAAGCCGTTACAAGTGTCTTGCGCTATATCTGAAGTCTATCTTAGGGGTTGGCCCTAAGGTAAAGGATTCCATTGAAGACCCCTTCAGGTAGGGGACCTAGTTGGGAAGCGTTCGTGTTGGGTTACACGTCAGAGAGCAAGGTACGACCACTGTATCGATACATATGAGTGTTACTATCTTGTATCTAGCTTCGTCTTCTGAATAGTGGAATTCCTGGGTTTGGCTGCCCCGGAGTGATTTTTCTCTAGATTGAGTTTCCACATCGTCAACAAAAATCTATGTGTCTTTTAATTTCCGTTGTGCTTAATTTTTGTTGACACTTGTGCACACACTTTATTTTTAGAAGTCAATTTCAATTTTCAATTGGTATCAGAGCAGGCACACTCCGTTGAAAGGATTTATTTCCTGAGTGTGATCCTCATCTCTTGTGACTTCTATTTTTTTTATTACACCTTTTATCATGAATTTCTCTCAATTATCTGAAGAAAATCATGATATTGAGCTCTCTAAAGTTTTTGCTAAAATTGATGAAATTGTTTCTCCAAAAGAGCTCAAAAAGGTGAAGCAAGAAAAAGAGTCTTTGATTGTTCAGTTATCTGAATCACATGCTTTGATTGACTCTTTGAGATCTGAGAATACCATGCTATTTAACATTATTGATACACTTGAGAATAAATTAAAAGAATCTGAGGATCTCTTGAAAAAATTCTCAAGTGATAATTTGAAAAGCATGCTTTGTATTCATTCAGATATTTCTAACAAGCCTGCTTCAATTGTTAATGATATGAGTACTTCTACTTCACATGCTTCTAATTCTAAAATAGATTCTATTGATATTAAGCATGTGATAGTAGATACAGCTTGTTTAGAAAATTTTTGCTTAACTAATCATGTGATGCCAAAATCCAAAGATACAGGTACACAAGCTCATGGTAAGTTTGTCCCGACTTGTCATAATTGTGGGAAGATTGGTCATATTAGGCCAATTTGTTATTTGTTGAAATCCCATAGGCCTTGGATTAAGTAGGATGCTCTGAGGAAAAGTGAAGTTGAAGATTCTTCCTCAGCAAAATATGTCCCTCCGCATAGGAGACATATAAAAGGTAAAGGCAATGTTATTTGTAAGAATGCTAACCATAATTTTGTAGAGAATGTCAAGAAGCATTCAAACAAAAGAAGCTTGCCCACCTGTCATCACTGCGGCATCACAGGTTACATCCGATCCAAATGTCCACAGCTTAAGAAGTTGAAGGTTCAGAAGAAGCTACCAACAAGAGCTACATTAGGCACTCTACCTCCTACGGTACTTCAGGCTTCACGGCATCAGCAGCAGTTTGTTCCTTCCTATCAGAGTGGCAAATCAAAGAAGAACAAACCAAAGTGCTATAAGAGGAAGCCGCAGAAGCCCACTTGCAACCATGGCTATGAAGGGTTGCTAAGCCTGATGCAAGATATGCTAAGGAGTATAGCTAATATGGACATGACCCGCAAACCATCTCCACGGGTTAAGCAAGTATGGGTCAAGAAGGATGTGACCATTCACACCATGAGGGGGAATGAACGCACCTAGCAGGAGAAGGTGTTCATGCCTAGGATTCGGATCCTAATCCTAAGGCATCAGGTTTAATTGCTTGCACTTTTACTTATTATATTTGTATGCTTGCTATGCAATCTAGGAACCAGTTTGTTGTGCCCCCTATTCTCTTGAGAGAGCATTGTAGGTACTTGTTGGGGAAGACAGAAAAAGTAGGTCGAGCAACTGTTTTTCTGTATTGGCATCATCAGGTTTGATCTTGCCTTTCATATGATGTCTTTTCCATATTGCATTTTTTTAATTTAAAAAAAAAATGGGAATAATTTGCAGGATATTTTTTCTCTTGGCATATCAGATAATTGCATGTATTTTCTCCTGATATCTCAATTCCTTGGGTATTAATTTACTTTGCTTAGATATAATTGATAGTTTCTGACTATAATTTGCCAAGTGTTTTCCTGTATATGCAAAAATTGGATAGCTTCTTTTCTCATGCAATGAAAAATGTGCACTATCCACGACTCTCATAAATGTACATCTTTCCTTCTTTGACTTTTTGTTTCTAGAAATTCTGGATAAGAGAAGAGGTTTTTGATAAGATGGCCAAATTGACCATATGCTACTTGAAGCTAAAACCTAAAAACTCTGGCATTTCCTTTAGATTGTAGCACCATAAGAATCAAGCAGTAAATCATATGAATTACGCACTTTAAATTGTATATTCACTGCTTATGTGCTGAATTTGCTATATGCCTTGCCCTCTACATGCAAGTAAAAAATATTTTACTTTGTCCTTCATGGTACAAGTAAAACAATTAGGTGCTACATCTCAGGGGGAGTGTAGCAGATAAGGGTGGATAGGCCCTAGTAAGTTATAAGGTTTAACTTTTGCCTAATCTGTCATGTATTTTCTCTATTGTCTAGAAAATCTGGTTGCTCTTTGTCATTTCTGTGATAGTCATACCTTGTGGGTTAAGTCTTCACACACACACGCATTGCATGAGTTGAGTTGTCTATTTGAATTTTCTATGTCCAGGAAAATATTTGTGCCAATTAAAATCTCAACTCTCTTTTATATCTCTGCTTAGTTTTGAGATGCTCTTTGATTGTGTTATCAGTGGATTATACATGCGTGTTCTGAAACTGACTTGAGATAAATTAAAATTCTATAAATTTTTCTTCAGTCTTCTGTTTTTCAGTGTGAAGCGTTTGGACGGACCGATTCTTATGTCCGGACGAGCGCAGTTTTGCCTTACGTTGTTCTAGCAATAGCCGTCCAAATGGTTAAGTGACTTGTCTGGACAGGATCTCTACAGGTTTAAGACTTGCGTCTCTTTCTCTGCCATACACACATCTTTGCATTTTTATTGATTTATCATGGCATCTTGTGTGTTTTTCTCATGGATTTCTCCCGAGATTTTGGCATTTTTTGCACATCTCTTTTCATCCCATGATCTTCATTATGTCTTCCGTTATTCTTTTAAGTCTTTGTACTTTTAGAATATTGGAATATTTGTTGGGATATTTTCTTGAGATAGTGTGCATGAAAATCCTTCTCTATCTGTGTGTTGGGCTGATCTTGATATATTTATGCCTTATGAGTAGCTGCATTGATTATATTTCTCTTTGGCATCCATTTGACAGATGTCTTAAATACCACATTATTTTTGGAACTAATAGGATCTAATGGTATTTTTGGAAGTATTTCTGGTTGGTTTTGATTCAGGAATATGACATCCAGCGGCTCCCAGCACAATGTTTGACAGATGGATCCTTTGGAAAACTGACTGTTGTTGAAGTCGGATGTTCAATTTCCAAAGGTCTTAGGATTTGAGATGAGCTTTTTCCCCTAGCTCATGCATAGCCTTCCGTAGCATCTCCCTCAGATTTGCATCAGTTAGAGGTTCAGTGGTGAATCTTATCTTTTATCATGCAAACCAGTTGTTTAGAGGATGTCAAATTCCAAAGGTCTCAGGATTAAGATGAGCTTTTCCCCTTAGCTCATGCAGAGCCTTCCGTAGCATTCCCTTGGATCTGCATCAGTTTGATGTTCAGTGGTGACTCTCCTCAGTTATCTTTCAGACCAGTTGATTAGAAGATGTCGATCTGCGGATAAGCAGTTTCAGGCTTTCCAAAATCAAGAGATTGAAGGATTTTTAGTTCGTGGTTCCCTGCTTCCTAAGCTAGAACCCGAAGTAGTACAAATCCAGCTTTTACAGATTTCTCTCCGTTACTTGATTTCAGTGGATCAGCAGGATTTGGTACTTGGAGGATTTATGTTCCTCTCTTTTGAGCCACTTGCAGACTTTTCTTTATTTTCCTATTGTTTTGGATTTTAGAAAGTTTTTTGTTTGTGGATATTATTACTTTGTTTACCCTTGTACTTTTGAGACTTTGAGGGGGAGTAATTGTTGTGTGGTTTTTCTCATTACTCTGTTTTACCCTTTATCCCTTTGTGACAAAAAGGGGGAGTAATTTTTGATTTGGACCGGGATTGTATTTTTAACCGGTCAAGTGATTTTTGTCCCAGAATGGCCAAAGGGGCAGTTTGTTAGTTTTTGTGTTGGCTGCATTCTATTGAACAAAATCACTTCTATGTAATGTTGCTACTTTCACAGGGATGCTGCTTTATCCAGAGTCTACTCTTCAGCTTTGTTCTTCGAGAAGATTCTGTGAAGTTTTCAAGGATTTATTTCAGTTCCCTGTCAGCCGTCCGGACGACGTGGTATTCCGTCCTGACGCTCATTAGTCAACAAAATCCGTCCAGACGACGAGATCTTTCCGTCCGGACGCCCATCAGTGTCTAGATGCTTGGAACAGTTCAAGATTTCATCCGCCCGGACGTAATGGTAAATCGTCCGGACGCTCTTCAGATTTTGAGAAGACCTCAGTGTTTCAGTTTGCATCCATCCAGACATCTCAGTAGCCCGTCCGGACGTCCATTAGTGATCGATCAGCTTCGGATTCTTTCCAAGTTCAGAATATGGGAAGATTAATACACCGTTCGGACGCGCTCAAAAATAAGGCAAGAATCGCAATTTAAATATCACCGTCCGGACGTCAGTCAGCCTTGGTCCTGACGCGCGCTCATCAGTTAAGGAAATTGCCGATTCGACTTCAACCATCTAGACGTCAGCCTCTCTTGGTCTGGATGCACGTATAACATATATGGAAATTGCGTGTTGAAGAATTGCCGTCCGGACGTTCATCCCCCTTGGTCCGGACACGCGAAGCCTTATATGGAAATTACTTGCAGCGGACGTGCAACCGTCCGGACGTCAATGTCTCACCGTCCGGACGCGGCTCTTAAACAGGAAAGATTTTCAGCAAAATTTTTGGAAAATCCTGTTATACAGTTGTCCATCCGGACAGCTCAGGTTCACCGTCCGAACGGCGTCTGTACATATTACAGCAGTCGCCCATTCTTCACCTCAGCCCATAAATAGAGGCCCCTGGGCATTGAGAACTGCAAGAATTCGGTATTGAATTCCACAAGAGCTTAGAGAAGTTCAAGATCCCTCTGAAGCCGTTACAAATGTGTTGCGCAATATCTGAAGTCTATCTTAGAGGTTGGCCCTAAGGTAAAGGATTCCATTGAAGACCCCTTCAGGTAGGAGAATTGGTTGGGAAGCGTTCGTGTTGGGTTACACGTCAGAGAGCAAGGTATGACCACTGCATCGGTACATGTGAGTGTTACTATCTTGTATCTAGCTTCGTCTTCTAAATAGTGGAATTCCTGGGTTTGGCTGCCCTGGAGTGGTTTTTCTCTTGATTGAGTTTCCACTTCGTTAACAAAAATCTGTGTGTCTTTAATTCCGCCGTGCTTAATTTTTGTTGACACTTGTGCACACACTTTATTTTTAGAAGTCAATTTCAATTTTCACAAATGTTTTACTTGTACCATGAAGGACAAGGTAAATTTTTACTTGCAGGTAAAGGGCAAGGTATATTACAAATTCAGCACATAAGTAGTGACTGCTCAATTTACAGTGCAGAGGTCATAAGTTTTACTGCTTGATTCTTATGGTGCTGCAACCCAGAGAGAATGCCAGAGTTTTTAGGTTCTAGGTTCAACTAGCATGTGGTCAATTTGGCCATCTTATCAAAGACCTCTTCTCTTATCTTAAAAACTCTAGAAACACAAAGTTAGAGAAGGAAAGATGTACCTTTAGGGGAGTCGTGGATAGTGCACAGTTTTCATTGCATGAGGAAAGAAGCTATCCTACTTTTGCATATGCAGGAAAACACTTGGCAAATTATAGTCATAAACTCTCAATTATATCTAAGCAAAGTAAATTAATACCCAAAGAATTGAGATATCAGGTAAAAATAAATGCAATTATCTGATATGCCAAGAGAAAAGAAGTATCCTACAAATTCTTTTTATTAAAAAATATTACAATATGGAAATAACATCATATGCACAGCACTATCAAACCTGTGAAAGCTCGATGATGCCAATACAGAAAAACAGTCGCTGACCTGCTTTTTCTGTCTTCCCCAACAAGTACCTGCAAAATTCTCTCAAGAGAAATAGGGAGCAGAAACACAACTAGTTCCTAGATTGCATACAAAATATAGCAAGAAAATAAGCAATCAAACCTGATGCTGTAGGATTATGAACCAAATCCTAGGCATGAACACCTGAACCTGCTAGGTGCGTCTGTTGCCCCTCATGGGGTGACTGTCCTTCTTGACCTAAGCCTGCCTTCCTGTGAGTGGTTGCTGGCAGGACTTCATCATCCACTTCATCATGCTCTGCATCCAGATAGGTGGCCCACTGTGGTATAGCTCTTCTTCCACCTTCTGAGGACTTCTACACTGCTTAGATTTGATCTTTGAGGTGCCACTATGATTGGCTGGTACAAACCGTTGCAGAGGCCTTTGATGCTGAGATGCCTAGTATCGTGGTGCATGAGACCAAGGAGCTTGATATCTTGGTGCTGGATGATAAGGGTCCTGATACCATGGAGTCTGATACTGGGCCGCTGGTCTAGTGCCATGATTAGCCTGTCGGGGCACTTCTTTCTTAGCCTTGGCTTTCTGAGCTTTCAGGAGGGAGCACTGAGGACGAACATGCCCACTTAGACCGCAGTGATGGCATATGGGAGATCTTTTAATGGAATGAGGCTTCTGAGTGCCTGGAACATCATCATTGACCTTGTCCTTCCCTTTATCTTCAGCAATGGGAGGAGGCTCTGGGACTGCAGGTTTCACAAATACAGTCTTTGAAGTAGAGGGAGCATCAGAAGAGGGAGCTACATACACGAGACTGGTCTTGTCAATAGGACTCTTCTGAATAGATAGCATACGAGTCAGTTTCTCATCGGTGACTCTTTCTAACTGGAGCTGAGTCTCTAGCAAATTCTCCTCGAGCTCTTGCATCTTGAGCAGCAATGAACTCTTCTAATTCTGCAAACTGTTCAGATCATACAGATGCTGCTTACGCTTACGACCTTCCCTCAGCTTCTCATACTCTATGTAGAGTGTCTTATAAGCCTCCTTGAGCTCTTTCCCATTATCACTATGCTTTGAATAATAAGAGTCTTCCTCTTCAACGTGTGGGGCTACAAAGGCTAGAAATTTCTCAGACTTAGGAGCTTTTTCTTCTGACTCGTCACTGAGAGTCACATTGTACGCCTTCCCCTTGCCCTTCTTAAGATTCCCACAATCGGCTTGGATATGCCCAAAACCTGAGCACTCAAAACATCTGGGCCTTCTGGGATCCTTCTTTTCTTCTTCCTCAGGGTCAACTTCCTTGGGAGCTTTCTTCACATTTTCAGAAAACTTCATCTTGAATCGGTCGTCTCTCATCAGTCTTCTGAAATTTTTCGCTAACATAGCCACAACTCTTTCTTACTCCTCAGAGTCTTCTTCAGATAAGGCTTCAACCCGTTTTTAGATGTTTTTAGGGCAATGGTCTTTAACTTCTTGACCGGGGGCAGAGACAGCTCATAAGTTTGAAGAGATCCCACCAAATCTTCAATCTTCATTTCTTCTAGATCTTTGCTTTCTTCAATGGTGGTCACCTTGATCCTGAAACGCTCAAGCAAAGATTTTAGAATCTTTCGGATGAGTTTTACATCCGAGACAGGCTTCCCAAGACTCACCATGGAGTTTCTCAGGTCACTCATTTTGGAGTAAAACTCTCCAAATGTCTCTTCTTCTAACATCTTAATTTCTTCACATTTCGAAATCAACATTTGAAGTTTGGTAGATTTTACAAGCTTAGTGCCTCCATATGTTGTTTCCAAAATTTGCCACGCTTCTTGAGCAAATTCACAGTTTGAAATTTTTGCAAATTTAGACGGTGAAAGTGCTTGACAAAGAGCATGGAGGGCTTTGTCATTGGAAAGTCGTGTGTTTTTCTTAGGGATTAGTTCAAGCGTTGTATCCGCTGGTTTAGTCCAACCAATTTCAACAATACTCCAATAGTCCATAGATTTTAAAAAGAACAACATGCGAGCTTTCCAATAGCCATAGTTCGAGCCATCAAAGGCAGGAACAAAATTAAGAGTTTGAGACATATCAAAGATTAGAAGTCAAAAATAACACTCAAGAAATAAATCTCAACAGAGTGTACCAAGCTCTGATACCAATTGAAAAATGAAATTGACTTCTTTGAATAAAAGCAAGTGTGTGCGTAATGTGTCAAACAAAATAATGCGGAAAATAAATAACACAAGAATTTTTGTTAACGAAGTGGAAACTCGAGATGAGAAAAACCACTCCGGGGCAGCCAAACCCAGGTTATCCATTATTCAGAAGACAAGACTAGATACAAGATAGTAACACTCATATACCCCTGATGCAGTGGTCGTACCTTGCTCTCTAACGTGTAACCCAACACGAACCCCTCCCAACCAGGTCTCCTACCTGAAGGGGTCTTCAATGGAATCTTTTACCTTAGGGTCGACCCTTAAGATAGACTTCAGTTTAAGCGCAGCAACAGCACACACAACAACGGCTTTAGAGAGAACAAATCAACTCAATAACCTCACAAAATAACTCTCTAAGCTCTAGTGGAATTCAATACTGAATTCTTGTAGTTCTCAAGCACAGGGGCCTCTATTTACAGGCTGAGGACTCAAATGAGCGTCTGGCTTGATAAAGCTGGGTGCCATCAGGACGGACAACTGTGAGGCCAAAATTTTGAGATTTTTGCTGAAAATCTTTCCTGTTTGAGAGCCGCGTCCGGACGGTGAGTCACTGTCGTCCGGACGATCGCACGTCCGCTGCAAGTAATTTCCTTACTAAGGCTTCATGGGTCCAGGCCATGGGGGATGGCCGTCCGGACGGTTGATCTGCTGTACGCAATTTCCATATCTGTTGTATGCGAGTCCGAACCATGGTAGACCGGTGTCCGGACGATTGAGTTTGAATTACGAACTTGCCTTAAAAGAGTAGCGCGTTCGGACAGGAATCCTCGTCGTCCGAACGATTGCAGCAATCTTCCCATATTTGCTTTTGGAAAGAAAATCTAAAGCTCGATCACTGAGGCTTCTCGATACAGATGAGTGTCCGGACGGAGATGCTTTAGTCCGAAGGATGTCTGGACGGTATGACACTTCGTCCAGACAGCTGGGAACTATGAACAGATGAGCGTCTAGATGGGATGACACGTCGTCCGGACGGCTGGCAGGGAATTGAAATCTTTGACTTGCAAACAGTGCAGAATCTTCTGAAACACTTTTGAATAGTGGAATCCCTGTTGAAAAGCGTCTTTACACATAAGTGATTTTGTCCAATCAGAATGTAGGCAATCACAAACTAACACTATTAAATGGAATTACGTTTCCTTGAACCTATGTATTAGAGTTACGTCTCTATAAGATTGAATGCAAGAAGCTCAAGATTTATTTTATAATAAAACTGTGCATATAAAACTGTCATTACTTTATATTATTTCATTGTGTTGCATTTACTTAAATAAATCAGTAATCGTATCATTATTGAAAACAACGGACTCACTAGGTATTTTTGTATTATTGTTTTTCTCTGTATTATATATTAATACAGGTTATGAGGATGAGGAGTATCAGGATTGTCCAGACCCTTAGGTCTTGTTGATGGCAGTATCTGAGGCTAGGATGCCTCCCATTTTTGTGGACTACTATGTCTAGTCCATTATTAATGTTAGTATTTTATATTGGCAACATTCTGGTTGACAAAAATACTTTATGTAGCGGTTGCTTTTAACAGGATTATCGGTTCTATTCGGATTTTTCAAGTAATATGGAAAGTGTCTCATTTCATGCCATGTCTATGGTCATAAGTTTCTAAGAAGAGGTCCATGAATATTCCATGCAATTTCCAAGTCAGAACAATCGGTTCCTATGTAACCATCTAGATGAGCCTTTGAAGGTGTCTGGACGCCCCGCAGTGTGTAGAAGCTTCAGCATTGAAGACGGCTGGACGTCAGAGCAACAACATCCGGACACTAGGTCAAGCTTTTCCAAATTCTACACGGAGTTCGATTTCAGAAGTCGACACTATTTGGGAAGTTTCTACAAGACGTTCGGACGACGTGGCAACACGTCCTGACTCTGTCAAACAGTTCAGAATATTCTGGGCTTCTTTTTCAAATGCGGAAAGGAGTTATGGCGAATACCGTCCGGACGCTCGGCCAAGCAGTCAGGACGTGGACCTTCTTATGGAAGCTTTCAGCGCTATTTTGGAAAGGCGGTTGCCGTTGACCGTCCAGACACTCGGTCAAGCCGTCTGGATGCCCTCCAGTATTTTGATCATAACTTTATGCTCAAATATCGGGACTATCTAGACAGCCAAGGGACACATCTGGACGCGCGCCCAAAAATGTTCGGACGCGCGCCAGAGTCCGAATCCTTGTTGGTATAGGCCTCCTTATTTGAGTTGAAATAGGATTTGTAAAACCTATATAAAGATGACTTTAGGCATGTAAATGTACAGAATTCAGTATTGAATTCTTTTAGCTTTGAGAGGGTGTTTAGGGGATCCGCTAGCTCTCAAGCTGTTGCCAGTGTGTGCTCAGTTGTTCGTGTGAAGTCTATCTTAGGGGTCGGCCCTAAGGTAAAGGAATCCATCAAAAACTCTTTCAGGTGGAAGATATGGTTGGGAAGTGTTTGTGTTGGGTTGCACATCAGAGTTAGAGGTATAACTACTGCATAAAGGTATGTGAGTATGAGTGTCTTGTAACTAGCTTTGTTTTTGGATAGTGTTTTTCCTGAGTTTGGCTGCCTGGAATGGTTTTTCTCTTCACAGAGTTTCCACTTCATAACAAATATCTTCTCTTCTTTAAATTTCGCATTTAAAATATTTTGTTGCACACAAACACACACACTTGGTTAATTTTGAAGTCAATATTTTATTAACAATTGGTATCAGTGCAGGTTACACTTGTGTTTTAGATTTATTTCTTGAGTGTGATCCATGACTTCTTCTAACATTAATCTTCCTGAGTTATCTGAAGATAATTTTTATGATTTCTCTAAAGATACGCTTTTGATAGGGAAACTCTTTAAGAAATGCAATAGGGAACTCAAGAAGATTAAGCAAGAAAAAGAGTCTTTGATTTTACAATTATCTGAATTAGATGTTTTGATTGACTCTTTGAAATCTGAGAATACTATGCTTTTTGATACTGTTGATGCACTAAAGAATAAATTAAATGAATCAGAGGATCTCTTCTGTTAGTTTTTGTGTTGGCTGCATTTTGTTGGAGAAAATCACTTCTATGTAATGTTGCTGCTTTCACAGGGATGTTGCTTTATCCAGAGTCTACTCTTCAGCTATGTTCTTCAAGAAGATTCCGTGAAGTTTTCAAGGATTTATTCCGGTTCCCTGTCAGCCATTTGGACGACGTGGTATTCCGTCCGGACGCTCATCAGTCAGCAACATCCGTCCGGACGACGAGATTTTTTCCATCCGGACGCCCATCAGTGTCTAGAAGCTTCGAACAGTTCAAGGTTGCATCCTTCCGGACGTGATGGCAAATCGTCCTGACGCTCTTCAGAGTTTGAGAAGATTCCAGTGTTCCAGCGCATCCTTCCGGACGACGTGGTTATACCATCCGGACGCCATTCATGGTTTGACAAGCATTAGGGTTTCTATCTCAAGACACAGTTATGGGAAGATGGCTGCTACCGTCCGGACGATGTGTGATCCCGTCCGAACAATGTCCTCTATAAGGCAAGAACGTGCATACCAAGTTCAACCGTCCGGACGTCGGCCTTCATGGTCCGGATGATCAAGCTTCATATATGGAAATTGCGTGTACCAGTTCAACCGTCCGGACGTTAGCCGTCAAGGTCCGCACGCTCCAAGCCTTATTATGGTAATTTCATGCAGCCGAAGTATAACCGTCCGGACGCTAGGGCAACACTGTCCAGACGTGGCCTTGTTATGGGAGCTTTCAGTACTATTTTGGAAAGGCAGTTGCAATTGACCGTCCGGATGCTCGGTCAAGCCGTCCGGACGCCCTCCGGTATTTTGATCATAACTTCTTACTCAAATATCGGATTGTTACAAAATTGGCGTCGTTGGAAAGCTGACAAAAAATGATATCAACTGACGGTTCAGACGGCCACTATAAGCATTCAGACAGAAAGATTTACTTGTCCGGACGGCCCTGCAGAAAATTCCAGAATTACTTTCTGGACAAGAAAAACTTGGCCCGTCCGGACGCGCGTGTTTCAGACTCCATTTTTGAGTCAATTTTGGGTTTCCTAAGCCTATAAATAAGAGGCTTTAGGCATGCTTTCAACATAAAATTCGGTGGTGAATTCTCTACAACTTAGAGACGTGATATTTCCTCTAAAGCCTTGCCAAGTGTGTGATTTGATCAGCTGTGAAGTCTATCTTAGGGGTTGGCCCTAAGGTAAAGGATTCCATTGAAGACCCCTTCAGGTAGGAGACCTGGTTGGGAAGCGTTCGTGTTGGGTTACACGTTAGAAAGCAAGGTACGACCACTGCATCAGGGGTATGTGAGTGTTACTGCTTTGTATCTAGCTTTGTCTTTTGAATAGTGGATATCCTGGGTTTGTCTGCCCCGAAGTGGTTTTTCTCTTAATTGAGTTTCCACTTCGTCAACAAAATATTTGTCTCCTTTAAATTCCGCATTTAATATTTTGTTGCACACTATTCACACACACTGTTAAATTTAGAAGTCCATTTATTTCTCATCTTGGAAAAATTCTCTAGTAATAATTTGAAAAGTATGCTTTGTATTCATACAGATATTTCTAACAAGCCTGATTTAAGTACTTCTACTTTACATGCTTCTAATTCTAAATTAGATTCTATTGATATTAAGCCTGTGATAGAAGATACAGCTTGTTTATATAAATCTTGCTTAACTAATCATGTGATGACTAACTCCAAGGAATCTGGAATACAAGGTATGTTTATTCCTAAGTGTCATAATTGTGGGAAGATTGGTCATATTAGGCCAAATTGTTATTTGTTGAAATCCCACAAGCCTTGGATTAAGCAGGATGCCCAAAGGAAAAGTGAAGTTGAAGATCCTTCCTCATCAAAATATGTCCCTCCGCATATGAGACATATAAAAGGTAAAGGCAATATTGTTTGTAAGAATGCTAACCATATTTCTGCAGAGAAGGTCAAGCAGCATTCCAACGAAAGAACCCTGCCCACCTGTCATCACTGTGGCATCACCGATCACTTCCGACCCAAATGTCCACATCTTCAGGCTCAGAAGTTGAAGGTTCAGAAGGAGTTGCCAACAAGAGTTACATCAAGCACTCTACATCCGACTGTATTCTAGGCTCCACGACATTAGCAGCGACAGCTGAAGTGGTTCCTGCCAATCAGAGTGGCAAATCAAAGAAGAACAATTCAAGGCGCTACAAGAGAAAGCCGCAGAAGCCCAATAGCAACCATGGCTATGAAAGGTTGCTGAGCCTAATGCAATGTATGCTAAGAAGAATGGACAACATGAACAGGACCTGCAAACCATCGCCACGGGTCATGCAGGTATGGGTCAGGAATGATGAGACCATTCACCCCTTGAGGGGGAGTGGACTCACCTAGTAGAGGTGAAGTCTTACCATACGTAGGATTTTAGTTCCTAAATCCTATTGCATGTCAAGTATGTTTTGCATTGCATAGTTTATCATGTCATATCCTATACGTGCCTTGCATTCTATTTGAGGAACCATTTATTCTATCCCCATATTTTCTCTTGTTGTCTTGAGAAACTTCTGCAGATAATTTTTTGGGGATAACAATTAAAGCACGTTAGGCAGCTACTTTTCTGTCTTAGTATTTCTAAACCTCTCTCCTTGAGGACAAGTTTGATTTTACCTTACATGCTGGGACTAGATGTTATTTCCTTTTCCATAAGCATGTCCTTGTTGTTTTTTTTATTTTATTGTTTTCAACAAAAAAAAAAAAAAAGAAAAAAAAATTGGGGGAGAAGATGCATAATTTTTTTTTTGAGAATTGCTTTTCAGATATTGTATGTGTTTTTGTCTGATATCTCAATTCATTGTGCATTAATTGAGTATGCTTATATATCATTGAGAGTTTATGTCTGATATCTCCTAAGTTTTCCTGTGCATCTTAATACTAGATAGTTGCTTTTCTCATGCGATGAAAAATTGTGCACTATCCAAAGCTCCCCTAAGGTACATTTTTGCTCAATGACTTTTAGCTTCTGGAAATTCTAATGAGAGATTTTTTTGCTAAGATGGTCAAATTTACCAACTTGCTAGTTGAACCTACAACCCATAAATTCTGGCATTCTTTCTAGGTTCCAACACCAAGTGATAAAAAACATTCAAAACTGAATAAATATGGATAAATAAAAAGATTCACTGCTTTTGTGCTATAAATCTGTTCTTGAACTTGTCCCTATAGAAACAGTCAGTGATTAAATCATTGCGGAAATAGACGGTCAATAAAAGACGATGTAAAAGAAAGAGTGTTGCAGCTTAAGGGAGTGTATCAGATGAAGGTGGCTAGGCCTTAGTAAAATAAGGTTTGACTTTTGACTGATCTAACATTGATTTTCTCTCTTATTTAAAAAATCCGGTTGCTTTAAGTCATATCAGTGAACTTCATGCCTTATTAAGAAAGCTTTCACACATACACGCATTGCATGAGTTAAGTTTACTTTTGAAAAATTTCTATCTGCTGGAAAATTTTTCCTGGTATATTTTTCAAATGCTATTTGACTGTTTCATCAGTTATTTATAAATGCGTGTTCTAAAGCTAACGTTAGGAAAAAAAAATTCCTGCATATTTTCCTCTATTTTTCAGCTTCTAGTATGAAGCGTTTGGACGGACATGTTCTTGCATCCGGACATGCTCGGCTCTGTCGATCTCTTTTCTAACAACATGCCGTCCGGACAAGTATGTACCACGTCCGGACTCAAGCCTTTTGTTTCTCTGCCAAACACACACACTACTTTTTGCATGTTCTATCATGTTGTCTTGTGTGTGTTTTCTCTTGGACTGATCCCTAGATTTTGGCATTCTCTGCACATCTTTTCTCATTCCCAGGTATTTCCTTTGACTTTTCTTATTCTCTTAAGCTTTGGTTCTTTTTTGAATATTAGAATCTTTAATTGATTATGATTTGAGAGATTGTGTATGAATATCTTTTTCTGTCTTTATGCTTAATGGATATTACTAATCTGTGTCTTTTGGATTGCTATATCTACTTTGTATTTCTTTATGCATCCAATTGATAGCCATCATCATACCACATTCTTTTTGAAACTATCAGGATCTAATATTTCCTTGTGGTGTTATTTTTGGATAGATTTCTGTTTAAATATTTTTAGGAATATGTTGTTCGCTGGCTTCCAGCATAGTGTCAGATAGAGGGCTCTTTGGAAAACAGACCAGTGTTGAAATCATTTGTTCCAATGATCTCATATTTTAGATGAGTTCATTCCCTCTGCTCATACAGAGTCTTCGGTAACCATTTCCTCTAAGATCTGCACCAACTAGAGATTCAGTGGTGAATCTTCTTTATCATCTTGCAGACCACTTATCTAGAAGATTTCTTTCCGTGGACGATCAGTTTCAGGCTAAAAGACTCAAGTGACTGAAAATTTTCAGTCCATGGTTTCCTGGCTTCAAGAGCAAGAAGCCGAAGTGGCTTAAATTCAGGAAATGTGATATCTTAAGGTTTTGGTTTTGTCTTATGTGGATTTGAGCTTTTGATGAGAAGCTTTACTATTATTCTTGTTGTTTTGAATTTTAGTAATTGTGGTTTTCTCTTATACTCTGTTTACCCTTTTTCATTTTGAGACAAAAAGGTGGAGTATTTTTTGTTTTGGACCGGGAATGTATTTCCCAACCAGTCAAGTGTTTTTTGTCCCAGAATGACCAAAGGGGGAGTTTGTTAGTATTTTATACTGGCAACATTCTGGTTGACAAAAACACTTTATATAATGGTTTCTTTTAACAAGATTATCAGTTCTATTCAGAGTCTTCATGTAATATGGACAGTGTCTCATTTCATGCCATGTGTATGGTCACAAGTTTCTAAGAAGAGGTCCATGAAGATTCCATGCAATTTCCAAGTCAGAACAACCGGTTCCTGTGCAACCGTCCAGAAGAGCCTTTGAAGGCGTTCGAACACCCCGCAATGTCTAGAAGCTTTAGCGTTGAAGACGTCCAGATGTTCACCGTCCGGATGCTAGGACAAGCTTCTCTAAATTCTACACGGAGTTGGATTACAGAAGTCGACACTATTTGGAAAGTTTTTGCAAGACGTCTGGACGATGTGGCAACACGGTCTGACATTGTCCAGCATTTCAGAATATTCTGGGCTTCCTTTTTGAACGTGGAAAGGAGTTATGGCGAATACAGTCAGGACGTGGACCTTGTTATGGAAGCTTTCAGCGCTATTTTGGAAAGGCGGTTGCAATTGACCGTCTGGACGCTCGATCAAGCCGTCTGGACGCCCTTCAGTATTTTGATCATAACTTTCTGCTCAAATATCAGATTGGTATGAAATTAGTGTAATTGGAAAGCTAACAAAAAATGCTACAACTTGAGTTCCCAGGCAGTGAAGATAAACATCCGGACGCATGCCCAGAGTCCGAATCCTTGTTGGTATAGGCCTCCTTATTTTAGTTGAAATAGGATTTGTAAAGCCTGTATAAAGAGGGCTCTAGGCATGTAAATTGTACAGAATTCGGTATTGAATTCTTTTAGCTTTGAGAGGGTGTTTAGGGAGAATTGAAGATCCGCTAGCACTCAAGCCGTTGCCGGTGCGTGCTCAATTGTTCGTGTGAAGTCTATCTTAAGGGTTGGCCCCAAGGTAAAGGAATCCATAAAACATCCCTTCAAGTGGAAGATCTGGTTGGGAAAGGTTCGTGTTGGGTTACACGTAAGAGTTAGAGATATAACTACTGCATAAGGGTATGTGAGTATGAGTGTCTTGTAACTAGCTTTGTCTTTAGATAGTGGATTTCCTGGGTTTGGCTGCCCCGGAGTGGTTTTTCTTTTCACAGAGTTTCCACTTCATAACAAATATCTTGTCTTCTTTAAATTCTTCATTTAAAACATTTTGTTGCACACAAACACACACACTTGGTTAATTTAGAAGTCAATATTTTATTAACAATTATTATTATATTCGGAAAACAATATTTATATTCCTGTTGGTATGTGATAATAGTATTATGAATGTTTTGGTTGTAAATTATCCATGCCATATGTGGCACAAATAGTACGTTATAGTGTAATTTTTCAATTACACTCGTTTATCTATTTTGAAATATTTATGTTAGAAGCTCTAATGTGTTATCATTAAAAAAAAAAAAATATTCCGCTGCCAATTTATAACTCTGATGATGTCGTAATGTCATATAAAAATCGAAATTTTCACTTACGTCATTTTGTAAAAGGCGGGGCGTTAAGTTTTGTATCATAGCGGTTGCTCTACAGCCCAGGTGAGACTTAGTGTTATACTGTTACTTTAGTAAGTTACAGTATTGTATCAGAGCAGTTTGCTCTTAGGACCCTAGACTTGACCTTAATATAGAAATAAAACACAAGGAGCTATACGAATACAAAAATATTTTTGTTTGTGTATGTATATACTAAGTATAAAGTAGAATTCCAAATTAGGGTGAGAATAAAATTCCTAACATGCTTCATTGGTTGTATGCGTTTATACACTTTAAATTATATTGCTTATGATGCTGTTTAGTTGAGTGACTTTAAATGTTAAAATTGTTTGCAATATGATTTGTTTATTAGCATTGATGGATTCTTGTTAATGATTGATTGCAAAATGATTAGTTTTAGTTGGTTTTAAGTGTTATATAGTCTTTTTAAAGGAGATTGATTTTAGTCTACGAAATGTGGGATAACTGTTCCTTTAAATACAGAATCAAGCCTCCTAGACGCCATCCTCTCTGTGATTTTAACCATGACCCGCGTCCCAGAGAAAATGGTGAGGAAGAGTTGCCACCTCCACCTCCACCTCCACCGCCACCATACAATGATGGAATACACCTGGCCCTAGTACAATTTATAGCTGATGCCACTAGACACCTTACTGAAGCAATATCACAAATTCCACGACCTAACGAACGGGCTGAACCCATAGGTTGTTCATTACATGATTTTGCTAGCTATCATTTTTGAACTTTTGAAGGAATTGAAGGGCCGAACGCAGCTGAAGCATGGCTCACAGACATAGATGTGCTGTTTAATACTCTTGGTTGTACAGACGAACATAAAGTTTGGTACTTCGCACTACAGCTGATGGGTGAAGCTGGGAGATGGTGGAATGCAAGGAAAGTGCTACTTGGGGACGAGACGGTGATCATTTGGGAGATGTTCAAAGTGGAATACAACCGACGCTTTTTCCCTAGAGCTCAGAGGCAGCTTCGGGCAATAGAATTCCAGAATCTGGTTCAAGGTAATATGACCGTGGAACAATATTCTGCTAGATTCATGGAGTTAGCTAGGTTCGCAGCCAACCTCATTCCTGATGAAGAATCAAAGGTTGAACGTTTCGAGAACGGTCTCAATCCACGAATCAAAGAACGAGTTATATGCCTCGAGATTAAAGACTACGCTAGGTTAGTCGAAGTAGCGTCTCTTGTAGAGAGAGGAATCCGCGAATTAGCAGTAGCCTACGATCTGAAGAGGCAATTAAAGCAGCAAACATCATGTTCAAAAAAGAGGCTAGCAATTGAGAGTTATTCCAAGCTAATTGACAATAGGAATTTCTTGCCCGCACTAGGAAACCAAAAACCCCTCTTTGACAAGTGTGGAAAACCACACGGGGGAGAATGTCGGATGATGAATCCAAGCTGCTTCAAATGTGGTAAGCCTGGTCACGTCCAAAAGTATTGTCCCATGAACTCTGCTAAAGGATCAAAGCTGCAAGGAGGCGAATCTCGACAGCAATACCTTGCCTAAGCCGGACTATATTCACTTATCCTTGGTGGTGCTGAAGAAGATGAGGAATATACAGATGTGACGGCAGGTAACATTCTTTAAATAGATAGCATTTGGCTTACTATTAATGATTTAGGACTTTCGCATTCATTTATGTGCGCCGATCACATGAAGTTTCTAATAGTACTCAATCGTTAAAATAGTTGTTAGTATTTTGGCCTCATTCTGTGTTTGGACAAAATCACTTATGTGTAAAGATGCTGTAAACAGGGATTCCACTTGTCAGAGCATTTTCAGAAGACTCTGCACTGCAAAAAAAGATAGAAGATTTCAATTTCCCTGTCAGCCGTTTAGACGACGTGTCATCCCATCCGGACGCCCATCTGTCTACTGTTCCATCCGTCTGGACGACGTGTTCATCCCGACCGGACGCCAGACAGACCAGTATCATTCGTTCGGACGACGTATCTTTTCCATCCAGACCCTACACTGTATCGAGAAGCTTCTTTCCCAGCTTGCATCCTTCGGAACCTCTCAGCAGCCCGTCCGGACGCCTCTCAGTACTCGAACAGTTTGGACGCGCGTCTCCTTAAGGAAAGAATTGCAATTCAAATGTCACCGTCCGGAGGTCAGTCAGCCTTGGTCCGGACACACGCTCATCAATTAAGGAAATTGTGGATTTGACTTCAACCGTCTAGACGTCAGCCTCTCTTGGTCCGGACGCACGCATAACAGATATGGAAATTGCGTGTTGAAGAATTGTCGTCCGGACGTTCATCCCCCTTGGTCCAGACGCGCTAAGCCTTATATGGAAATTACTTGCAATGGACGTGTGACCATCCGGACGTCAGTGTCTCACCGTCCAGACGCGGGTCTTAAACAGGAAAGATTTTCAGCGAAATTTTTGAAAAATCCTGTCGTACAGTTTTCCTTCCGGGCGGCCCAAGTTCACCGTCTGGACAGCGTCCGTACATATTATAACAGTCACCCATTCTGCACCTCAGCCAATAAATAGAGGCCCCTGGGCATTGAGAACTGCAAGAATTCGGTATTGAATTCCACAAGAGCTCAGAGAAGTTCAAGATCCCTCTGAAGTCGTTTCAAGTGTGTTGCGCTACAACTAAAGCCTATCTTAGAGGTCGGCCCTAAGGTAAAGGATTCCATGGAAGACCCCTTTAGGTAGGAGACACGGTTGGGATGCGTTCATGTTGGGTTCCACGTTAGAGATCTAGGTACGACCACTGCATCGGGTGTATGTGAGTGTTACTGTCTTGTATCTAGCTTTGTCTTCTAAATAGTGGATATCCTGGGTTTGGCTGCCCCGGAGTGGTTTTTCTCTTAATTGAGTTTCCACTTCGTCAACAAAATATTTGTCTCCTTTAATTCTGCATTTAATATTTTGTTGGACACTGTTCACACACACTTGTTAAAATTAGAAGTCCATATTATTTTTTCAATTGGTATCAGAGCAGGCACACTCTGTTGAAAGGATTTATTTCTTGAGTGTGATCCTCATCTCTTGTGACTTCTATTTTTTTATTACACCTTTTATCTTGGATTTCTCTCAGTTATCTGAAGAAAATCATGATGTTGAGCTCTCTCAAGTTTTTGCTAAAATGGATAAAATTGTTTCTCCAAAAGAGATAAAAAAGGTGAAGCAAGAAAAAGAGTCTTTGATTGTTCAGTTATCTGAATCACATGCTTTGATTGACTCTTTGAGATCTGAGAATACTATGCTATTTAACATTATTGATACACTTGAGAATAAATTAAAAGAATCTGAGGATCTCTTGAAAAAATTCTCAAGTGATAATTTGAAAAGCATGCTTTGTATTCATTCAGATATTTCCAACAAGCATGCTTCTACTTCACATGCTTCTAATTCTGAAATAGAATCTATTGATATTAAGCCTGTGATAGTAGATACAGCTTGTTTAGAAAATTCTTGCTTAACTAATCATGTGATGCCCAAATCCAAAGATACAGATACACAAGCTCATGGTAAGTTTGTCCTTACTTGTCAAAATTGTGGGAAGATTGGTCATATTAGGCCAAATTGTTATTTGTTGAAATCGCACAGGCCTTGGATTAAGTAGGATGCTACGAGGAAAAGTGAAGTTGATGATTCTTCCTCATCAAAATATGTCCCTCCGCATAGCAGACATATAAAAGGTAAGGGCAATGTTATTTGTAAGAATGCTAACCATAATTTTGCAGAGAATGTCAAGAAGCATTCAAACAAAAGAAGTTTGCCCACCTGTCATCACTGCGGCATCACCGGTCACATCTGATCCAAATGTCCACAACTCAAGAAGTTGAAGGTTCAGAGGAAGCTGCTAACAAGAGCTACATCAGGCACTCTACCTCCTACGGCACTTCAGGCTTCACGGCATCAGCAGCAGTTTGTTCTTGCCTATCAAAGTGGCAAATCAAAGAAGAATAAACCAAGGCGCTACAAGAGAAAGCCGCAGAAGCCCAATGGCAGCCATGGCTATGAAGGATTACTGAGCCTAATACAAGGTATGCTTAGGAGTATGGCCAACATGGACATGACCCGCAAACCATCCCCACGGGTTAAGCAGGTATGGATCAAGAGTGATGAGACCATTCACCCCAAGAGGGGGAATGAACGCACCTAGCAGGAGAAGGTGTTCATGCCTAGGATTTAGTTCCTAATCCTAAGGCATCAGGTTTGATTGCTTGCACTTTCACTTGTTATATTTGTGTGCTTACTATGCAATCTAGGAACCAGTTTGTTGTGCCCCCTATTCTCTTGAGAGAGCATTGCAGGCACTTGTTGGGGAAGACAGAAAAAGCAGGTCGAGCGACTATTTTTCTGTATTGGCATCATCAGGTTTGATCTTGCCTTGCATATTGGGGAGAATTTGTAGGATTTTTTTCTCTTGGCATATCGGATAATTGCATGTATTTTCTCCTGATATCTCAATTCTTTGGGTATTAATTTACTTTGCTTAGATATAATTGAGAGTTTCTGACTATAATTTGCCAAGTGTTTTCCTATATATGCAAAAATTGGATAGCTTCTTTTCTCATGCGATGAAAAATGTGCATTGTCCACGACTCCCCAAAAGGTACATCTTTCCTTCTCTGACATTTTGTTTCTAGAAATTCTGGATAAGAGAAGAGGTTTTTGATAAGACGGCCAAATTGACAACATGCTAGTTGAACCTAGAACCTAAAAAATTTGGCATTCCCTTTAGATTGCAGCACCATAAGAATCAAGCAGTAAGTCATATGAATTATGCACTTTAAATTGTATATTCACTGCTTATGTGCTGAATTTGCTATATGTCTTGCCCTCTACGTGCAAGTAAAAAATTTTACTTTGTCCTTCATGGTACAAGTAAAACAATTAGGTGCTGCATCTTAGGGGGAGTGTATCAGATGAGGGTGGCTAGGCCCTTCATCATTTTTGTGATAGTCATACCTTGTGGGTTAAGTCTTCACACACACACGCATTGCATAAGTTGAGCTGTATTTTGAATTTTCTATGTCCAGGAAAATGTTTGTGCTGATTGAACTCTCAACTCTCTTTTATATCTCTGCTTAGTTTTGAGATGCTCCTTGATTGTGTTATCAGTGGATTATACATGTGTGTTCTGAAACTGACTTGAGAAAAATTGAAATTCTGTAAATTTTTCTTTAGTCTTCTGTTTTTCAGTGTGAAGTGTCCGGACGTACCTATTCTTACATCCGGACGAGCGTAGTCTTGCCATACGCTATTCTAGCAGTAGTCGTCCGGTTGGTTAAGTGACTTGTCCGGACAGGTTCTCAACAGGTTTAAGACTTGCGTTCCTTTTTTTGTCATATACACATCTTTGCATTTTTATTGATTTCTCATGGCATGTTGTGTGTTTTCTCGTGGATTTCTCCCGAGATTTTGGCATTCTTTACACATCTCTTCTCATCCCATGATCCTCATTGTGTCTTCCGTTATTCTTTTAAGTCTTTGTGCTTTTAGAATATTGGAATATTTGTTGGGATATTTTCTTGAGATAGTGTGCATGAAAATCCTTCTCTGTCTGTGTGTTGGGCTGATCTTGATATATTGATGCCTTATGAGTAGCTGCATTGCTTATATTTCTCTTTGGTATCCATTTGACAGCCGTCTTAAATACCACATTATTTTTGGAACTAACAGGATCTAATGGTATTTTTGGAAGTATTTCTGGTTGGTTTTGATTCAGGAATATGACATCCAGTGGCTCCCAGCACAATGTTTGATTGATGGATCCTTTGGAAAATTGACTGTTGTTGAAGTCGGATGTTCAATTTCCAAAGGTCTTGGGATTTGAGATGAGCTTTTTCCCCTAGCACATGCATAGCCTTCCGTAGCATCTCCCTCAGATTTGCATCAGTTAGAGGTTCAGTGGTGAATCTTATCTTTTATCATGCAAACCAGTTGTTTAGAGGATGTCAATCTGCGGATAACTAGGTTCAGGCTTTGCAAAATCAAATGACTAAAGGTTTTTCAGTCCATGGTTCCCAGCTTCCGAAGCTAGAAACCTAAGTAGCACAAATCCAACTTCTGGTACAAAATTCTCTCTATTGCTTGCATTCAGTGGATCATCAGGATTTGATACTTGGAGGATTTTTGTTCCTCTCTTTTGAGTCACTTGTAGACTTTTCTCTATTTTCCTATTGTTTTGGATTTTAGAAATTTTTTTGTCTGTGGATATTATTACTCTGTTTACCCTTGTACTTTTGAGACTTTTAGGAGGAGTAATTGTTGTGTGGTTTTTCTCATTACTCTGTTTTACCCTTTGTCCCTTTGTGACAAAAATGGGGAGTAATTTTTGTTTTGGACTGGGAATGTATTTCCAAACCGGTCAAGTGATTTTTGTCCCAAAATGGCCAAAGGGGGAGTTTGTTAGTATTTTGGCCTCATTCTGTGTTTGGACAAAATCACTTATGTGTAAAGATGTTGTAAACAGGGATCCCACCTATCAGACCATTTTCAGAAGACTCTGCACTTCGAAAAAGATAGAAGATTTCAGTTTCCCTGTCAGCCGTCCGGACGACGTGTCATCCCGTCCGGAGGCCCATCTGTCCACTGTTCCATCCGTCCGGACGACATGTTCATCCCGACCGGACGCCAGACAGACCAGCATCATTCGTCCGGACGATGTATCTTTTCTGTTCGGACCCTACACTTTATTGAGAAGCTTTTTTTCCAGTTTGTATCCGTCCGGACCTCTCAGCAGCCCGTCCAGACGCCTCTCAGTACTCGAACAGTCTCAGATTCTTTCCAAGTTCCAATAAAGGGAAGATCAATCAACCGTCCGGACGATGTGGTATCCCGCCCGGACGCGTGTCTCCTTAAGGCAAGAATCGCAATTCAAATGTCACCATCCGGACGTCAGTCAGCCTTGGTCCGGACGCGCGCTCATCAGTTAAGGAAATTGCCAATTTGACTTCAACCGTCTGGACATCTGCCTCTCTTGGTCCGGGCGCACGCATAGCAGATATTGAAATTGCGTGTTCAAGAATTGCCGTCCGGACGTTCATCCCCCTTGGTTCGGACACGCTAAGCCTTATATGGGAATTACTTGCAGCGGACGTGCGACCGTCCGGACGTCAGTGTCTCACCGTTGGAAATTACTTACAGATCCTGTTGCACAGTTGTCCGTCCGGACGGCCCAAGTTCACCGTCCGGACGGCGTCCGTACATATTACAGCAGTAGCCCATTCTGCACCTTAGCCTATAAAAAGAGGCCCCTGGGCATTGAGAACTGCAAGAATTTGGTATTGAATTCCACAAGAGCTCAGAGAAGTTCAAGATCCCTCTGAAGCCATTTCAAGTGTGCTGCGCTACAACTGAAGTCTATCTTAGAGGTCGGCCCTAAGGTAAAGGATTTCATTGAAGACCCCTTCAAGTAGGAGACCTAGTTGGGAAGCGTTCGTGTTGGGTTACACGTTAGAGATCAAGGTACAACCACTGCATCAGGTGTATGTGAGTGTTACTGTCTTGTATCTAGCTTTGTCTTCTGAATAGTGGATATCCTGGGTTTGGCTGCCCCCGAGTGGTTTTTCTCTTAATTGAGTTTCCACTTCGTCAACAAAATATTTGTCTCCTTTAATTCCGCATTTAATATTTTGTTGCACACTGTTCACACACTTGTTAAAATTAGAAGTCCATATTATTTTTTCAATAGTATTTATGACGGAGCAATAAAATAGATCATGGTACTATATAAATTTTGTACCTAGATAAAAACATTATTTTCTTACACCCTTTTGATGAGTAGGAACGACTGCATGTTATAATCGAGACTTTAAGCTCAGTAATAAGATTCTCTTCTAGGAATGGTAGATATAATTTCAACAATAGAGGATAAGATAAAATACACTAGTAATTAAAATGTTACCTTTGATATTTGTATCGCTTGACATAAAGATTAGTAATTTAAATCGTCCCTTAATGTAAATTTTATGCGATATAACGTTTACGAATTTCAGGGACGGAATTCTGTTAAGGGGGAAGGGATGTAATACCCTGTATTTTAAGATATTAAATAAAAGATCTTAAAATATGATTTAAGACCTAACAAGAATGTAAAACAATAAATGTGAATATTTATGAAAATAAATATTTATTTATTAAGAAGCATTTATAGTTTCAGTTTAATAAAAGTTCAAACGAATCTTAAACTTTGGAATAACAGAAACAGGGTCAAACGAACTCTGTTTTGGTCGATTCAAAAGCCAGAATGTTCTTATCGAAGTCTTTTAGCTACCCACCTAATTTCATAACTTTTAGACTTCGTTAAAGGTATGAAAACACCCATGAAAAATACTACCCCTGATTTGGACGAAAATTAGCATTAATAATTTGTGGGCCCATTTTGTCTTACATGAACCCAGCCCAGTCCACATAACAGCCTAGACTTATGTAACCAACCCAGCAGCCCACACATGTGGAACAAAAACTTAGAGCCCAAGTGAAGCTCTCATTCACGCATGGATTCTTCCTTCTTCCCCTTCATCGACTTTTAACCAAAATATCTCATCTCTCAAACTTGCTCCCCACGTTTAACCTCCAGCCATTGATTAGCACTTGAGCAATCTTAACCATCAATTCCTAACTAAAGAGAACTCAGCGAGAGGAAAGTGAGAAACTAAACACTTGTTAGAAGTTGATAAGAGAATCTTATCAATTGCAAATTTTCTTCCACCTACGAACTAGCTCATAGGACACTTGCCATTACCCCAACCGTCAATCAAGAGCCACCCGGTGGAAATCCAACCGTCAAGGATCCTATAAATGGGAAGCTTACACTGCGATCATCCTTCACACCTCAAAGAAACTGAAGCTCACTCTCTACAACTCATCTCCCTTCTCGTTTTAGTGCAGAAAACACAGAAATTTTCCCTTGCTCTTGCATCTCTCGACCCATATAGAAAAGAAACACCTTCTTTTCTTTTACCTCTCCACCGATCAAAAACCAAAAGGAATATAGAAAGCCTTTCTCTCTTCTTCAATTTGTGTAGAACCCAAAAAACAGATCACTCTTTTTCTCCTCCATTCCTTTTACGATTTTATGTAGAATACACCTTCTCTCATTCAGAGCAAAACAAGAAAACAACCAGGAACCAAATTTCAGAAGAAAAAAAATACCTGCCCTTTTTGCCTTGCACGGTGGTAGACCCAAATCCTTCTCTCTCCCCATAAGTTCCTCTCTGTCTCCTTCTCTTTTCTTTGTTGATGTGTGTGTCCATATGTAGAATAAAATAAGAAAGAGAATAGCGGGTAGTGATTGGGGGGAGGCACTTGACCGGCTTTCTCCCCCCACTTTTGAATAAACAAATCCATTTTATTCCAAAACTGATTTTTTTTTTCAATAAACACGTTAGACAGGAGTTATGTCTCCTAATACCCAATGGATGGAGTTATGTCCCCTAGTAGAGTTATGTCTCTCAAATTCTATTAAATAGAATTACGTTTCCTTGAACCTATGTGTTAGAGTTACGTCTCTATAAGATAGAATGCAAGAAGCTCATGATTTATTTTATAATAAGACTATGGATATAAAACTGTGATTACTTTATATTATTTCATTGTGTTGCATTTACTTAAATAAATCAGTAATCATATCATTATTAAAAACAATGGACTCACTAGGTATTTTTGTATTATCGTTTTTCTCTGTATTATATATTAATACAAGTTATGAGGAGGAGGAGCATCAGGATTGTCCAGACCCTTATGTGATCTTGATGGTAGTATCTGAGGCTAGGATTCCTCCCATTTTTGTGGACTACTATGTCTAGTCCATTATTATTATTTTATTTGGAAAACAATATTTATATTTCTGTTGGTATGTGATTATAGTATTATGAGTGTTTTGGTTGTAAATTATCCGTGCCATATGTGGCACAAATACTACTTTATAGTGTAATTATTCAGTTACACTCATTTAACTATTTTGAAATATTTATGTTAGAAGCTCTGATGTGTTATCACTAAAAAATATATATACATTCCGCTGCCAATTTATAACTTTGATGATGTCGTAATGTCACGTGAAAATCGAAATTTTCATATTGTTAATATTTTATTGGCTACATTCTGGATAAAACAAAAATACTTTATGTAATGGTTGCATTTTAACAGGATGGTTGGTTTTTCAAAATCTTCATGTTTTCAGACAATGATCAAATCAAAGACAAAATAGCTTGTCACTAGCTACTTGAAAATGTCCATGAAGAGTCCTTGCAAAATCCAAGACAAAAAAAACCGGTTCCTGTGCAACCGTCCAGACGGGCCTTTGAATGCATCCGGACGCCCCGCAGTGTCTTACAGATAAACATTGAAGACGTCCGGATGTCAGAGCAACACCGTCCAGACGCTAGGTCAATCAGTATTCAACAAGGAGTCTGTTTTCAGAAGTCGACATTGTTTGAGAAGTCTATGCAGGCCGTCCGGACGACGTGGCAACACGTCCAGATGATGTCCAGTAGTTTAGAATATTCTAGAGTTCCGAATTTTATCGAAGACCGTCTAGACGCTCAGTCAAACCATCTGGACGGGAACCCGATAAAGATAAAATTACGCTGTTTCTGAAAGGATATCGCAGAAAACTGTCCGGACGCTCGCCAGCTAGAGTCAGAATCTTAGCAGTTTTTGAGGTCTCTTGAAGCCTATAAATAGGGGGCTCTAGGCTAGTGTTTTGTACAAAATTCGACAGTGAATTCCATAGTGCTTTGAGAGGGTGTTTAGGGAGATATTGAAGATCTGCTAGCTCTCAAGCCGTTGTCATGTGTGCTCAAGTGTTAGTGTGAAGTCTATCTTAGGGGTTGGCCCTAAGGTAAAGGAATCCATCAAAAACCCCTTCAGGTGGAAGATCTGGTTGGGAAGCGTTCGTGTTGGGTTACACATCATAGTTAAAGGTATGACTATTGCATAGGGTTATGCGAGTATGAGTGTCTTGTAACTAGCTTTGTTTTTGGATAGTGGATTTCCTGGGTTTTGCTGCCTCGGAGTGGTTTTTTCTCTTCATAGAGTTTCCATTTCGTAACAGATTTCTTGTCTCGTTTAAATTCCGCATTTAAGATATTTGTTTGCACACAAACACACACACTTGGTTTAAATTAGAAGTCAATAAATATTTTCACACATACGTCTTTTTGTAAAAGGTGGGGCATTACAAAAATAGCGTGAAATTCTATAAATCACAAACATCCAATTTATCTATCATTAACACTAAATCACTGGAATTTACCTATGAGGATTTCCACAGAAAATCCATTAAAAATAGTGAGATCGGTCACAAGGTGAATCATCGGAAATCACACACTAGACCGCTGGAAATTGCACCCTCCGGCCACTGCTTTGACTCGCCGCTGAACCGCCGGAGATCGGCACATCTGGCCGCCGATCATGGAGGTTTGGGTCTCATGGGTCACGGGCCTCTCGGGTTTGACGGGTTGCCAGGTTACAGGTTCTCTCTAGCTGTGTTTGGTCTGCCTGGGCAAGAAGAATAGGGAAGAAGGAAGTAGAATAGAAGGGAAAAGAAGAAGAAATAAAAAGGGGAGAGAGAAGCGTCTGGTTATAATGAAGAGAGGAGATATTATTTTTTTCTTAATCATTAAGTTTAGTAAAATATCCACTGATATTTTGCAACCCATGGTTAGTTTTTATCTCAGTTAGATTAACCTTGGTTAATTTGTAGATATTTATTCAAAACTTACTATTTATATTTTTACCGTAGATATTTTCATAAATATTTTTGCATCGAATTTTTACCATTATGTATAATTCATTAAAGTTATAATATAAGTCCGTTTTGAATCTAGTTCGTTTCATCGCCAATATTATTACCTTAATAATATAATAACACCATATATATTTATATCAAATATATATTTTATTACATAATAATATTATTCATCAATATTATCATATCAATTAATCCACGGATTAATTCAGTCTGTCTATTAAATAGCCCTGTAATATTATTCTTTATTTACAAAATTACGGATTTTTATAAATAATAAGACTAAGGATTATTTATTTTCATAAATATTCATGTATTCCTTATTATTTATCGGGGATTAAAATATCGTGTTTAAAACCATGTATTTTATTAACAACTGGATGCGAATATTGTTTCCTACAATATTAAGTCGTTCGAATGTCGAGTCTTGAGAATCGAACGTCAATTCTAGACTTGTCTATTTTATTTAGTCTTAAATTCTAATTTAAGACATTTTATTTTATTACTTAAAATATGGGGCATTACACTGAGGCTGTCTGGATGGACAACTGTGCAACTGGCTTTCCAGAATACGCTTCACGCAATACCATATCAGGGTTGCGTCCGAACGGTTGCACTTTTGCTGCACGTAAATACCATAATAAGGACTGTAACCGGACGGTGTTGCCCTGACATCCGGACGGTTGCAATTCTTCTCCACATCTTGCCTTATCAAGGATAGCGTCCGAACGGTGTTGCCCTGTCATTCGAACGGATGCAGCTGTCTTCCCATATTTGTGTTTGAGAAGGAAATCTGATTTCTTGTTAAACTCTGATGAGCGTCCGGACACGTTATCGCAAAATCCAGACAGATGCAACCTTGAACTGTTCGAAACTTCTGGACACTGATGGGCGTCGAGACGCATGACTGGGTCATCTAGGCATAAGCTTGGGATCTGACTTTTCTGAGTTGGAATCTGCACAAAATCTTCTTTGAACATCCTGAAGCACTTTTCTAAAATGAAGACTCTGAAATAAACGACATCCTTGATAATGTAGCAACATTACATAAAAGTGATTTTGTTAAACAGAATGCAGTCAATTACAAACTAACATGTATGATAACATGATTATGATGAGTATGAGATGTGATGAGCATGAGCATAGAATGAAGTCATTAACGATGAACTAAGACCAACGTTGAAAGATATCTTGGCAGAGCAAGTGTGAGACCAGTGGGTATAAAGCCTCACAACATCAACAACAAAAAACAAAGAAAACATATGTGTGGCAAGCATGACATGATGTCTGACATGATTTAGGTTTTATGATGTTTTCATAGCTAGATGTACCGCTATGCCTATGAGTTTGAATCGAACAGAATATATGTATATAGTTACATCTAGATTGTATAAATGATTTCTATGGAATTTTATACTAGACATACCAATATGTATTTAGTTACGGCTAGAGTGCATAATGATGTTTTATGTAGCGCCCCAGATTTTAAGTAATTAAAATAAATGTCTTAAATTAGAATTTAAGACTGAATAAAATAGATAAGTCTAGAATTGACGTTCGATTCTCAAGACTCAACGCTCGAACGGTTTAATATTGTTGGAAACAATATTCACATCGATCAGTTAATAAAATACGTGACTTTAAGCACGGAATTTTAATCCCCGATAAATAATGAGGAATACATGGATATTTATAAAAATAAATATTCATTGGTCTTATTATTTATAAATTGTAATTTTATAAATGAGGAATAATATTATTAGACTCTAATGATATTACAGGAGTAATTAATAGACAGACTGGATTAATCTGTGGACTAATTGGCGTGATAATATTGTCGAATAATATTATGTATAATTTTTACTGTGATATATATATATATATATATTTGGTATATAATTATGGTGCTATGATATTATAGAGATAATAATATTACCGATGAAACGAACTAGACACAGAACGGACTCAGATTGTAATCTTGATAAATTATACATATTGGGAAAGACCCAATGTAAAAATATCCACAGATCTTTCTGAAGATATTTTTACAGGAAATATTTTTATAAGAGATATTTTAATGGAAGATATTTTAAAAAAACTTAACTACTAAGTTATGTTCAAAATATCAAGAGATTTTTATGAGATATTGTTATATAGGGATATTTTATAAACTTAATGATTAAGAAAAAAAAATATCTACTGATATTTTATAAAGTCATCATTTCATTTGATGACTCAGCATCATGACTCATCACTGTCATGATTACTGCAGTGACTCAGCCCAGTGACTCACCCTGTGACTCACTCTCTACACTGCCTACACAACCGGCTCTTCTTCTTTCTTCTTTTCTTATCTTTTCTCTTCTCCTTCTTTCTTCTTGCTTCTTTCTTCTCGCACGAACACAGAGAGACTTGAGGGATAGAGAGAGAGATGCTGAGAGAGATAGAGAGACCGAGAGAGGGAGCCGAACCCGACGAACCCAGGAGCTTGGACCCGCAATCCGTGAGCCAAACCCGAAGAATCCGGGAGAACCCGTGTGACCCGATCCTTCCGGAGGTCCGATCCTCCATGTCCGGCAGTCTCAGTAGCAGTTTCCAATGAGCCCGTGACCTGTGTGTGCAACCCAGCCGAACCCTGAAGCCTCGTGACCCAAAATCCGAACCTGTGACCCGAAGACCCGAGAGGAAGACCCGGTTCTTCTTGTACATTTTCCAGCGGAATCAGTGGCTTTTCCGGTGGATTTGCTATGAAAATCCTTGGGGTAAATTCTTACATCCTATGATGGTTTATTTTGTGGATTGATTGGATTATTGTGAAATTAGGGTTTTATGATTTTGGGGGTTTTCTATGGATTGATTAGGGGATTTTGTTGATTAATGATGGGGTGTTGTTGGATGTTGAATTCCCTGTTTTGTGTTCCTGTTCCGGCAGTGTGTGTGTATATGGGTTTTCTGTGTTGGTACCTACTGTTGATATACTGTGTGGGTGCCGGCTGTGTTCTCGGTGGGTGATTTTCCTAGCCAGTGATATGTTGATTTTAGTTGATAAATTATGGATTGAGGGATTGCTCTTTGTTGTTGACCAAATGGTTTTTGGATGGGATCCTTTGTTTTGTGTTGTTTGGTCTTTGGTGATTCGGTCATGTACATTGGAGAAACCATATGTTGATTTATTTGGCTATCCTTGTGTATATAGGAGAATATTTTTGAGATCTGAATATGTTAACCCTGTTTTGATGATGACCGATTATTGATGAATTTCAGTGGGTTTGGATTATGTGCGGTTTTGGATATCTGATTTGTATACTTGGGTTATTGAACTATGTGTTAAGTGTAGAGATGTTGGATTTGTTGAACCATGACTTTATGTTTAGCATTTTCTGTTTTGTGGTTGGACCGGTTCACTTATTGTTGGATAGATATTGGAATGCCATTTGGAGATTCTAGGGATTATAGAAAGTGTTGGTACTATTTAGTTAAACAAATATTGGTCATGTTTTCCCTGTTTCGATTAAAGCTAAATGTATTAGGGATTACGTTTAATTGTTGATAATTAATATATGATATTTTACTTGAGTGCTTGTAATTTCTAGAATTGGATATATGCAAGTGATATTGGTGTTTTGGTTCACTTGTCAAATATAATTGATTTGTGGTATTTACAGGGTTGAGTGTTATCTTGATAAGTTTAGGTCTTTGAAATGATCCAACATGTTTTTATGGATGCTAATCAAAAGATTCGTTATTAAAACTGGTGGATTAACGACTATGATGTGTGTTATGGTTGAAAGCTTTTAAAGTTAACAATGTGATATTAATATCTTAGTAGAAATATGCATAGGTTTCTTTATGACTGAATTATCTATACTTTAGAAATTAAGTTTGATATTTTGGCCATGTTTCTTTTTAAGATGGAAATGTGATAGTGAATTAATATATTTTAAAAGAACTGAATTTTGATGTCTTTCTTGGCCAGTTGTGTATGTATGCGGTTTACTCAATTATTAATATTATTGAAACCTAAAATTGTATAATATTCTAGGGTATTGATTATGCTAATTCGGTTGATTGTTTAATGATGACTTTGTGATATTAGTTAAAACATGTAGAATCCCTTAAACTCATAATAGACATGAATGATTTTATGGTAAACATATCTTTATGTTGAAAATAGAATTCATGTTTAGGCATGAATTACTAAAAGAAATGTTATTAACTTGCTATGCACATATATATGTATTTGATGCAGATGATGAACTGAGATTGGACAAAAGGGCTGTAAGTATAAATTACTTACTGACGGTAGTACTGGATTTCAGTAGTGTTATGTTTATGTTTTATTTTAATTGGATGCGTGTGACTGATTATTGCATACTGTTAATAATCAACTTAGTAATATTGGGCGCGACGTCTCCCAAAGGTTCAGGATGGGAAATGTGCCTGGAACCGAAAACACAATAATTCATATTGATTGGGACGGCTTTCAAAGTGCTAGTAGAGTGACGTGGAACGTACTCTACTAGTGCGAAAATAAGGTAATCAAAATGTAATGTAGAGGGGACGGCTTCGAGAAAGACGTTGACCGGGGGGACGGCCCTTACAAGAGAGAAATGCAATGACTATATTCAACTGTTAAACTTTGCATACAAAACTATCACTACATCATTATGTCATATCTCTATTCCTTAAATAACGCATAAATCATGATGTTGTTGAATGACAGTTAGCTCACTTAAGGAACTATGGGATTGTGGCTGTAACCACCTTCTCATAGATGTTTGCGCAGGTTCTGAAGATTATGGAATGGATTAACTGCTAGCTTAAGAGATTTAACGCTATTGTAGTTAGAATGCTAGTGCTTTGTGCTTGTAAATGTTTATATTATTTTGTATGTAACATGTTTAGGAATTTACTTGTATTTAATAAGTTCCATGTATGCTTTAGTGTCTTATGTGACACATGTTTCTTTGTAATCAGTGTGAAGGATTTTTAATGTATGTCTAGAGGAACGTCAGTTAAAGCTTTGAATGTATTGTAAGGGAATTGCCCTGACGTTTGTAAAAAAAAAAAAAGATATTCATATTTTCCGCTGCTAGATTCATCATCTCTTAATGGTTAATGGCACGTAATTATCCAGATATAATTACTTACACTTTTTGTAAAAAGCGGGTCGTTACAGTATGGTATCAGAGCAGTTTGCTCTGAGGACTGACGGACTTGACCCTAGAAGTCTAAGGGTTAACACAAGAGCTATAGGAAAATGAACTTCTTATAAACTCCTTAAAAGCTTTTGTATGAAGTTAAGTAGCATAAGAAAATAGTAATTGTCATTTACAGTTAGGATTTCCATACCTATGTAAATATATGCATTGTAGGATTCCTATGATTATATGTTTTCATTTCTATGCAACTTAGGAAACATATCGATATGATTTATTAAAAATGCATGCTAAATAAAGAATATGCTATGAATGTGCATAGAAATAAGATTATTAACTATTGCGTATAGATAAGACATGTGTAGCATGATTAATTATGCCTCTATGAATGTTGAATGATGAATGTTCATATATAGCTTCAATCCTTGATAAAATATGAATGTATACCTTATAATGCTTTGTAGTGAATTAGATAACATGTTGACATGATTTATATGCTAAGTCAGAATTATATTACAAAATGGGTAATATTAAACCATTTTTGATTAAGGAATAATTTTGAACAGAATTAAATATGAGCTTTCAACATTAGTGTAATGTTTACAAAATAAATGTTTAGATGTGATGAAAACATCTTAAAGATAAAGTGTTGTAAAAATGATAAACGTATTTGTATTGTATGCATGTTTGAAACTCTAATGTCTACAATTCAGGGAATAAGCGGAAACCAAACTCTTATTTTAGAATGAGAAATAATACTTATTCATGTGTTATTGGAAAATAATGAGATTTCTTTACAAAGAAATAAAAGACTTTGAAAACACTTACTAATAATGTTTATGCTAAAATATGTATGGTGGTAGTGTTGTACATTTGATAAAATTGTACACAGTATCACTATTGATTATGCTTTCAAATGTCTTTAATTTCTGGTATGATCTCAAGTTATCTGTAGCTTTATAACGCTAAGTATTTATTCACTCTAATCGAAAACTATTAGATGAATGCTTGAACTATTATCTGATTAGTATAGAGTTGAATAGATACGCCTTCTTTGAGATTAACAAATTGGGATGTTTTAAGTACAAAAGGATTTCACCATAATCATGATCTCGGCATCGTGATGATAAGATGCTTGGTTATGGCACTAGGCAACAATGTGCCTATGATAAACAAGAGATTTGAGGTATGAAAGTATAATGATCTCATGATTAGGATGATTGATACCTAGTATTATTTTGAAGTATAATCATGAAATGATAATTTTGGAGATATAGATTGCATAATCTTGATGCTTGATACCTTGATAGATTTATGGATATTAAGTTGATAGATTGATTTAGCAACTTATTGTTATGCTTAGAATTGGTAGTTGTCCTATGATCATGATAAGGTTAACCTTGGAATCAGGGAGGAACATATATTGAGATTTTGAGGTATATCCGATTAACCTTAAGAAGTAAGTAAAGATTAAATCTTATGGGTTAATGATTCACGACTATCTGAGTAATGAGCAACTATAATATCTTTGAAGATAGATATACAAATAGTAGATTGATGGATAAGTTGATAGATTGATTTAGCAACTTATTGTTATGCTTAGAATTGGTAGTTGTCCTATGATCATGATAAGGTTAACCTTGGAATCAGGGAGGAACATATATTGAGATTTTGAGGTATATCCGATTAACCTTAAGAAGTAAGTAAAGATTAAATCTTATGGGTTAATGATTCACGACTATCTGAGTAATGAGCAACTATAATATCTTTGAAGATAGATATACAAATAGTAGATTGATGGATCATATAATTTTGAGGATATATGTATGTATGTCATTAAGATATGTTATGATTCACGAATATTTGCCATCTTGTACTTGATACCTTCTGAAGATAGGTGCATAAATTATGGATTGCTGATTCATAAATATGTAGTCGAGGATATATAAGGAAATGAGTTGGTTAAATAAATTGATGATCTTTGGATAGATTATATTCTTATACATTTGATAAACTCTGGAAAAACTAGAATTTATGGATTGATAAATTGTTGAGGTTTTCTGGAGCTCAAATTAATTCATATAATGGATTTGATATGTGATGCACATACGACGAATCTCTTGGAAATCTTAACTTGGAGAATAGACATTCTAACCATCAAATTTGAAAATTGATCAACTGCATGATTAAAATTGGATGATGTTTAGGATTGAATCTATGGACCTATGAGGATAATAGTAATTATGCAGAAATATGGAAAAGATCATGGTACTATATAAATGTTATTCATTTGCATCTCTTTGATAAGATTGATTAATTGCAATGGAAGAAAATGATGGACTCACAAATAGGACTGCAATGCTTCGAGGTATGCACCAATAATCTTTAATGATTTGATTCATATTGTTATGATTTAGAATAATGATGATATATGATACTCAAGAGAATGATTTGACCATTACAACCTTGAGGTTATATAAGCAATGGTATTACCAATTAAAATTTAGAGATAAGAAGTCGTTGACCAAAGTATTGATCAATGCATAAAATGATTATATCTTTGAACTTTGTATCGAGGTATTGATTGATTTTGTGGCATTAAATGTTTAGGATTGATCTATTCTAATTATTAAGTTCGGATGATAAAGTTTTATGATATAACTGTCATAGATTGACTGTCCTTGACACTAATGTTTGTTTGATTGATTGGTTGAATGATTGATTGCTTGCCCTTCGTTACAATCAAACAACGGTGACAGAGTGAACGACGTTGATGGAAACATAAACTCGTCTTGATGGATAATCTTAGATAAGATATGTGACCGAACTGGTGTCAGGTATGCCTTTTATTAAATTAAGTACGTATAATAGTTACGTTGCCTTTTTAAGTAAGGTTGGTACTCGACTGTTAAGGCTAAGATTTCCTTAGCAGGCTCCTCTAGAAGAACATGGTAGAATTGTTAGCTTTTGAAGCCCTAACTATCTCTATTGGATTTGACTTATGCTTCGATTTCGGTTACTTAAGAATATGATGGCATTGATAAATTGAGGATTAGTTGACTATTGATGAGAATACTTTTGAGTTGATAATTAGTCTTGATGATGAATCTATAATGCTTTGGCTATGGAATTATGATAATCTCTGATCTTAGTCAAATGATTTGATGAGCCCATGATATCATTTTAGATAATCTGATATGATGAATTAACAAGTGTTAATTGAGGTTTGCTAATGATTTTATATTGGCTGAATTTGAGGTTCTCAAATGATTAAATACTGATTTTATAATGTCAGCCAAATATTGAAATTCTGATGATAGGTTTATATCTTCTATGTGACCTTCTGTTATGGGATTAGAAAGGTATGATGTAAGGATATTGATAACCTTTCGAATGTTTATTGTTGGAAAACAATGTGTGAAACTAAAATCTATCTTCAAGGTCACTTGGAGAAAAATTAAGTTTTCGGATTAAATTATGTTAAGTTCATTTGTAGACATGATGAACGGTTATGGAGAATAGGTTATAATATACAATTATCAATGCCTAGTTGAATTTTATTTTATTTTTTTTAAAAAAAAAGAAAAGTGAGAAATGCTACGTGATAGACAAAAGAAAGTTGTTCCTAAAATCAGGCTACAAGAACATGGTAATTGATTGTGATATTCGATGTTGATACCACATTGATTTTTGGAGATGACTGATTTAATGAATTAGATATTAAGTGAATGTCTGATTCCTAGCTAAACATATTTGAGGTTAAACCTTGTAATGGAATGCGAGGATGATGTCTAAATTATAAATTGAGGTCTATGGACTAATTTGAAGATAAGATTATGAGACATTATTTTCTTACACCCTTTTTAAAGATAAGAGAAACAAGATCTTTTCATGTAAGGGTCATGTGTAGGATTTGATTTAAGCCTTGTACCCCAGTTGATGATGTCATTATGATTGTGCTTATGATGTAATACATGTTACAATCAGAACCAATTTTTGGAGCTATAAGAGGTCAATCTAATTGATTAGAGGAGATAGCTACCTATTTGAATATTGGAGAATTCTATAGACTAAGAATTTACTTGAGGAATTTATTTTAGTCTTCCACTAAGCTACATTTGAGAATAATTGGGGTAACCCATATCTTGATTTATGTTTTGATGCTTAGTGTGATTTCCGCTGATGTGATTTATGTGTTTGAGGTCTAAGGAATGAATGACTACCTTCTACTTGAGGATAAGAATGGTTAGACCCAGACTTATGCAAATGGATTTCCTAATGGAAGGAAACTCTGACCCCAATTGATGGCTAATGATGTACTTTAATCGGAGACGTTGGACTTTGAATTAGTTCTTTCCCTAGAATTGGGAGCTGGAATTTCAATAACATAAGATGAAATTTTAACAATAAAAAATAAGGTTAAATTCCAGTATATTACTTGAGGTATTTAGAGATACAATGATCTGATCAGGTACTGCTAACACGGACGAACAAAGTAGACGAGGTTTATGATAAGAGCAGACCTTTACGTTGAAGCAGAGAAATGGAAACGATGTGGATGGTGAAAGTTAGATGTTAACCATATAGGTTACAATTTGGCGTCATGATGTACAGATAGGAGTGTGAATTATTGGCTTATGTTCTTCTGTAGAATATTGCTAAGGTTAGAAGTAATGTATAGCCTAAATTTAGCAATGAGTGTTGCCTTAAAATTTGAATCGCTCGATTTAGAGATCTAAATCTTCCTTTAGTGTAAACTTTATGCATTGCATAGTTTACGAATTTCGAGGACGAAATTCTGTTAAGGGGGGAGGAATGTAGCGCCCCAGATTTTAAGTAATTAAAATAAATGTCTTAAATTAGAATTTAAGACTGAATGAAATAGATAAGTCTAGAATTGACGTTCGATTCTCAAGACTCGACGCTCGAACTGCTTAATATTGTTGGAAACAATATTCACATCGATCAGTTAATAAAATACGTGACTTTAAGCACGGTATTTTAATCCCCGATAAATAATGAGGAATACATGGATATTTATAAAAATAAATATTCATTGGTCTTATTATTTTTAAATTGTAATTTTATAAATGAGGAATAATATTATTAGACTCTAATGATATTACAGGAGTAATTAATAGACAGACTGGATTAATCTGTGGATTAATTGGCGTGATAATATTTTCGAATAATATTATGTGTAATTTTTACAGTGATATATATATATATATATATATTTAGTATATAATTATGGTGCTATAATGTTATAGAGATAATAATATTACCGATGAAATGAACTAGACACAGAACGGACTCAGATTGTAATCTTGATAAATTATACATATTGGTAAAGACCCAATGTAAAATTATCCACAGATCTTTCTGAAGATATTTTTACAGGAAATATTTTTATAAGAGATATTTTAATGGAAGATATTTTAGAAAAACTTAATTTCTGAGTTATGTTCAAAATATCCAGAGATTTTTATGAGATATTTTTATATAGGGATATTTTATAAACTTAATGATTAAGAAAAAAATAATATCTACTGATATTAATATAGACATCATTTCATTTGATGACTCAGCATCATGACTCATCACTGTCATGATTACTGCAGTGACTCGGCCCAGTGACTCACCCTGTGACTCACTCTCTACACTGCCTACACAACCGGCTCTTCTTCCTTCTTCTTTTCTTATCTTTTCTCTTCTCCTTCTTTCTTCTTGCACGAACACAGAGAGACTTGAGGGATAGAGAGAGAGATGCTGAGAGAGATAGAGAGACTGAGAGAGGGAGAGTCAGAGATCGGGAGAGAGGGAGCCGAACCCGACGAACCCAGGAGCTTGGACACGTGACCCGTGAGCCAAACCCGACGAATTCGGGAGAACCCATGTGACCCGATCCTTCCGGAGGTCCGATCCTCCATGTTCGGCAGTCTCAGTAGCGGTTTCTGGTGAGCCCGTGAACTGTGTGTGCAACCCAGCCAAACCCCGAAGCCTCGTGACCCAGAACCCAAACCTGTGACCCGAAGACCCGAGAGGAAGACCCGGTTCTTCCTGTGCTTTTTCCGGCGACTTTTCCGGCGGAATCAGTGGCTTTTCTGGTGGATTTGCTATGAAAATCCTTGGGGTAAATTCTTACAACCTATGATGGTTTATTTTGTGGATTGATTGGATTATTGTTAAATTAGGGTTTTATGATTTTGGGGGCTTTCTATGGATTGATTAAAGGATTTTATTGATTAATGATGGGGTGTTGTTGGATGTTGATTTCCCTATTTTGTGTTCCTGTTCCGGCAGTGTGTGTGTATATGGGTTTTCTGTGTTGGTACCTACTGTTGATAGACTGTGTGGGTGCCGGCTGTGTTCTCGGTGGGTGATTTTCCTAGCCAGTGATATGTTGATTTTAGTTGATAAATTATGGATTGAGGGATTGCTCTTTGTTGTTGACCGAATGGTTTTTGGATGGGATCCTTTGTTTTGTGTTGTTTGATCTTTGGTGATTTGGTCATGTACATTGGAGAAACCATATGTTGATTTATTTGGCTATCCTTGTGTATATAGGAGAATATTTTTAAGATCTGAATTTGTTACCCCTGTTTTAATGATGGCCGATTATTAATGAATTTCAGTGGGTTTGGATTATGTGCGGTTTTGGATATCTGATTTGTAGACTTGGGTTATTGAACTGTGTTAAGTGTAGAGATGTTGGATTGGTTGAACCATGATTTTATGTTTAGCATTTTCTGTTTTGTGGTTGGACCGGTTCACTTATTGTTGGATAGATATTGGAATGCCATTTGGAGATTCTAGGGATTATAGAAAGTGTTGGTACTGTTTAGTTAAACCAATATTGGTCATGTTTTCCCTGTTTCGATTAAAGCTAAATGTATTAGGGATTACGTTTAATTGTTGATAATTAATATATGATATTTTACTCGAGTGCTTGTAATTTCTAGAATTGGATATATGCAAGTGATATTGGTGTTTTGGTTCACTTGTCAAATATAATTGATTTGTGGTATTTACAAGGTTGGGTGTTATCTTGATAAGTTTAGGTCTTTGAAATGATCCAACATGTTTTTATGGATGCTAATCAAAAGATTCGTTATTAAAACTGGTGGATTAACGACTATGATGTGTGTTATGGTTGAAAGCTTTTAAAGTTAACAATGTGATATTAATATCTTAGTAGAAATATGCATAGGTTTCTTTATGACTGAATTATCTATACTTTAGAAATTAAGTTTGATATTTTGGCCATGTTTCTTTTTAAGATGGAAATGTGATAGTGAATTAATATATTTTAAAAGAACTGAATTTTGATGTCTTTCTTGGCCAGTTGTGTATGTATGCGGTTTACTCAATTACTAATATTATTGAAACCTAGAATTGTATAATATTCTAGGGTATTGATTATGCTAATTCGGTTGATTGTTTAATGATGACTTTGTGATATTAGTTAAAACATGTAGAATCCCTTAAACTCATAATAGACATGAATGATTTTATGGTAAACATATCTCTATGTATGAAAATAGAATTCATGTTTAGGCATGAATTACTAAAAGAAATGTTATTAACTTGCTATGCACATATATATGTATTTGATGCAGATGATGAACTAAGACTGCACAAAAGGGCTGTAAGTATAAATTACTTACTGACGGTAGTACTGGATTTCAGTAGTGTTGTGTTTATGTTTTATTTTAATTGGATGCGTGTGACTGATTATTGCATACTGTTAATAATCAACTTATTAATATTAGGTGCGACGTCTCCCAAAGGTTCAGGATGGGAAATGTGCCTGGAACCGAAAACACAATAATTCATATTGATTGGGACGGCTTTCAAAGTGCTAGTAGAGTGACGTGGAACGTACTCTACTAGTGCGAAAATAAGGTAATCAAAATGTAATGTAGAGGGGACGGCCTTGAGAAAGACGTTGACCGGGGGGACGGCCCTTACAAGAGAAGAGTGCAATGACTATATTCAACTGTTAAACTTTGCATACAAAACTATCACTACATCATTATGTCATATCTCTGTTCCTTAAATAACTCATAAATCATGATGTTGTTGAATGACAGTTAGCTCACTTATGGAACTATGGGATTGTGGCTATAACCACCTTCTCATAGATGTTTGCGCAGGTTTTGAAGGTTATGGAATGGATTAACTGCTAGCTTAAGAGATTTAAAGCTATTGTAGTTAGGATGCTAGTGCTTTGTGCTTGTAAATGTTTATATTATTTTGTATGTAAGATGTTTAGGAATTTACTTGTATTTAATAAGTTCCATGTATGCTTTAGTGTCTTGTATGACACATGTTTCTTTGTAATCAGTGTGAAGGATTTTTAATGTATGTCTAGAGGAACGTCAGTTAAAGCTCTAAATATATTGTAAGGGAATTGCCCTGACGTTTGTAAAGAAAAAAAAAGATATTTGTATTTTCCGCTGCTAGATTTATCATCTGTTAATGGTTAATGGCACGTAATTATCCAGATATAATTACTTATGCTTTTTGTAAAAAGCGGGTCGTTACATTTTATATGGCTTTGAGCTTAATTGTGCTTAGATATAGGTATTTTCTGATGGTTTGGAAATACTTGTACTTCTGCATGGATGGGTTATGATGCTGCTCATTTTCTACTTAGATGTACCCATATTCTTGTTATTCTTGAAGGTTTGGAAAATTTGTATACGGCTAATACGAATATGGCATAGTCATATGATATATGTATAAATGAGTGTATAAGAGTAAGATTCCTCATGGATATGGAGTGCCTGTGTTTACCATATTAGCTACGATACTTTTGAAGAATAATTCCCACTAATAGTAGCTATTATAGTAAACATAAGGTAGAAAAGAAAAGAGCTGGCTCATTATGAAAACTTAATAGTTTTATACTGCTGAATTTATGGACTCACACTTCCACCTATGTGAACTTGGATATCACCACGACCGTGTAGACATTAGTGCTTTGGTTGTAGGTACTGCTAATGTCGACGATGACCTGATGGCGTTGTATTTGGTGAAAAATGAAATTGACTTCTAAAATAAAGCAAGTGTGTGTGTGCACAATGTGTTAACAAAATAATGCGGAAAATAAATATCACAAGATTTTTGTTAACGAAGTGGAAACTCAAGATGAGAAAAACCACTCCGGGCCAGCCAAACCCAGGATATCAACTATGCAGAAGACAGGACTAGTTACAAGATAGTAGCACTAACTACACCTGATGCAGTGGTCGTATCTTGCACTCTAATGTGTAGCCTAACACGATCGCCTCCCAACCAGGTCTCCTACCTTAAGGGGTCTTCAATAGAATCCTTTACCTTAGGGTTGACCTCTAAGATAGACTTTCGTTTAAGCGCAGCAACAGCTCACATAGCAACGGCTTTAGAGAGAACAATTCAGCTCAATAACCTCCCAAAATAACTCTCTAAACACTAGTGGAATTCAATACCGAATTCTTTCAATTCTCAAGCACAGGGGCCTCTATTTATAGGCCGAGGGCTCAAATCAAAGTCTGGCTTGATAAAGCTGGGCGCCGTCCGGACGGTGGTCATAGGCCGCCCGGACAGACAACTGTGCGACCGAAATTCTGAAAAATTTCGTTGAAGATCTTTCCTGTTTGAGAACCGCGTCCGGACGGTGAGGCACTGTCGTCTGGACGGTCACACGTCCGCTTTAAGTAATTTCTTTATAAAGGCTTCGCGTGTCTGGACCAGGAGGATGGCCGTCTGGACGGGTGATCTGCTGCACGCAATTACCATATCTGTCACACGCTTGTCAGGACCATGGTTGACTGACGTCCGGATGGTTGAGTTTGAATTGCGAACTTGCCTTAAGGAGTAGCACGTCCTGACGGGAATCCACATCGTCCGGACGGTTTCGGCAATCTTCCCATATCTAATTTTGGAAAGAAAATCTGAAGCTTGGTTGAACATTAAGAGTAGTCCGGACGGGCTGCTGAAACGTCTGGACGGATGCAAGCTGGAGCAGTTCGAAGCTTCTCGACACAGAGGAAGGTCTAGACGGGAATCGACGTCGTCCGGACGGATGATGCTTTAGTTTGAAGAGCGTCTAGACGGTTTTCATGTCGTTCGAACGACTGATGCATTGGACAGCTGGGTGTCCGGACGGTATGACACGTCGTCCAAATGGCTGGCAGGGAACCGAATTTTCTGACTTGCAAATTGTGCAGAATCTTCTGAAACACTCCTGAATAGCTGAATCCCTGATAAAAAGCATCTTTATAGAGAGGTGATTTTTTTCCAATAGAATGCGGCCAATTACAAACTAACAAACTCCCCCTTTGGCCATTCTGGGACAAAAATCACATGACTGGTTAAAAATACAATCCCGGTCCTAAAATAAAAATTACTCCCTCTTTTTGTCACAAAGGGACAAAGGGTAAAACAAAGTAATAAAAATTAACCACAACGAAAATTACTCTCCCTAACGGTCTTAGAAGGAATAGGGTAAACAGAGTAATAAAGTCCACAAGTTTTGAAAACAAAGAAGAGGACTAAATAAGGAAACATCAAGCTGACTTGTAGAAAGAAGAGCGGCACGGTTAAGTCCTTCATAAGTATAATAGCACACGAATGTATCGCTCTCTTGAGAAAATAGTCAAAGAGCACGTCAGAATTATGCAAACATATAGTCGATAGACAAGGATAAGATAGGCAAAGATTCCCCTACAAACATAATAATGAAAATAGCTTTCTCAACTCATGCAATGTGTGGGTGTGTGAAGACTTTTCCCATAAGGTATGACTATCACTGATATGACAAAGAGCAACCAGATTTTCTAAACAAGAGAAAAAATCAATGAAAGATTAGTCAAAAGTCAAATCTTATAAATTACTAGGGCCTAGCCACCTTCATATGATACACTCCCCCTAAGATGCAGCACACAATTGTTTTACTTGTACCATGAAGGACGAGGTAAATTTTTACTTGCACATAGAGGGCAAGACATATTGCAAATTCAGCACATAAGCAATGAATATACAATTACAGCACAAAATTCATAAGTTTTACTGCTTGATTCTTATGGTGCTGCAACCTAGAGAGAATGTCAGAGTTTTTAGGTTCTAGGTTCAACTAGCATGAGGCCAATTTGGCCATCTTATCAAAGACCTCTTCTTTTATCCAAAAATTCTAGAAACACAAAGTCAAAGAAGGAAAGATGTACCATTAGGGGAGTCGTGGATAGTGCACATTTTCATCGCATGAGGAAAGAAACTATCAATCATTACAAGTGAGCAAGAAAACTTTGCATATGTCAGACTTATGTTCTCAACCATATGTAAGAATAATTCATCAATGCATAATGAAATACTAACCCAAATAAAATACATGACATAGCTGACATACCTTAAAAGGGACTAACCTGCTACAAAACTCCCAAATTTCTTTTTTTTCTTTTTTTCTTTTTTTATTACAAAAACAACATCATGCTATCAAAGGACGAGACAAAAATCTCATCCTAGAAAAGCATGTCTAGGACATGGCACAAACACGAATGGCTTTCTGGAGGGACTCAAACCTGCTACCATCTAGAGGTTTGGTAAGAATGTCAGCCAATTGGTTTTCAGTGGGGATGGAAGAGAGAGATACTACCTCGGATTCCACAAGATCACGCAAGAAGTGATGTCTGATATCAATGTGCTTGGTCTGAGAGTACTAAACTGGATTCTTGGAGATTTGATAGCACTAGTATTATCACAGTTGATAATCATAGTATCTTGAGAGAATCCGTAGTTACTTAGTAGTGTCTTCATCCACAATAATTGCGTGCAACAGCTGCCCAAAACAATATATTTAGCCTCAGCAGTGGAGAGAGATATAAAGGCTTGTTTCTTGCTCATCCAAGCTACAAGATTGTTCCTCACATAGAAATATCCTCTCGAGGCGCTCTTTCAATCATCAGCATTTCCAGCCCAGTCTGCATTAGAGTATCCTACAAGAACAAGATTTGTTTCTCTAGAATACCAAATGCCATAAAGAAGGGTATCATTGACATACCTGATGATATGCTTGACTGTAGTGAGATGAGATTCCTTCGGATTTGCCTGAAAGCGAGCACAAACTCCCATACTGAAGGCAATGTCTGGTCGGCTGGCTATATGTCTGGATCAACAGATTTTCCTGCAAGATCACTACTAATCTTGACACTGGTGCTCATGGGAGTTCGAGCACGACTCTTTCCATCCAAACCAAATCGTTTGACCAGATCCTTAGCATACTTGGACTGAGAGATGAAGATGCCTTCAGTAGTTTGCTTGACTTGAAGGCCAAGAAAATAGTTCAGCTCACCAATCATGCTCATCTCAAATTCCTGCTTCATTTCTTCAGAAAACTCATGGGCAAGAGAGTCTAAGGTAGCTCCAAAAATGATGTCATCCACATAGATTTGAGCAATGAGTTTGTGAGTACCTTGATTTCTGATGAATAGGGTTCGATCAGCTTGTCCCCTTGTAATCCCTTATCCAGGAGATAAGTGGTGAGACGCTCATACCATGCCTGAGGAGCCTGCTTAAGCCCATATAAAGCCTTTTTCGGCTTGTACACATGATGATGAGGATCTTGAAAACCCTTCGGCTGTTCTACATAAACTTCTTCTTGAAGAACATCGTTCAGAAATGCACTCTTTACATCCATGTGATAAAGCTTGAAACCAAGATGGCAAGCAATGGAGAGAAAAATTCTGATGGATTCTAACCTGGCAACTGGGGCAAAAGTTTCATCAAAATATACTCCCTCTATCTGAGTATATCCCTGGGCAACAAGACGGGCTTTATTCCGAACCACAGTACCATGCTCATCTGTTTTATTCTTGAAAATCCACTTGGTACCAATGATATTTTGTTCAGCAGGACGGGGTAGCAAGGTCCAAACATCATTTCTGGTGAATTGATGGAGCTCATCATGCATGGCAGACACCCAGCCTTCATCCTGTAAGGCTTCATCAACTTCCTTGGGTTCTGTTTGAGCAAGGTAGCAGCTGTAGGAGACTTGATTAGCTACTTCACTGGTAGGCTGAATGACTCTGCTTCTTAGCCAACACCTTTCATCTATGGTCCCAAGAAGCTGCTGAGGAGGATGATTGTGCTTCACCCATGATCGCTTAGAAGGATTAGCAAGAGTATCCTCATCTTCGGAAGCAATGGGAGTGGTATCCGAAGTGGTGGGAGAAGAGGGAGGATCATCTGGAGACACATTTGGAGAAGCCTTAATAATATCAGTTGAAGTTGCTGACGGATCAACAGAATCGATCTGATTTTCCTCCCTTCTGCTTGGTCTCTCAACTTCTTCATCATCAATAACAACATTTATAGATTCCATCACAGTCTCTATTCTGTTATTGAAGACCCTGTAAGCACGACTGTTTGTAGAATACCCCAAGAATATACCTTCATCACTCTTGGAATCAAACTTCCCGAGATTCTCCATGTCATGAAGGATATAGCATTTACTTCCAAAAGTTCTGAAGTACTTTACTGTGGGCTTTTTACCTCACCAAATTTCATAGGGAGTCTTGTTTGTTTCAGGCCTTAGGTAGACCCTGTTGATAATATGACACGCAATGTTCACTGCTTCTCACCAGAAGTGTTGAGCAAGATTCTTTGAGTGGATCATCACACGAGACATCTCCTGAATTACCCTGTTCTTTCTTTCAACAACTCCATTCTACTGAGGAGTGTTAGGAGAAGAAAATTCCTGCTTGATTCCATATGAGAGGCAGAATTCTTCGAACTTGGAATTTTCGAATTCTCTTCCATGATCACTGCGGATTCTCATAATCAAGCAATTTTGCTAAACCTGAATCTTCTTGAATAAATGTTGTGCTGCATAAAAAGCATCAGATTTTTCACGAAGAGGAATAGCCCATGTATATCGAGAGAAATCATCCACAATTACTAGTATATACCTTTTCCCACCTAGACTAGCAGTTCTAGTGGGACCCATGAGATCCATGTGCAGTAATTCTAAATTTCTAGAAGTTTGAATACCTTAGGTCTTCTTATGGGCTGCTCGAGTCTGTTTCCCTAGTTGGCAAGAACCACAAATTCCTTTCCCAATCTTCTCCATTTTGGGTAGATCTTTAACAATGTCTTTGCCAGCAATCTTTAACATATCGGAGAAATTCAGATGCCCTAACCTTTGGTGCCACAGTTCACTGTCATCTATGGTTGCCTTGTTCCAGAAAATCTAAGGATCTGTAGTAAGACCAGGAAGACCATAGCAATTGTTAGCAGTTCCTTCTCCCCCCATAAGCCATTTGCCACTGCTGTCAAATATATTACATTCCTTCTTGGAGAATTGCACCACCAAATCATTGTCACAAAATTGGCTAATGATGAGGAGATTTGCCTTGAGCCCCTCTACGTACAAAGCTTCCTGAGATGTTCCGAGACCTGGAATGTTGATGATTCCTTTTCCAATGACTTTGGATTGGCTCCCATCTCCATAGGTGATCCGTCCACCTTTGCCCATATGAACTTCTTTCAGTAAAGTCTTGTCACCTGTCATGTGTTTAGAACAGCCACTATCCAAATACCACAAACAAGTATCAAGAATTTTCAGTGCAGTATGAGAAACTAAACATAGATTATCTTCCTTTTTGACCCAGACTTGTTTGGAAGCTTTCTTATGATTATTGACCAGGACAGATCTTTGCTCATTAGGGGTGAGGTATGCTAACTGCTCACTAATGAGCTTAACTTGATCACTTAACTTTTTAACTTGTTCTTCAAAACCTAGTTCATCTTTTCTAGGGACAAGAGTTTTGTTCCAAGGTTTTTGAGACCTAATCTGGAAACAATTTGGGCGAATATGACCAGTAACACCACAGTGGTGACATGTAGTATAGACCGATTTGCCCTTTTACCCCCACAAGTAGATTGAGTATGATTATGAGACATACTGTACGATTGGCTTTCCAAATTCGCTGAAATTCTCACCTGAATTGAGCCGCTTTTGGACGGAGTTGCCCTAGAGTCCGGATGGTTGCACTTTAGCTACACGCAATTTCCATATCAAGGCTTGGAGTGTCCGGACCAGGAAGGCTGACGTTCGGATGGTTAAACTGTTGCACGTAATTTCCATAAATGAAGCTTAAGGGTCCGGACCATGAAGATTGAAGTCTGGACGGTTGAACATTGAATGCACGACTTGCTTTATGAAGGAGAGAGTCCGAACGGGAACACACATAATCTAGACGATTGCAGCTATCTTCCCATATCTGTGCTTCAGAAAGAAATCCCATAGCTGGTCAAACACTAAACGGCGTCCGAACGTGTTGCTGAGACGTCCGGACGAAATGTTCTTGTCGTCTGGACGGATGATGCTTAGACAGTTAAGCATTCGGACAGAATATCATGTCGTCCGAACGGATGCAAGGGATCCGATTTCTCTGACTTCGAATCTATGCAGAATCTTCTAGAAGCATAGCTCTGAAAGGAAGAATTCTGAAAAAAGACTGAATCCCTGATAAAAAGGCTCATTACATGAAAGTAATTTTGTCCAACAGAATGCAGCCAATTACAAACCAATGAACTCTCCCTTTGGCCATTATGGGACAAAAACACTTGACCAGTTAAAAAATACAATCCCGGTCCAAAACAAAAAATACTCCCCCTTTTTGTAACAATAGGACAAAGGGTAAAACAAAGTATTAAGAAAAACCACAAAACAATTACTCCCCCTAAACGTCTCAGCTGGACAAGGGTAAACAAAGTAATAGTTAACCAAGAGTTATAATGTTTAACAAATTATCCATAAAAAGAAAGATAAATTATCTCAAAATAAATAAAAACCAAGCACAAAATAAATCAAGCCGCCTTAGCCACATGCGCATCATCCTCATCATCACTGCTGGATGGATGATGGTGCTTGAGACACTTCTAGATGTCCAATTGTCTCTGCTCCACACGGAGCTTAATTGAGTGAACCTCCTGCTGTATAGAAGTAAAGCCTTCCTACAATGATGAAATCGCCAGCTGCATAGAGCTCATACCCCCTGTAGAGATGCCAACACCTCCAAAATCTAAGCATAACCGGTATCCCGCTGTGGAGGTGGTGGAGTAGTCTGGGAGGAGGATGCCATATCAGGTACTACTACATGAATATGAGGGGGCTATGGATCATCATCCTGATCGTCTCGCCTCAGCTACGCATTAGATTTCATCAGCATCTGTTTGCTGATGGGAATCTGGATCTTCATCTTTGGCTCTCCAACTACACTGATGCCTAATTGCAAAATGATCTGAGTAAGTAAGCAGCCGAAGTGGAGACCTGTATTATTCTCATCACGAGCCTCCAACATCACTCCAAAAATATGCTTGCATAAGCAGAATGGCAAGCGTATGCAAATGGTATAGACAAATTGTGCCTTCTTCAGAATGAGATCACTGCGCCTAGCAACAGGCCAGAGATTGTGCTAGATGATTTTGGCAAGCATGCGGTACGGGGCAGACAACGGACCGATCTTGATGGTAGTGGCACGTTCCTCATCCTGAGGGACAACATGGAAAATTCTCTGAGATCATTTAGAGAAGGAGGCAATACTACCTCATTGTATGGGTTGGCAGAAATCTGGAGCATAAGCACTTGAATGATCTGACTGATGATCTGAGGATCAACAATGATAACATGCCTTGCAAAGGAGGACTGAAGAACTATCCCGCGGTCATCATCCTGAACTACCTCTAGATGAGCATAAAACTCTCAGACCTGTCTGGTAAGTACAACGCAGGCGCAATTGTGAAGATAGCCCCAGTGATATGTCTGAAAAATCTCATGGATACTATCTAGAGGAGCCACCATAATATCATCTCGAACAACATTCTGCTTTGCAATGACGGGTCTGTTCATAATTTTGGCTCTAAGGGCTGCCAAATCTTCTTCTGTCCTCTGTCGAACTCTGCATTGTGGACTGCGAGTAGACATAATTCTACATAAATAACCAATCAAGGTATGCAACAAAAAATATTCTCCAAAATATTAGACCCTTGTTAGTTCCTAAAAAATAATCCGACATTATAACGGCAATAAAATGGACTTTTCCAAAAATTACAACCAGCAAATTATCCAATACAGTCCAAAAGAATGCCAACAGATATAATCCCAACCCAACAAATATCACAAATAACCAATATTTATCCCAAACAAATTCCACAAAGATTCAATATTCTAACAATTAACAAAACACTGAAAAGAATAAAGACAACTTGAAAAAGTACCTGGAATGAAGAGAAATAAGCTCAAATGGACAAAATAAGTCGAGATAATGCAACAACTAGCGAGAAAAAAGCACTAAAAGACAAAAAGTATGAAAAAAATCGAGTGAAAGCAAATGAGATGCGGCGGATAGCGTTTGAGCATCGATATAAAACCTGTGGGGTCCCTGTCTGGACAGATCACTAACCCGTCCGGACTCGCGTTGCCACATAAGCATGGGGCAAGCCGAGCGCGTCTGGACGTCTAAGCCGCTTTCATCTGGACGCAATGAAAGACCGACCAGACGCTTCACACTGAAAAACAAAAACTGAAGGAAAATTTGCAAAAAAAATATTTTCCCCAATGTCAACTTAAGAACATGTATGTATAATCGATTGATAAAGTAGTTAAATAGCATCTCAAAAATATGCAGAGATATAAAAGAGAGTTTTAGAGATCAATCAGCACAAAAATTTCCTGCAGATAGAAATTTCAAATAGATTGCTCAACTCATGCAATACGTGTGTGTTTGAAGACTTTCTCAATAAGGTATGAAGTTTACTGATATGACAAAAAGCAACCGGATTTTCTAAACATGTGAGAAAATCAAAGAAAGAATAGTCAAAAGTCAAACCTTTTTATTTACTAGGGCCTAGCCACCCTCATCTGAAACACTCCCTAAGATGCAGCACCTAATTGTTTTACTTGTACCATGAAAGACAAGATAAAATTTTTACTTGTGCCATGAAGGACAAGATATAAACCTCACTCAGCACAGAAGCAATGAATATAAGCATATCACATGGAATTTAGAAGAATGACTGCTTGTTTCTTTATGGTGCTACAACCTAGAATTTTTTAGGCTCTATGTTCAACTAGCATGTTGGTCAATTTAACCATCTTATCAAAAACATCTATTTCATTAGAATTTCCAGAAGCAAGAAGTCAGAGAGGAAAAGATGTACTTTAGGGGAGCCTTAGGTAGTGCACATTTTCATCGCATGAGGAAAGTAACTATCTAGCATTTAGATGCACAGGAAAAACTTGGCAGATATTAGTCATAAACTCTCAATCATATATAAGCATATTCAATCAATGCACAATGAACTGAGATATCAGGCAAAAAGACATACAATATCTAAAAAGCTATGAAAAGAAAAAAAAAAAAAAAAAATTCTGCATCATCTCCCCCATTTTATTTTATTTTTTTTGTTGAAAATAATAAAGCAGAAAAACAACAAGGACATGCTTATGGAAAAGGAAATAACATCTAGTCCTAGCATGTAAGGTAAAATCAAACATTTCCTCAGGGAAAGAGGTTTAGATATACCAAGACAGAAAAGCAGCCGCCAGACGTGCTTTTAACTGTCATCCCCAAAAAAATATCTGCAAAAGTTTCTCAAGATAACAAGAGAAAATAAGGGGATAGAATAAATGGTTCCTCAAAAAGAATGGAAAGCATAAATAAGATACAATATGATAGACCAAGCTAAGCAAACATACCTAACATGCACTAAGTTTTAGGAACCAAAATCCTAGGCATGGTGAGACTTCACCTTTACTAGGTGAGTCCACTCCCCCTCAAGGGGTGAATGTTCTCATCATGCTTAACCCATACCTTCTTGACCCGTGGAGATGGTTTATTGGTCATGTCCATGTTGGCCATTCTCCTTAGCATACCTTGTATTAGGCACAGCAATCCTTCATAGCCATGGTTACTAATGGGCTTCTGCAGCTTTCTCTTGTAGCGCCTTGGTTTGTTCTTCTTTGGTTTGCCACTCTGATTGGCAGGAACAAAATTCTACTATCGCTACTGATGTCGAGGAACCTGACGTGCCGTCGGAGGTAAAGTGCCTGATGTAGCTTTTGTTGGCAGCTCCCTCTGAACCTTTAACTTCTGGGCTTGAAGATGTGGACATTTGGGTAGAATGTGACTAGTGATGCTGCAATGATGACAGGTGGGTAGACTTCTTTTGTTTGAATGCTTCTTGACAATCTCTGCATAATTATGGTTAACATTCTTGCAAATAACATTGCCCTTACCTTTTATATGTCTCCTATGAGGAGGGACATATTTAGATGAGGTAGATTCTTCAATTTTACCTTTTCTCAGAACATATTGCTTAATCCAAGATCTGTGGGTTCTTAACAGAAAACAATTTGGTCCAATATGACCAACCTTCCCACGGTTATGACAAACTTACCATGAGCTTGTGTACCTGTATCTTTGTATTTTAGCTTCACACAATTATTGAAGCAAGAATTTTCAGAAATATCCAAACAACCAGTGTCTACTATCATAGGCTTAATAACAATAGAATCTAATTCAGAATCAGAAGCATGTGAAGTAGAAGCACTCAAATCATCAACAATTAAATCATGTTTGTTAGAAATATCTGAATGAATACAAAACATGCTCTTTAAATTATCACTAGAGAATTTCTTCAAGATATCTTCAAATTCTTTTAATTTATTATCAAGTGTATTAATAATGTCAAATAGCATGGTATTCTCAGATTTCAAAGATTCAATCAAAACATGTGATTCAGATAACTAAACAATCAAAGACTCTTTTTCTTACTTCACATTTTTGAGCTCTTTATTGGAGTTTTTAGAAGTTTTACTCAATTTATCAAAAACCTTAGAGAGCTCAATATTAGAATTCTCTTCAGATAATTGAGAAAAATTCATGATAAAAGGTGTTATAAAAAAAAATATGAGTCACAAGAGGATAAGGATCACACTTAGGAAATAAATCCTTTAAACGGAGTGTACCTACTCTCATACCAATTGAAAATTATGGGACTTCTAATTTACCAAGTGTGTGCAATCTTGTACAACAAAATATCACAATGCGAAAATTAAAGAGACAGATATTTTGTTGACAAAGTGGAAACTCAATTAAGAGAAAAACTACTCTGGGACAGCCAAACCTAGGATATCTATTATTCAGAAGACAAAGCTAGTGCATAGACAGTACCTGATGCAGCGATCGTATCTAGCACTTTGACGTGTAACCAACACGAACGTTTCCTAACCAAGTCTCCTACTTGAAAATCGAATTTTGACTTTTAAATAAAACGACAAGTGTGTGCGCAAAGTGTCAACAAAAATAAACACAGCGGAAAGTAAATGACACAGAGATTTTTGTTGACGAAGTGGAAACTCAATCAAAAGAAAAACCACTCCGGGGCAGCCAAATCCAGGAATTCCACTATTCAGAAGACATAGCTAGATACAAGATAGTAACACTCACATATACCCGATGCAGTGGTCGTACCTTGCTCTCTGATGTGTAACCCAACACGAACGCTTCCCAAACAGGTCTCCTACCTAGAGGGGTCTTCAATGGAATCCTTTACCTTAGGCCCAACCCCTAAGATAGACTTCAGATGTAGTGTAGCAACATCACACTTGAAATAGCTTCAGAGGAAATATCACGTCTCTGAGCAGTTGTGGAATTCAATACCGAATTCTTGCAGTTCCCAATGCCCAGGGGCCTCTATTTATAGTCTGGGAGCTCAAATGAGCGTCAAGCAAAATATAGCTAGGCACCGTCCGGACGGTGGACATGGGCCGTCCAGACGGACAACTGTGCGACAGGTTTTTTTGAAAATTTCACTAAGAAATCTTTCCTGTTTAAGAGCCGCGTCCGGATGGGATGGTACATCATTCGTATGGTCGTACGTCCGTTGCAAGTAATTTCCTTATAAGGCTTCGCGCGTCTGGATCATGAGGGATGAGCATTCGAACCATGAGATACAGTCGTTCGGACGGTTGAAGTCGAATCGGCAATATCCATATTAGTTGCACGCGCGTCCGGACCAAGACTGACAGACGTCCGGATGGGGATATTTGAATTGCCATTCTTGCCTTACGTAGACGCGCGTCCGGACGGGATACCACATTGTCCGAACGGTCGAACGATCTTTCATTTATCGGAACTTGGAAAGAATCTGAGATTGGTCGAGTACCGAGAGGCATCCGGACGTGCTGCTGAAACGTCCAGACGGATGCAAGCTGGATAGAACCTTCTCGACACAGTGGAGGGTCTGGACGGAAGTGCACGTCGTCCGGACGGATGATGCTTGGTCTGACTGGCGTTCGGACGATATGGCACGTCGTCCAGACGGATGGAACAGTTGTCAAATGAGCGTCCGGACGACTGACAGCGAACCGAAATCTTCGCAGTGCAAAGTCTTCTAAGAGAGCTCTGAATAGTGAAATCCCTATTTACAGCATCTTTACACATACAAGTGATTTTGTCCAAAACACAGAATGAGGCCAAAATACTAACACTACTTGAAGGGGTCTTCAATGAAATCCTTTACCTTAGGGCCAATCTAAGATAGACTTCAATTTAGCATAGCAACAACACTTGGCAACGGCTTGAGAGTGAGCATATTAGCACAATAACTCTTACAATGTTCTCTCTAAGCTCTATGGAATTCACTACAGAATTCTTACAATCAACATGCCTAGAGGCCTTTATTTATAGGCTACAGAAGACCTAAATCGCTCTGATTAGGTTTTCCTAGGCATTGTCCGGACAATAGACATATGGCATCTGGACAGACAACTGTGCGATCGGCTTTCCAAATTCGTTGAAATTCTTTCCTAAATTGAGCCTCGTCCAAACGCTGTTGCCTTAGCGTCAGGACGGTTGCACTTTAGCTGCATGCAATTTCCATATCAAGGCTTGGAGCGTCCAGACCATGAAGGCTAACGTCCGGACGGTTAAACTGATGCACGCAATTTCCATAAATGAAACTTGAGAGTCCGGACCATGAAGACTGAGGTCCTGATGGTTGAACGTTGAATGCACGACTTGCCTTATGAAGGAGAGAGTCCGGACGGGAACACACATTGTCCGGATTGTTGCAGCTATCTTCCCATATCTGTGTTTTGGAAAGAAATCCCATAGCTGGTCGAACATTGAATGGCGTCCGGACATGTTGCTGAGACGTTCGGACGGATGTAACTTGGAACGGTTCGAAGCTTCTCGACATAGTGGAAGGTCCTGACAAAAAGATCATGTTGTTTGGATAGATGATGCTTGGACAGTTGAGCATCTGGACGAAATATCACATCGTCCGGACGGATGTAAGGGATCCGATTTCTCTGACTTGGAATCTCTGTAGATTCTTCTACAAGCACAGCTTTGAAAGGAAGACTTCTGAAAAAAGATTGAATTCTTGATAAAAAGCATCATTACATGAAAGTGATTTTGTCCAACAGAAAGCAGCCAATTACAAACCAACACTTATTTTACTAGGGCCTAGCCACCCTCATCTGATGCATTCCCCTTAAGCTGCAACACTTTTCTTTTACTTAGTCCTTTAGTGACCATATCTTTTTGTAATGGTTTGGTCATTGACTATTTCTATATGGACAAGTTTAAGAACAGGTTTATAGCACAAATGTAGTGGATCTTTTTATTTATCCATATTTTCTGAATTTTAAATGCTTTATATCACTTGGTTCTACAACCTACAAAGAATGCTAGAATTTTTAGGTTCTACGTTCAACTAGCGAGTTGGTCAATTTGACCATCTTAGCACAAAAAATCTCTCCTATCATAAATTTCAAAAGCTAAAAATCAGAGAGAAAAAAATGTACCTTAGGGGAGCTTTTGATAGTGCACAGTTTTTCATCGCATGAGAAAAGCAACTATCTAGCATTGAGATGCACAGGAAAACTTAGCAGATATCAGGCATAAACTCTCAATCATATATAAGCATATTCCATCAATGCACATTGAACTGAGATATCAGGAAAAAATACATGCAATATCTGAAAAGCTATCAAAAGAAAAAATATAAAATTCTGCATCTTCTCCCCAATTTTTTTATTTTATTTTTTTTTATGTTGAAAAAAAAAAGATAGAAAACAACAAAAACATGCTAGATGAAAATAAATGCACAAACACCTCCTAGCATGTGAGATAAAATCAAACCTGTTCACACGAAAGCTTCAGAATTTACCAAGACAGAAAAGCAGCAGCCTGATGTGCTTTTTCTGTCATCCCCAAATAGTATCTGCAGAAATTTCTCAAGACAACAAGAGAAAATATGGCGGATAAACTAAATAGTTCCTCAAACAGAATGCAAGGCATAAATATGATGTGACATGATAAACAATGCAATGCAAACATACCTGACATGCACTAGGATTTAGGAACCAAAATCCTAGGCATGGTGAGACTTTACCTTTACTAGGTGAGTCCACTCCCCCTCAATGGGTGAAAGTTTCATAATTCTTGACCCATACCTGTTTGACACGTGGAGGTGGTTTGCGGGTCTTGTCCATGTTGTCTATTCTCATTATCATACCTTGCATTAGGATCAGCAACCCCTCATGGCCATGGTTGCTATTGTGCTTGTGCGGGCTTTCCCTTGTAACGCCTTGATTTGTTCTTCTTTAGTTTGCCACTTTGATTGGCAGGAACAAACTTCTGCTGATGCCATGGAGCCTGATGTCCTGTCAGAGGTAAAGTGCTTAATGTAGCTTTTCTTGACAGGTCGACAGGCTCCTTTTGTTGAAATGTTTTTTGACAGTCTCTGCAAATTTAAGGTTAACATTCTCACAAATAATATTGCCATTACCTTTAACATGTCTCCTATGCGGAGGGACATACTTAGATGAGGAAGAATTTTCAACTTTACCTTTCCTTGGAGCATCCTGCTTAATCCAAGTTAAGTGGGATTTCAACAAATAACAATTTGGTCTAATATGACCAATCTTCCCACAATTATGACAAGTAGGAACAAACTTACCTTGTGTTCCTGATTCCTTGGACTTTGGCATCACTTGATTATTTAAGCAAGAATTTTCTAAACAAGCTGTATCTACTATCATAGACTTAAAAACAATAGAATCTGATTTAGAATCAAAAGTATGTGAAGTAGAAGCACTCAAATCATCAATAATTAAATCAGACTTGTTAGAAATATCTATACGTATACAAATGAGGCCTTCGCCTCATTTAAGTGAGATATTGTCCGGACGAGCCTCTGTACCGTCCGGACGTGCCACTATTTATTTTTATTTTCGATTTCTATTTCCTTTATTTCTTGGACTTTCTACGTGTTTTTGTACGCCTCCTATTGCATTTTCTAGACATCTAGTTAGTCTTAGTCGTTTATCCACTAAATTTTATTCTTAAAACGTAATTTAAAATTAGGGTCATTACAATAGTACTCACTGGTTTTCGCAGTGAGCCAACCTTTACATTTTTACCATACGTTTACAATAACGGCTAACTGTGATATGATAGGTTTATAAAAGATTTCATAGCCGATAAAGTAAACCATGGTAATTGTTTCACAAACAATACATAATAATAAATCATATGACTTAGACATTCCCATACGCAAGCTTTCCATCTTTTGGGAAAATGCAAGCATACGTGAACATTTAAGACTTAGTTGACACTATGTCTCGACCTTATGCGCATATGAGTCATCCATACTTTTGGGGAATCCTGATATACACACACTCCCAAACATGTATCATAAATGAGTAATTGACATAACATCTCGACCATGGACACATGCATTTCTTCCGTACCTTAGGGGAATACGTGCATATGTACATCCCAAATCTTACATCAATATCATTCAAACAATACAACCAATCCATTCAATGTCATACTTCTGTCGTACGTGAATACATAACGCTCCGTACTTTTGGGGAACGCACGTATTGCACGCACTCCTAACACATGCCATCTCCTCAACGTCAGGCTTCAGTCGCACATGCATACTTGGCATTCCCGACCTTTGGGGAATCCATGTACTACATACACTCCTGCATACATGTCATCTCGTAGTATGCCATACAAACTAGCCGAATATCACTATATATATGTTCCCCGTCCCATACCAGGAAACATAGGCATACTGATACGTTGAGCACAATCAATCATACATCACAATGCTATGCATGCTACGTGTTTCGTTTCTATTTCTTGGCTTGCTGGGTACAACCCTAGGACTTGTTTATGAGGCTCTGACCTCCTAGTCTCCACCCATTGAGGCTCCAACCCCAAGGGCTCATTGTTTATCCATGAGGTTACAACCCTAGGATTTGTTTTTAAGGCTCCAATTCTCTAGTCTCCACCCATTGGGGCTCCAACCCCTAAGGGCTTGTTTTCTTATCCACGAGGCTACAACCCTAGGACTTGTTTCTAAGGCTCCAACTCCCTAGTCTCCACCCATTGAGGCTCCAACCCTAAGGACTCATTTTCTTATCCATGGCCAGCCATCTCTAGGGTTGGCTAGTAGGCCACCGCCAGCCAAGGGGTCGCTGCTGAGCCATCCCTTGGGTTTTTTTTTTTTTTTTTTTAATTAAAAATTAAAAATTCCTAAAGTTTTTAATTTCTTTAAAATTTTAGATTTTTTTTTTTTAAAAAAAATAGTTTTTTTATTAATTTTTTATATAGTTTTTAAGAGAATAAGGGTATTATCAAAAAAAAAAAAAAAAAAAAGTTTCATTTTTGGCACACATTGGTAGTTTGATGAGTCGCTTTAGCACACTTGAAAATTTATAGACTATTTTGTGGGAAGCATATGTTATTAAAATAACATGAGTTTTTCATATATCAAGGAACACATGTCATTCTTATATGTGGGTTGTATGAAATTTCCTACAAACCAGTTTGTAGGAAATTTCTCTTCATTTTAAAATCTAGCATTAGATGAGAGGATTTTCTTTTGATATATATTTTTTTCCCTATTATTTATATTACAATTAATGGACTATCTAAGACAATTAGCTTGTCAATTATATATGAAGTGTACTACGTACGAAAAACATAACATCAACTACAACAATAAATAGTAATAACCAGTCAAACCTCTAACTTGGTTATGTGGAAGTAATTAAGGGAAAAGAAAATAAGGAGAGCAAAATATATGTTTGGTAAATTTTGTTAATTCAATCAATTTTTTCTTAAAATGTCACCTATTTTTAAGGAGAACATTTTGTTGGATCTAAGAAAAATTTAGACTTTTTATTTTTATTTTTTTTCTTGTTCTTTACTTTTCCTTTGTCAGTTATTAAACAAATAACCAAGTGGTTTTAAAAAGTTTAGAAATCTCTTACGTTCCTTTCATTAAACAACATACAAACACAATAAGAAACAATAAACTCATTTCAACAAGTTTTAATATTAAAGTAATGCTATGTACCATACAAAATATTTCATAAAGTTGGTGTGACAAATTTTAGTAGTTCTCAAGTTTATACGATATTTATGGAATGTTTGTGTGGTATATAATATTACTCTTTAACATTTGATTCAAACTCTCATTCAACGATCGGTAGGGACGAACCCATGTATAGACCAAGGGATAGCCATGGTCCTCCTAAGTTTTTATTTTTTTTTTAATTTTTTTATTGAGTTAAAATATATATATTTTTAGGCTTAAAAACTTGGCTTGTCCCATACATTATGGCCCCTATAGATGACAAACCCTGATTCTCCATGACAATCAAGTAATCTCAAGTCAATTGTATTATTTTTTAAGGTTGGGTACAATAGAATTTGATTAACCTATGAATAATGCTATTTAGTAGATTGATATAATACTACTCTAAAATTTAGATGAGGTGACAGTATGCAGGGAGGGAGGGAGGGGGGCCGGTATAGGCCATGGACCCCCCCCCCCCCCCCCAACTCTTAAGAAGAAAAAAATTTTAAGGTAAAAAAAAAAAAAAAAAAGTTTTGGCTCCTTGGCCCTTTCCTTTTATTATCTCTTCAACTGATTTCATTTCATTTGGAATGATAGTTTCATTGTCAAAACTTTTTCCTTTAATCTTTCATGGGTAGCAACGAACATATTTGAGAAGGGTAACAATGGAAGGAGCTTTACAAAGTTACAGAGGTTTTGTTCAAAGTAAATGAAATGGGTTTAGTAAAGCAGTTCATTTGAAGAAGACATATGTGGATTCGAGGAGTCACATGCTTGGCAAAGCTCGATTTCCTAAAGATGCGTGGCAAAGATAACGTAAAATGGGAATTCATTTCAATATAGCTAGATGGCATTGGAAAAGTCTAGAAGATATGTGTTTCGTTTGTTTTGAGTTGCGTTTAGCAGAACTTGTTTTGTATAAAATATAGTGTTTTGTATGATAGTTAGTGTGCTAGTGTGTTAGTTTGATGTAATCCTAATTTGTAAGGATTACATCTTTATCTAAATAGCTTATCTAGTCTAAATAGAAGTAGTAGTTTAAATAAGACTCCTATTTCTTCTAGTGAGAGAAGACGAGTAATAGTAGTTGTTTTCATTTAAAGTTCTATTTGAATAGCAATAGGTGATGTAGCTAAATGTATGGGATAACTCTATCTAGAATAGAGTTACACTCCTATGGGGAGTTTGCTAGCTTTATTGTGTATTTAAATGAAAGCTTATGGAATATATGTTATGTTGAATTTTATTAAGTAAAATACAATCTCACTGTGTTTTTTGGGAGTTCTTGGCTCACTCGAAACAGTAAACTTATCAATTCCTGTGTTTTGTATTAATTAGTACACATCAATTGGTATCAGAGTCAGACGTTTTCCTCTTGAATAGCAAGAAGTGTTTACCCAAGAGAACTAGTTTCCCTAAAAAGAAACCAGATATTAGACAACATAAGAAAGTCAAAGAACAAGAGTTCTACGATCCACACCATCACCATGTCTTTCCAATTTTTCTGGAATGAAGAGGACCGAGCAAAGATAGAAAAGATGCGATCAGAATTTCTCGTGTGGAAGGAAAAAACCAACAAAAAGATGGAGGAGCATATGAGAAAAATTGAAAGTTTTTCTCCACCATGCCCCGTTCCAGCAAGCCAATCATTGCCTATAACGCCTACCCCACTGGCTGCCACCATCACAAAAAAAGAGGAAGAAAAGAGTTGTTGAAGTAACAAAGATCCATCCAAGTCGACGTCCAACCAAACCACTATCGACCAACCACAGATCCAACCACCCAGTTGCAGATCCAGACGTCATCGGAGCCAGCAATGCCGACAACACTGCAAGGGTCCGCATTGCAACAATCTCCTTAGCCCATGCAGCCAATGGATCAGAAAGCAGCGCCATAAGCCCATGTCGCCATCTCTTCAGCCCGTACTACCAACAAATAAAACAAAAGCATCACCCTCAGACGAAGATTTGCACTATTCAGTCCCTGGGTTTATTCTTGACTGTGGTGCAAATGAGTTAAAGCAATGATGAGCTTTTGTGTGGCTTAGAAAAAGGAAAACAAAAAATATGGACACAATTTCCTTATTTTTCCCTTGGGGACAAGGAAAAGATTTGTGGGAGGGAATGATGTAATCCTAATATGTAAGGATTACATCTTTATCTAAATAGCTTATCTAATCTAAATAGAAGCAGTAGTTTGAATAAGAGTCTTATCTCTTCTAGTGAGAGAAGACGAATAATAGTAGTTGTTTTCATTTAAAGTTCTATTTGAATAGCAATAGGTTATGTAGCTGAATGTATGGGATAACTATATCTAGAACAGAGTTACACTCCTATAGGGAGTTTGCTAGCTTTATTTTGTATTTAAATGAAGGATTATGGAATATATGTTATGTTGAATTTTGTTAAGTAAAATACTGTCTTACTGTATTTTTTGGGAGTTCATGGCTCACTCGAAACAACCAACCTATCAATTTTTGTGTTTTGTATTAATTGGTACACATCATAGTTAGAGTGAACTGTTTCTAAAAAAATGAGCAAGAGAATATTTACTTCAAGAGTTATATCATCCAGATAAAACCTTACAAAAATGCCGAAAAATACACAATTCTTTCATCAGTTTTATAAGCATTCCAATTGTAAGAGACTTTCGGTACTCTTAAACTCTATATTTAAGAAACAAGTTTAAAGTTAATTTTCGTACACAAGCAAATACATATATGAGTCACGTGAAACTTGAAAGAATCGAATAGCGTGAAAATTTCAAGGCAGTGAAAATCAATGTGAAAGACGTTGCAATTGATTTTGATAGCTTGAGTTAACAGGTAGTTTGATGGGAACATGTTCACATGCACATGGGACGGCGATGGGCCCCCTATATTAGGTCTTCTGGTATTTGTCCACATCTTTCTTTCTATCTCTCTAAAAAATTTGAAAAAAAAACATAACAGATATATATAATAAGGGTCTATCGGGGGTCCGGTGACATATATCGGGCTATATATCTACACGTTGTGCAGCTTTCACAATCTCAAAGATTGGAAAAGATACGGTGCTTGATGTCTCTTCCCTTGATGCGTGTCACTATCCTTATTCCAAACCCACCAACTCCGCCCACAGCTCCCCAGGCCCCACTCGGTTTGACTGCCTACGTCTCTTCCCCGTTTCGACCCTACCATCTTCCCCAAACCAATCATGTGCCTCCCGGGCTCCACCCATCCTTTACCCCCCCCCCCCCCCCCAACTTTGTTTTTTCCTCGTTATCGTTTTCAAAGCAACAAGAAGATGAAAGGAAAAACACAGAAAAAGACCCAGATCAGATGCATGTGAGATGAATATACCCATAAATACCTTTTTAATGTAATATAATAATTAAATCAGGAAGACTAGCTTAAAATTTGAGTTTAGATCACAAACAGTCTAATCAAATTTAGATTTAGAAAATTAAAAATAATAATTAACTGCCTACAGTAAATCCATACAGCACTTTTTAAAGAAAACTTTTTCTTGTCCTCCTTGTGGTCTAGTCATTGAAGTCATTTAATTAAGCAAATTTGACAAAAGTTCGGGTAGGCGGGTCGCCTTCAAGTCCAATTGGAGACTAATAGTCCAACCCATTCGAGGAAATGGATCTAAAATTTGAAATAAGATAATAAGGGAAAAGACACTGAGATATAAAATAACATAATAAATATTGGTGGAAGTAAGAACATGAACTCTAATGATGTTTAGTTTGCATCATGGGGCAAAGTTGAGTGTTGTATTTATTATTATAGTTATTGGTAACAGTGAAATATCTAAATCTTGTTATTTTAAAACTTAATTGAGAATGTTCCGTCCGTGGCTTTGGTGGGAATTTCATACCCTCAGGACCCCACACACACCTCTTTTGTTTTATTTTGCGTCGTTAGCCGCTTCGACACGTCTGATCGGGAACTTTTGGTTTTGGACTGCTAAGATTTGGGCCAGCTGCTTTTATATAATATCGTTTGCGCGGTAAACCACTAATAATGAGAAGTGATACACTTATTAATTTTTTTTTTTTATTTTTTATTTTTAAAATGAACTTTTAAATGATGTGTGAATTATGAATAAAATTTATCATTTTGAGAAGAAAAAAAAAATTGGGAAGTAGAGCATTTCTCTCGGAGAATATCATGGTCTCATGTCAAAATCTAATCTTATTCTCACTGATTAATGCTAAAAATAACATTATCTTATAATTATTTTGTAATATTGATTCAAATTAATTATTGAATTAATCTTTGTTTTTTTTTTTAAAAAAAAGTGTTTGATTAGGATTGCTACATCAACATTGTAAGATAATTGTGAAATAAAATTGTGGTTTATACCATTTATCTTTTTGTTGATATGAGTAATATTGGAAACCACATTTTCATCTAGCAATGCTAACGTGACCGTCTCAACCAACCTTTAGATCAGTAGTTAACATTAAAATCTAGTTCTTAAAATTAGTCTATTGATAATATTTGAGTAAAATGTGAAAGCTACTGGCTATGTTTCTTGACCAATTTTTTAAGTGTCTTTTTTTTAAAAATAATTGAAAAGCACACCGTTCTCAATTATATTAACAAACAACTCAAAACAATAAATATGTTTTATAAAACTTTTTACAGTGATAAGAACCCAAAATTGGGAATTCGAAAGGAACTTTTTTATTGATAATTCTTTGATGCCGTAGCTCATAGGCTAGGGTTACATTTATAGGAAGGGAAATAAGATAGCAAAGGAAGGAAATAAGATAACAAGGAAAGGGAATACAACTAATTGTCTTGCCATATTAAACTAAGCTGAGAATTGTAGCCGTTAGAGGCTAAGCAGGATTTGGAAAGCAAGCTTGGTGCCAACTTTCTCGAGCCGCATGCCTTAGGTGGAACCCTAATTGATAGCTAGGATGCCCGAAACCCTAATTGTTATTTGTCGTGCTTATCATTCTTGCCACCTTGAGATCAACCTTGTCCTCAAGGTTGAAAATTAGGGAATGAGCTTCTTCCCACATGGCATCTTCCGAGGGTAAGGTGGTCCATTGGATGAGAACCAGAGTGATGGTACGACCTCTCTTGTGGACGTGGCGCTGGTCGAGGATGCGACAGGGTGAAACTTGCAATGTTCCCTGGCCATCAAAGGTACGTAAATCTTGAGCTAGAACGTTGGTAGGGCCTATGACTTTCTTGAGGCATGAAACATAGAACACCAGGTGGACCACTGAGCCTGCGGGAAACTCCAGACGATAAGCAACCTTGCCGACACGGTTGAGGATGCGGAATGGGCCATAAAACTGAGGAGCCAGCTTCATGGATCGGCGGGTGGCGATTGAACTTTGATGATACGGCTGGAGGTGGAGGAACACCAAGTCACCGACAACAAATTCACGTTCCGTACGGTGCTGATCTGCTTGCTGCTTCATGCGGTTCTGAGCCTCAGGGAGGTGCTGTTTGAGAGCCCAAAGTATACTGTTCCGGGCGGATAATGTCTAGTCCACTTGGGCCACTGTAGTGGTACCGGTCTCATAGCCCACCATGGTCCGAGGAGATCGCCCGAAAATTGCCTCGAATGGTGTCATCTTCATCGAAGTATGGTAGGTGGTATTGTACCAATATTCTACCCATGATAGCCACTGAAACCACTACTTGGGTTGCATACTAACAAAACATCGCAAATACGTTTCAAGACAACGGTTGACTACCTCCGTCTGTCCATCGGTTTGGGGGTTGTACTCGAAACTCAGTTTTAGCTTAGTACCCTGCAAATGGAAGAGTTCCTACTAGAATTTGCTAGTGAAAATCTAGTTGGGGTCAAACACGATTAACTTCGAGAGGCCATGAAGTTTGATAATGTTATCCATGAAAGTTCTTGCCACGGATGTCGCTGTGTAGGGGTGCTTAAAGGCCACAAAATGGGTTGCCTTAGAGAGCCTATTGATAAGTGCTGAATGTTACACATTCAAGCCCCTTAATTTACATATGTTAAGCTCTTAGTTTTGTTATAATTTGATGTTTTGTGTTGTTTTTGTGTTTTCTTGTATTTTATAGGTTTTAGAAGAAAAACCGATCAAATTCCAAGATTATAATGAAGTCAGCAAACTCACTTTTGGATCGATTCAAACTCCAAATCAATTTTGAATTTAAGGAAAGAGAAGTTGGCAAAAATTCGTTATCTTTGGAAAGAATCCAGAATGAGCACATCTCAGTAATTTAATCATAACTTTTGGCTCAAGTATCAGATTGCAATAAAATTGGTGGTGTTGGAAAGATAATAAGAAAGCAAACAAATATGTCAGAAATAGGTTTTTCCTAATTCGGACGTTTTCCATGCCAAAATTTACCCGCAATAAAAGACCGCAAATTTGTACGAATTTTGGAATCCTTTTCCTACTTGGATAGAAATTTCAGAAAATGAGAAGACTTGTAATTATTCTTTTTGGACTAGAAAACCTACTTAGAATTGTAATAGGAATTCTAGAGCTTCTAAAGCTTCTCTAATCCCTATAAATAGGCCTCTAGCCTTTGAAGAAAGACACACAAACTTGGAGGAAGAATCAAAGACTACTTCAAGGAAGTTCTTTCTAGTTTTTATTTTCTTCCTTTATTTATTTTTTGTATGTATATAATTTTAGTTTATATTAGTTGTAACTAATACTTTAGTTAGGGCTCGATTGAAGCCCTAATCATGTCTTTTTAAGTTTTTCAATTTGCCTTGCTACAATTTATATATTGATGTTTAACTTGATTAATTCTAGTTTCTTGAATTCCTCATATGTTTATGTTTGGCCATCATATGCATGTGGTATGGATTTGTTATTTATGTCAATTTGGATGACCGAGTCCTGGGCATAATAGAGTAACAAAAGAACCCCGACACAGGTTCTTGGATTAATCAACATAAAGACAACTGGAATAGATACCATATTTCAATCTGAGTGTGTTTACCGATTTCCATAGATTTATGCTTCCTTGAAGAACAACTTAGTAGATACCATGCTAAATCCTTTAAGGAAGAAAAGAGTTAGAGTAGATACCATGCCTAACTCGTTGTTTAGGGAAATCAATAGCTTTAGGAGAAGATACCATTTCCTTGTGGCTGGTAAGCATTAAGCATCATGTTATGATTGTAGTATTGTGCATATTGCGAATCTTATTTAAGTATAATTAGTGGTGGATATCGAAGCCCTACCTTTTCTTCATAGTATTTTATATTCAATCTTTTATCCCGTTTTATTCAACATATCGCTTTTAGGAATTTCTCTTTAAATACAATTTGTACCAATCCTTGTGGGAATGATCTCGTATTTGCCTGCTATACTATTGTTTTGATCTTGTGCACTTGCGAGTAAAACGTACAAGTATTTGCCTATTTATTTAGGTAGATATTTGCACAACACCTATCAACGACCACCATGATCACGGTATATCCACTGGAATTAGGAAGAGCATCAATAAAGTCCATGGACAGTTCGGTACAAATGCAATTAGGCATGCATAGCGGTTGCAACAGTCCGGTAGGAGACAGGGTCTCGTGCTTGTGTCATTGACATATTTCGCATTCAGCAATGTAGGTGCGGATATCCGGGAGCATATGGGACCAATAGAAAAGTTTGTTCATGCACTACACAGTTTTTAAGTAGCCGGAGTGGCCTGTAACGGGATTGGAGTGAAGCTCGTCGAGGATAACAGTACCACGAGGAATCTGGGTTGACGAGGATATGGCAATTGTATTGCAATAGCCCATTCTGCACAGAATAGTGTTTAGCCATAAAATAATCGTGATGCAACTTACTGATTTTGGCTTGTATCCAAGGGCCTTGCTTCAAGTCTTCCTTCATCCGGTCCAGCCAATCCAAATGGACGTAAGATATGGCTGAGAGGGAGATTGGTTCCTATTGCTGGCGGGATAAAGCATTCGCAACCCGATTTTCGATCCCCCTTTTGTACGAGATGGTGTAGTAGTACCCAAGAAGCTTTGTGGGCCACTTTTGCTACGCTAGGGTCGTGGCCCGAGCATCCAAAAAATGCTTTAGGCTTTGGTGATCGGTCTTGATGATGAAGTGGTGGCCAACGAGGTACTTGCACTATTTAGTAACCGCATGGATGATGGCCGTCATTTCCTTCTCGTAGGTGGAGAGCCCGAGATGGCAAGGTGCTAATGCCTTGCTTGTGAATGCAATGGGTCAGTTGGATTGCATTAAAACAGCGTTGATACAGGTTTCGCATGCATCACTTTCGATCATGAATGGCTGAGTGAAGTCTAGCAATGCAAGGATGGGGGTGGTGGTCATGGCCTCCTTGAGGGCGTTGAATGCTTCCTCGGCCACTGTAGTCCAAGCAAAATTTCCCTTCTTGAGCAGGGCAATGAGAGGCCTACAAATCTTCCCATTGTCCTGGACAAATTTTCGGTTGTAACCGTGAGGTCGAGGAACCCTCGCAATCCCGTGATAGTTTTTGGGACAGGCCAATCGAGCACGCTACTGATTTTGGCAGTGTCGGCAGCAACTCCTTCTCTGGAAATTATATGGTCTAGATACTCTATCTATTCCACCCCAAACAAGCACTTGGAGCATTTGACGAAAAGTTGGTGTTATTGCAGTTGCAACAATGTTGTCTCCAAATGATGAATGTGGGTCTCCAAAGTAGGGCTGTAAACCAGTATATCATCCAGAAAAACCAAAATGAATTTGCGCAAAAAATGGGCAAAATACCTCGTTCATCAAATGTTGGAAGGTGGATGGTGCATTGGTGAGGCCGAACGGCATGACCTAGTGACCATCATGCGTTCGAAAGGCTGTTTTTGAAATATCCGCTTCACGTACTCGAATCTGCCGGTAGACGGAACGTAGGTCGAGTTTAGAGAAGTAACATGCACCATGTAATTCATCCAAAAGCTCATCGATCACAAGAATGGGAACTTATCCTTGACCATGATCTGGTTGATAGCTCGGTAATCAACACACATTTGCCAAGTGTCGTCCTTCTTGCGCACTAGTAGGACCAGGGAAGAATAGGGGTTGTGGCTAGGCTAGATTAACCTGTCTTGAGTAGTGCCTTCACTGTCCGTTCAATCTCATCCTTCTGAACGTGGGCATACCGGTAGGGGCGCACGTTGGTAGGAGTACAATCCGGTAATAATGGGATTTGATGGTCATGTGAACGCCCCGGGGGCAGTGTCGTGTGCTCATTAAAAGAGTGGCTGAATCGGTCGAGTAGCTAGTGTAGCTGGGGTGCAGCCGGTTGGTCCGAGGCAGTGATCGCAAGGAGCTTGGTGTCCGAGATCCATTTCGATTGGATCAGTAGGCTGCTTACCGGGCTCTCCTTTTCTCAGACTTGCTCCATGGAATGGGTTCCCACTTCGTGGACAAGCTTGAGTCGGTTGCCCATGACTTTGTACCTCTGTTTCTTCACTATGAACACCATGCTCAGTTTCGAGAAATCCCATAGAATGGGTCCCAACGTGCGAAGCCATTGAGCACCCAACACCATATCGCAACCTCCGAGTTGCAAGATGTAGAAATCAGTAGAGAATGAGAGGTTATGTAATTTGACCGACACCCTTGGAAAGCGCTCGGTGCTTCTCAGTTTGCCCCCATTTGCAATCCGGACCTCCAATACCTCATCAATATCTACCAAACAGAGGAGGCGCCACACCACTAGAGGATGAAGGAAGTTGTGCCTACTTCCGAAGTCGACTAGTGCCGCGAGTGGTTGCCGCTTAATGTATAGTGTGACCTGCATGGTTTGTGGGGTGGTTTCTCCCGCCAAGGCAGCGAACGATATCTCCAATACCTCTACTGGTATTGCATCTTCAAAAACGTTGTCCACCTCATCCACCGCTGCATCATAACCTTTGAAGAGGAACAGAACCCTTTGTTTGCACTTGTGTCTGGCTTCCCAGCGCTTGTCATAAAATTATAGCACAGGTTCTTGCGTTGTCTCTCAACTGCTTCCACAGGGATCAGCCTCTAGACTAGCGAAATTTTCTGCGGAGCTGGAACCACAAGGTTGGTGGTCAGTTTAGTGGAGTTTTTGGGCTGTGGCTTGCGGATCTGTTTTTCCTCATGTAACTGAGTGAGGCCGATGGCCATAGTGAACGAAGTGGGTATAAACATCTTGGCGTTTAGACGGATCTCTTCCTTTAGTCCCCCGATGAAGCAACTGATTAGGAATGGTTCGCTCAAGCCCGAGACTTGTGTGGCTAGCTTCTCAAACTCTGTTTGGTAATCCCGGATACTGCCGCATTGTTGTAATTCGGCCAGAGCTTCCGCTGAGTCGTCTGATGTGCAAATTTTAATACTCGCAAGCACACGAATCGTTTGCAATATAGTGTGTGTGGAAGTGCAAGGTCAACTCCACAGGGAATTGTGTGGCAAAAATTAATTTCTATTTAAACTAATTCTATTTTAACCTAGTTCAAAATTTTGTGAATAACAGAAAAATAAAATAAAATAAAATAAAACTAAAGAAAAAGTACTGAGGTTTTGGAATCCACACCCATCAAATCATAGCCACATATTCTCATGGTTGTCAATACATATCCGAAGTTCTCACCGTAAAAATCTTATGTATGCTCTACTATGCTTCAAAAATTCATTAAATCATTCAATGAATCCGTTCTTTGCACAAATCACAAAAGATATCCGGTTTAACCAAATCATCAAATGTATCCGTAGAATGAAACACAATGAATATCCAATGTTTTAATAAATGAAAAATCCAAGCAATCAATTAAATGAGACTATTCTCAAATCATCACATGTATCCGGAAATCACAATAGATATCCAATAAATCATCTCAATAATTGAAAAGAAGTAGAACATTGAAAATATTAAACCCAATAAAATCGGATAGCATAAACTCTCATAAAAATGTTGTTGCTCTTCAAAGGTGAGGTTTCATCCTTAGCCTTAGTTAAAAAAATAAATAAATAAATAAATAAATAAATAAAACTAACTACTCATGAATAAAAATAAAATACTAAATTTTATTAAGAAAATAAAATAAAAACTTACAAACTACTACATGCCTTGGTGTGGCTGCAAGCTTGCGCCTCTCACCCTCCACTGCTTTTACAAGAGAAAAGAGAGAATATATATAGCCCAAGTCCTAGGTCTTATTCGGTGCAACTCTTTGCTGTCCATCACATATCTTCAATTATGAAGAGAGGAGCACTTCATGGAATCCACGTTGCTGCTCTTCTAAGGAAAGACTCATGATTATGTTGATTCAGTGCTGCCTAGCTTTCCATGTGTGTCTAAGGCTGACTCTTCCTAAGGAAAGAAAATCAATTGAAGAGCTGCTGCAGGTGGAAAGAAATTATGTCCATGCGCGGTTACAGGTGTAAACAACTCTTAATTGGTCCATATATGGAGAGAAATCACGTGTTGCGCCCCTTCCTGTAGCCCAAGTATGGAAAACTCTCTTTGCTGGCAAGCCTAGACCTGTTATGGGAAGCACATAAGTCAGTGATGTTTTTGGACGTGGTTCGATGTGCCACCAGGTCATGTCTTATGCTGAAGCCAGGCTTTAGAAGCCTTTTGATAGCCTTCTTTCCTTATACGCGTGTCTCGGCTACTGCATCTCCACATTGTACCAGGATTTGTTGCTGTCTCTTTATTGGTTGCCGCTGTCCAGTTTTTGAATTGAATTCATTAAGGAAAGAATCTTGCTGCCAGATATTGCATGGATTCGACTGCTCTCTAAGGAAGGACGTGTCTTCTTCGATTAATGCAAGTCGGTGCTAGCTTCTCGGCTCTTAATTAGGCAAACTAAAAATTCCCTTGCGCAGCACACATGTGTCTTTTAATTAATAAAAAATAAAAAATCATTATTTCCAAATTTGCTCTGAAGCTTTTAAGTTCTGGGTAAAAATTAGCCAGACTCTGAAAAATAATCCTGCTTCTTTGCAATTCCACATAAAAACCATCATTTTCTCTCAATCACCTATAAAACACTAAGACACAAAACTAACAAAAAACATTAAAAAATAACAAAACTAAAGGCTTAGCGAATGCAAATTAAGGGGTCCAATTATACATTATTTGGCACTCATCATCGTCATACTCCGTTGGCCCGAAATGAGTTAAGAGAGCCTTGGAGAATTCCGGCCATGCGGTCATGTGGTTGGTCGCCACTGCCCTTTGGTACCACTGGAAAGCATCCCCTGCCAAATGAAAGGAAGCAATGCGACTATAATGCGCTACCGGGGTTTGGTAGTACTTGAAGAATTGCTCTTGTAATACCCGGGAAAGACAACCCACTTAAGTTATCAATATATGCATAACTATAAGACTTAAGAATTGCTCTTAGTTTAATTAAGTTACATAGTTATGCATGTAGAGAATTGGATCACTGAGGTTAGTCGATGAGCGACTTTCTGGTCGATCGAGCGACTATAGGTCGAAGTCGATCGAGCGACTTTATTTTCGATCGAGCGACTTCGCCCAGTGCAGTACAGTTTCCGCTAGCTGGGAAAATTGATCTTTCCACCTAATAACTTGGGACCCACACGTGGTACTTGATGCCAAACGATCATGTCCACATTTAGTTAGCCTAGTTAGTCCATTTTGGTTGAAGCCCAACTAGATTTCCTTAGATATCATGCAATCATGGGCCAAGATATGAAATAGTAACCTAGGAGATTTGAGCTATGGATTTGAGGTGTTGGTTGGCTCAAATCTGGCCATTGGGATGATGATTTGTTGGTTAAATCTCAGCCCTTCAAGAGTACTATATATAGGTTGCATGGGGAGTTGATTTTCATGAAGGAGAAACAAAACTATAGCCAAAACTCTCCCTCACTCTAGTGCTGAAAGAGTAGCACGAAAATCCTCCATTTTCACCCCACTTTCCAGCACCTAGCAAACCCAATTAAGCTCCAAAAACCACCCTCATTCTCCCACAAATCAGTAGTAGAGTGTGAGTGGAAACCTCATTTGTTTTGAGACCAAGAAGCCAAGCTTTGCAAGTGGAACTTTCTTGGACAGCAACTCTCCTTCACTCTCTAGGCCATTGAGGAACTTTGGGTGAGTATTTTCTCCCTCAAACTTCTCATAAGATCAAGTAGTTCTATTGCTATTTGAAATCATGACTTGTTCTTGTTTTTAATTATGCATGTTATATGGAAAGTTGGCTAGCTTACATGTGTGTATATGTGTAAACATATGGATGAGTATTTACTACATGAGATTAGTAATTTAGAATGGATAAATTGTGTTTTAAAAATGGATCAAGAAATATAAGTGTGAGAGTAATATGTTGAGGTTTTGATATATATATATATATATATATATTAAGAGAAAAGAGGTGAGCAATATTTAGGTGTGTTATAAGGATGTGAATTAAAGAAGAGTAAAATCATATGTGTGCTTGATTGTATGACAATGTATTCTTATTTTTAAAGTATATTATGTGATGGATAATTTTAGTAGTACAAGAGTTGGTGTGTGAGCATTAAAATAGATAAATAAGAAATCATGTTTAATTCGGTAGGCGTTCCGATTTGTAGGAAGAAATATGGTAGTAATAATGATTTCATAAGAATACTTTATTGATTCGCTATCATCATATAATGATTGTTATGCAGTTGTAAAGGAAAATATTTGGAGCAAAAACTAGTAAGTATCTCTATACTTACTAAGGACGAAGCTGGTTGATTTTCCTATAATATTATGTTTACTGTTTTGTTTACTTGTTTGCGCATGTGATTTTGCATATTTTATTATTTCTAATAACCTGTCTAATAACAAGCTGTTGGATAAAGATCCACGGTGGGTATGCGAGGCTTCACATGAGTTCCAAGGTTCTCAGTGAATGAGGAGATACCTGAAAAGATTAATAAATACAAAAACTGGTGTACTAAGGTCACCAGGGAAACCAAGGTTTCCAGGAGCCAAGGCTCCCAAAGATTATAATTAAAAGTTAAGTGAGGAAACCAAGGTTTCAAATAACACGCTAACCGTGCCAAGGCCAACAGAGTAGTGGAAAAAGGGAAACACCTAAAACTCTACACTTAAGACTGTCATTGCCTTATGATTACATTTATGTTCATTTTATGTCTATGACTCGCGATCATGGATTATATTTTGTATATACATGTGATTATATGGCCATTGCATTATGTTGCATTAACTAAATAAATCAGCACTCATATTATTATTGGAAGCAGCGGACTTACTTTAGTGTTTATGTTGTTTTCTTCTCTTTGTATGGTACTTGTAATGGTTCAGGCTATGAAGAAGAAGAGGATTATCAAGACTATCCCGACACATAGATGGTTCCTGGTTCAGTTTTGTAAGGCTGGATAGCCTATATTTTGGGACTACCCTGTTATAGTCCATTAGCCTAACTTAAAACAATATTTATAATTATCCGGTTATATGTAGTTTTTGGTTTGTATAATTATCTAGCCTTGTGTGGCATGACTGGTATTACTGTCTGTATAATTATGCCGACTGACTCATTATTTATATATTTTGAGGTATTTCAGTAGTAGCTCTGAGGTGTCAACCTATTCCCAATTCATATTACATTTATTCCGTTGCCAATAATTACCTCTGATAAGTTAATAATGTCTTGTGGAAATTCGAAAATTTTCACTGACGCTTTTTGTAAAAGCGGGGCGTTATAGCTCCACCCGGTATAGCCACCCCTATGGATCGCAGCCATCGAAGAGAGGGAAATCGAGGCGCAATGCCCGAGTGTGAATGGAAATGTGTAATGCCTTGCTTTTACAAAAAGCACAAGTGAAATTTTTTTTTTATTTTTTTTCGCATGACATTATGATCTTATCAGAGTTAAACATTGGCAACGGATTATATATATAACAGACTTGGGATTAAATAACACTTCAGAGCTTCTAATACCTCAAAATAGATCTTTAAAGTATGTCAGTATAATTATACAAAAAGTAGTAGTTATGCCTCACAGGACGCATATAATTATACAAGTCAAAATAACTAGAGTTTAATAATTACATAACAGCATAAATATAAATATTGTCTTTGAACTAAATTAATGAACTACGTCATAGTAGTTCCCAAAAAGGAGGCAGTCAAGCCTCAAATACTAGTATAAAGATCCATCTAAGGGTCTGGATAGTCCTGATATTCTTCCTCTTCATAACCTGTATTATCACACAATACAGAGAGAGAAACAATACAAAATACCTAAGCGAGTCCGCTCTTTCCCATAATATAATATGAATGCTGACTTAATTATGAAATGCAAACACAATGTATTATAGCTTCATAATCACATGTATACGTAATATATAGCCTATGGTCGTGAATCATAGACATAAATTCAATATAAACATAATCATGAAGCAGTAATATAACAGTTTTAAATACAAAGTTTAATTATCATCTTTTGCACTCCTCTCGTGATGGGACCAACGGTCTGGATTAGCATTTTGCTGGCAGCCATCTCTCCCCCTGTTACGTACCAGTTTTCTCACTTAATAGTTTATTTGTTTGTTGTTGGAATCCAAGGGTCCCAGTAGTCTAAGAGCCAAAGGTCTTAGCCCGTTTATTTATTTAGTGTCACAGGAGCCAAAGGTCCCACTAGCAGCCATCTCTCCCCCTGCTGCTCACAAGTTTCGTATTTAACCAGTTTAGTTAAAAATAGAAAACAAGTAATATCACATGCGCAAACAAATAAATAAATAAGTGCTAGTATTTTATGTTGGCTTCATTCTGGATGACAAAAACACTTTATGTAATGGTTGCAAATTAACAGGATGATTGGTTCTTATTCAGAGTCTACATGTATTTGGACAGTGTTCATTTCAAAGCATGTGACTGATCACAAGCTTCTAGAAGATGTCCATGAAGATTCCTTATATTAGTTTGTAATTGGCCACATTCTGTTGGACAAAATTACTTCTTTGTAATAATGCTTTTTAACATGAATTCCGCTATTCAGAGTGCTTCCAGAAGATTTTGCACAATTTACAAGTCAAAAAATTCGGTTCTGTACCAGCCATCCAGATGACGTGTCATACCGTCCGGACGCTCAACTGTCCAAAGCATCATCTGTCCGGACGACGAGAACTTTCCCTCTGGACCTTCCTCTATGTCGAGAAGCTTCGAACTGCTCGAACTGCTCGAACTTGCATCTGTCCAGACGTTTCAACAGCACATCCGGACGACACTTAGTGTTCGACCAGCTATGGGATTTCCTTCCAAAACACAGTTATGGAAAGATCACTGCAACAGTCCAGACGAAGTGGATTCCCATCTGGACATGTTCATCCATAAGGCAAGTATCGCATTCAAAATCCAGATGTCCGGACGTCAGTCCTCTTGGTCTGGACGTGCGAGCATCAGATATGGAAATTGCATGCATCAGATCAACCATATGGAGGACCATCCCCTTGGTCTGGACGCACGAAGCCTTGGTATGAAAATTAGTTGCAGCGGAAGTGCGACCGTCCGGACGACAGGGCACCACCGTCCGGACGAGGCTCAAATCAGTAAAGAATTTCAGCAAAATTTTTGGAAAGCCGATCGTATAATTGTCTGTTCGGACGCCCTATGACTACTGTTCCGACGGGGCCTAGGTTTTATCAAGCCAGACGTTCATTTGAACCCTCAGTCTATGAATAGAGGTCCTTAGGCTTGAGAACAGCAAGAATTCGGTATTCAATTCCCTTAGTGCTTAGAGAGTTATATTGTGAAATTATTGAGTTGAGTTGTCTCTCTAAAGCCATTATTGTGTGTGCTGTTGCTGCGCTTATTTGAAGTTTATCTTAGGGGTTGGCCCTAAGGTAAAAGATTCCATTGAAGACCTTTTCAGGTAGGAAACCTATTTGGGAGGCGTTCGTGTTGGGTTACACTTTAGAGTTCAAGATACGACCACTGCATCAGGGGTATGTGAGTGCTACTACTTTGTAACTAGTCTTGTCTTTTGAATAGTGGATATCCTGGGTTTGTGTTAGAAGTCGGTTCAATTTTTCACCTTACAAATTCCAAGCAAAATCAGCCTTATCTTGTACAATCGTCCGGACGAGCTTTTGAAGACGTTCGCACACCCCACAGGGTCTAGTAGATTACGTTGAAGTCGTCCGGACGAGCCTTTGAAGACGTTTGCACACCCCACAAGGTCTAGTAGATTACGTTGAAGTCGTCCAGACGATAGAGCAACACCGTTCGGACGCTAGGTCAATCATTATTCTACATTGAGTTTTCAGAAGTCGACACTGTTAAGGAAGTCTTTCCAAGTTGTCCGGACGACGTGGCAACATGTCCGAATGCTATCCATCTTTTCAGAATATTCCAGTGTCCCGTTCAAATGCAGAAAGGAGTTATAGCGAGGACCGTCCGGACGCTCGGCCAAGCCATCCAGACGTGGACCTGATATGGAAAGAATTGCACTGTTTCTGAAATGCGGTCGCAAAAGACCGTCCGGACGTGGCTATCTTCCGTTTGGACGCTCGACAGCCAGAGTTTGAATTTCAGCAGATTTAGGTTTTCTATAAGCCTATAAATAGAGGGCCCTAAGCTTGTAAATTCTATGAATTCTGTATCTAATTTCATAGTGCTTAGAGAAGGTGTTTAGGGAGAATCGAAGATTCGCTAGCTCTCAAGCCGGTGCCAGTGTGTGCTCAACAATTCGTGTGAAGTCTATCTTAGGGATCGGCCCTAAGGTAAAGGAATCCATTGAAGGCCCCTTCATGTAGGAGACTTGGTTGGGAAGCGTTCACGATGGGCTTGTGTCAAAGTTAAAGGTATGGCTACTGCATAAGGGTATGTGAGTATGAGTGTCTTGTAACTATCTTTGTTTTCGATATAGTGGATATCCTGGGTTTGGCTGCCCCGGAGTGGTTTTTCTCTTCACAGAGTTTTCACTTTGTCAACAAATATCTTGTCTTCTTTAAATTTCGCATTTAAGATATTTTGTTGCACACAAACACACACTTGGTTCTTCTAGAAGTCATTATTTTAATTTTCAATTGGTATCAGAGCGGGTACACTTGTGCTTGGATTTATTTCCAAAGTGTGATCCATGACTTCTTCTAACATAAATCTTCTTGAGTTCTCTAAAGATGAGTTTTATGGTTTTTCTAAAGATACCCTTTAAGAAATCCAATAAAGAAGTCAAGAAGATTAAGCAAGAAAAAGAGTCTTTGATTTTACAATTATCTAAATCACATGTTTTGATTGATTCTTTGAAATCTGAGAATACCATGCTTTTTGATACTGTTGATGCACTAAAGAATAAATTAAAAAAATCAAAGGATCTCTTGGAAAAATTCTCTAGTAATAATTTGAAAAGCATGTTTCGTATTCATATAGATATTTCTAACAAGCATGATTTAATTGTTAGTGATTTAAGTACTTCTACTTCACATGCTTCTGATTCTGAATTAGATTCTATTGATAATAAGCCTGTGAAAAAAGATACAACTTGTTTAGATAATTCTTGCTTAACTAATCATGTGATGGCTAACTCCAAGGAATTAGGAATACAAGGTAAGTTTATTCTATCATAATTGCGGGAAGATTGGTCATATTAGGCCAAATTGTTATTTGTTGAAATCCCACAAGCCTTGGATTAAGTAGGATGCTCTAAAGAAAAGTGAAGTTGAAGATTCTTCCTCTTCAAACTATGTCCCTCAGCATAGGAGACATATAAAAGGTAAGGGCAATATTGTTTGTAAGAATGCTAACCATATTTCTGCGGAGAAAGTCAAGCAGCATTCTAACAAAAGAATTGTGCCCACCCATCATCATTGCAGCATCACCGGTCACATCCGACCCAAATGTCCACATCTTCAGGCTCAAAAGTCGAAGCTTCAGAAGGAGCTGCCAACAAGAGCTACATTAGGCACTCTACCTCCGACTTCATTCTAGGCTCCATGGCATCAACAGTGACAGCTGAAGTTGGTTCCTGTCAATGAGAGTGACAAATCAAAGAAGAACAAATCAAGGCGCTACAAGAGAAAGCCGCAGAAGCCCATTAGCAACCATGGCTATGAAGGGTTGCTGAGCCTAATGCAATGTATGCTAAGGAGAATGGACAACATGAATAACACCTGTAAACCACCGCCATGGTTCAAGCAGGTATGGATCAGGAATGATGAGACCATTCATCCCTTAAGGGGGAGTAGACTCACCTAGTAAAGGTGAAGTCTTACCATGCCTAGGATTTTGGTTCCTAAATCCTAGTGCATGTCAGGTATGTTTTGCATTGTATAGTTTATCATGTCATATCCTATTCGTGCCTTTCATTCTATTTGAGGAACCATTTATTCTATCCCCATATTTTCTCTCGCTGTCTTGAGAAACTTTTGCAGATTTTTTTTTTAGGATAACAGTTAAAGCATGTCGGGCGGCTGCTTTTCTGTCTTGGTATTTCTAAACCTCTTTCCCTGACGACAGGTTTGATTTTACCTTACATGCTGGGACTAGATGTTATTTCCTTTTCCATAAGCATGTCCTTGTTGTTTTTCTATTTTATTGTTTTCAACCAAAAAAAAAATTGGGGCAGAAGATGCAAATTTTTTTTTTTGATAGCTTTTCAGATATTGTATATGTTTTTGCCTGATATCTCAGTTCATTGTGCATTAATTGAATATGCTTATATATGATTGAGAGTTTATGTCTGATATCTACCAAGGTTTCCTGTGCATCTTAATGCTAGAGGTAGTTGCTTTTCTCATGCGATGAAAAATTGTACACTATCCAAAGCTCTCCTAAGGTACATTTTTTTCTCTCTAACTTTTAGCTTCTGAAAATTCTAATGAGAGAGAGCTTTTTACTAAGATGGTCAAATTGACCAACTCGCTAGTTGAACCTAGAACCCATAAATTCTGGCATTCTTTCTAAGTTGCAGCACCAAACGATAAAAAGCATTCAAAATTGAATAAATATGGATAAATAAAAAGATCCAATGCTTTTGTGCTATAAATATGTTCTTGAACTTGTCCCTGTAGAAATAGTTAGTGAACAAATCATTGCGGAAATAGAAGGTCACTAAAGGACGAAGTAAAAGAAAAGTGCTGCAGCTTAGGGGGAATGTATCAGATGAGGGTGGCTAGGCCCTAGTAAAATAAGGTTTGACTTTTGACTGATCTAACATTGATTTTCTCTCTTATTTAGAAAATCTTGGTGATTTAGGTCATATCAGTGAACTTCATACCTTATTGAGAAAGCCTTCACACACACACACACGCATTGCTTGAGTTAAGTTTACTATTGAAAAATGTCTTTCTGCAGGGAAATTTTTGTGCTTATTGACTCTTAACTTTCAATTATATCTTCATTTTTTTTTTTAATGCAAATTGAACTGGGATATCAGTTATTTATACATGCATGTTCTGAAGCTAAAATTAGGGAATTTTTTTTTTTTTTTTTTTTTGCATATTTCCCTCTGATTTTCAGCTTCTAGTGTGAAGTGTTCGGATGGACATATTCTTGCATCCAGACGCGCTCAGCTCTGTCGATCTCTTATCTGACAGTATGCCGTCCGAACGAGTATGTACCATGTCCGGACGCGAACTCTTTGCTTTCTCTGCCAAACACAGACACTACTTTTTGCCTATTCTATCATGTTGTATTGTGTGATTTCTCTCGGACTGATCCTGAGATTTTGGCATTCTCTGCACATCTTTTCTCATTCCCAGGTATTTCCTTTGACTTTCCTTACTCTCTTAAGCTTTGGTTCTTTTTAGAATATTGGAATCTTTAATTGATTATGATTTGAGAGATTGTGCATGAATATCTTTTTCTGTCTTTATGCTGGATGGATATTACTAATATGTGCCTTTTGGATTGCTATATCTACTTTTGTATTTTTATGCATCCAATTGATAGCCATCATTGTAACGGCTCGAATTTGAGCTTGCAAATTCGTAAGTAGAAACCTCCGGTTTCCACATGACATTAATACATTAGAGATAAACTCTCACAACGGAATATAATTTTTTCTTCTAAAGACTTAGGAATTGATAACATAACACATTAGAGCTGACTGAAATACCTTGATATGTTTATTAAAAGTTACTTAGGTTTATCTTTACATGCCATATGCACATTAGGTACATCAAAATTAGTGCCACAGACGGCACATAAGCATATAACATAAAGCATGCCAAACATGACATCTTTATAAATATTTTCATGCCATAAAACAAATCACACATAAGCACAACTAGTAATTTCTAAACTAGCACATAATAGTTCGTTGATGGTTTCAAAAACTATCAAAATTGGCATATGGGTCCATGCCTTCGTTCTCCAGATCTGCATCAGTAACTATGCAAATATGACGTTATCATATTTACATAGACAAACAAGTGAGTCATCCATTTTCATATCTAAGTTACCATCAGATTAATAACAGTTTGAAAAATTGAAATGACTTCTAAATATAAAGTGTGTGCATAAGTGTCAACAAAAATTAAAGCATAGCGGAAGTAAATGACACAGATATTTTTGTTGACGAAGTGGAAACTTAGTTAAGAGAAAAACCACTCCGGGGCAGCCAAACCCAGAAATTCCACTATTCAGAAGACATAGCTAGATACAAGACAGTAACACTCACATGTACCGATGCAGTGGTTATACCTTGATATCTGACGTGTAACCCAACACGAACGCTTCCCAACCAGGTTCTCCTACCTAAAGGGGTCTTCAATGGAACTTCTTTACCTTAGGGCCAACCCCTAAGATAGACTTCACAGCTGATCAAATCACACACTTGGCAAGGCTTTAGAGGAAATATCACGTCTCTAAGCTGTAGAGAATTCGCCACCAAATTCTATTTTGAAAGCATGCCTAGAGCCTATTATTTATAGGCTTAGGAAACCCAAAATCGACTCAAAAACGGAGTCTGAAACACGCGCGTCCGGACGGGAGCCAGGGCCGTCCGGACGGGTCAAGTTTTTCTTGTCCGAAAAAGTAATTCTGGAATTTTCTGCAGGGCCGTTTGGACGGGGAAATATTTCCATCCAGACGGAGGCCGTCTGGATGCTTCTAGGGTCCGTCCAGATGCTCAAATTACATCATTTTTTCTAAGCTTTCCAATAAAGCTGGTTTCGTCCCAATCCGATATTTGAGTAAAAAGTTATGACCAAAATACCCAAGGGTGTCCGGACGGCTTGACTGAGCGTCCGGACGGTCAACTGCAGCTGCCTCTCCAAGATAGCGCTGAAAGCTTCCATAACAAGGCCGCGTCCAGACGGTGTTACCCTAGCGTCCGGATGGTTGCACTTCGGCTGCACGAAATTACCATAATAAGGCTTGGAGCGTCCGGACCTTGAAGGCTAACGCCCGGACGGTTGAACTGGTGCACGCAATTTCCATATATGAAGCTTGATCGTCCGGACCATGAAGGCTGACGTCCGGATGGTTGAACTTGGTATGCACGTTCTTGCCTTATAGGGGACATCGTCCAGACGGGATCACACATCGTCCGGACGGTAGAAGCCGTCTTCCCATAACTGTGTCTTGAGGCAGAAACCCTAATGTTTGTCAAACCCTGAATGGCGTCCAGACGGTATAACCACGTCATCCGGACAGATGCTCTGAAACACTAGGATTTTCTCGAACTCTGAAGAGCATCCGGCAATTTGCCATTACATCCAGACAGATGCAATCTTGAACTGTTCGTAGCTTCTAGACACTGATGGGCGTCCGGATGGAAAGATCTCATCGTCCGGACGGATGTTGCTGACTGATGAGTGTCCGGACGGAATACCACGTCGTCCGGACAGCTGACAGAGAACCAAAATAAATCCTTGAAAACTTCACAAAATCTTCTCAAAAAACATAGCTGAAAAGTAGACTCTGGATAAAGCAGCATCCCTGTGAAAGCAGCAACATTACATAGAAGAGATTTTTTCCAACAGAATGTAGCCAACACTAAAACTAACACAGTTCATAAATAATACAAATGCAAAGGTTGTATGAATGTGCAACGTAGTAACTATTTAGTTTGGTGTTTTATGATCATCTTTCTTCAGACCTCTCGTTCTTAGGTATCCAAACTCGTCCATGTCATTTGCCTCACACTTAAAGTCTTACCTGTTTGCACTGGAATCCTACCGGTCCCAGCATTAGTTATATATTAGGACTTCGGACTCCCCTGGGTCACTATGAACCCCCTGGATCCACTGATTAGCCTTCCTTCCACTTACTACTATATCAGCTTGTTGATGGCTATCTCATCAGTCGTTATATTAATTGGACACAACATGCAATGCATAAACAACCACATGCAATAAACACACACCACACAGTCCTAATGAAACATAGAATCATTCCTCAGTAAGTACATCCATACTTACACTCTTCTCTGTGTAGTTTCTTAGCCTTCTATTCTGCATAAAAATCCATCCATATAATAATATATATGTTAGTATTTTGGCCTCATTCTGTATTTGGACAAAATCACTTAAGAGTAAAGATGCTGTAAATAGGGTTTCCACTATTCAGAGTCTGCAAGTCAGAAGAATCCAAGTTCCCTGTCAGCCGTCCAGATGATCGAGCCATCCATTCCGGACGCCCATCTGTCCATTGTTCTATCCGTCCAAACGACGTGCCATTCCGTCTGGACGCTAGACAGATCAGCATCATCCGTCCGGACGAAGTGTTCATTCCGTCTGGACCCTATACTGTATCGAGAAGTTTTTGTGCCAGCTTGCATCCGTCTGGACGTTTCAGCAACACATCCGGACGCCTCCCAGTACTCGATCAGCTCCTAATTTCTTCCGAAGTTCCAAGAAAGGTTAGATCAGTCAACCATCCGGACGATGTGGTATCCCGTCCGGACGCGCGTCTCCTTAAGGCAAGAATCGCAATTCAAATATGACCGTCCGGACGTCTGACAGCTATGGTCCAGACACGCGTGCATCAAAGAAGTAATTGTCGCTTCGACTTCAACCGTCTGGACAACTGCCTATCATGGTCCGGACGCGCGCATTACCGATATGGAAATTACGTGTTGAAGAAAAGCCGTTCGGACGCTCATCCCCCATGGTCTGGACGCTCGAGAGCCTTATAAGGAAATTACTTGCAGCAAACGTGCGACCGTCCGGACGATGTACCATCCCATCTGGACTATGCCCTTAAACAGGAAAGATTTCTCCGCGAATTTTTCAGAAAATCTTGTCGCACAGTTGTCCGTCCGGACGGCCCATGTCCACCCTCCGGACGGTGCCCAGGTATATTTTGCCTGACGCTCATTTGAGCCCCCAGCCTATAAATAGAGGCCCCTGGGCATTGAGAACTGCAAGAATTCGGTGTGAATTCCATTAGAGCTCAAAGAAGTCATCAATCCCTCTGAAGCCGTTTTACAAGTGTGCTGTGCTGTAAACCGAAGTCTATCTTAGAGGTCGGCTCTAAGGTAAGGAGTTCCATTGAAGACCTCTTCAGGTAGGAGAACCTGGTTGGGAAGCGTTCGTGTTGGGTTACACGTCAGAGATCAAGGTACGACCACTGCATCGGTACATGTGAGTGTTACTGTCTTGTATCTAGCTATGTCTTCTGAATAGTGGAATTCCTGGGTTTGGCTGCCCCGGAGTGGTTTTTCTCTTAACTAAGTTTCCACTTCGTCAACAAAAATCTATGTGTCATTTACTTTCCGCTGTGCTTTAATTTTTGTTGACACTTACGCACACACTTTATTTTTAGAAGTCAATTCAATTTTCAATATATATCAATCATCTATCAAACAAATCATTATTTATAGACCCTCATCTCTTTATACTTATTATTATCCATCACTTCATTCTGTTTGAAACAATCACTTATAACAATCTTAAAATCTTAGTTCATAATTTGATGACGAGACTATATGACCAATACCACCAAATATGAACTTGAAGGATTAAAATATATTATAAGGATAATAAGAGTAAACACGATCAACTCATGAAAGTCGTAAGATCAGTCATTAGAACAATAAAATATAAATACGATCAACTCATGAAAGTCATAAGATCAATCATGAGGACAATAAAATGTAAAAGGAAATATAAATACGATCAACTCATGAAAGTCATAAGATCAGTCCTGAGGACAATAAAATGTAAAATGAAATATAAATACGATCAACTCATGAAGCCATGAGGACAATAAAATGAAAAAGGAAATATAAATACGATCAACTCATGAAGCCATGAGGACAATAAAATGAAAAAGCAGTTTATATTACTCTTTACTTTAATTCTTTTATCTTGTAAGCTTATTGGGTCTTTAAACAATTCATAAAAACAAGTAATGAAATCAAATAGTAAGAAGGAGATGCCAAGTGGTTCATAAGATATTCCTTTGAAAGTTTCACGTTCAAACTATATCATTCGAGTTTTTTGGACTCGATATAGCGGAAGTGAATCAAACGCTTTCTTAGGAATATCCAAGAAGTCACTCCATGCATCAAGATCACTTACCAAGTTGATTTGGAGAGAGAACCCTTTAACAACACCAAGGTGGCCGTGTGGTAGAAGGAGAGAAAGAGGGAGAGAAAACTAAAGTACAAGCTTTGATGAAAGTTGTCTATGATTTGTATGGAAAGGCTAAGACCCTTGCATAATTATTAATAGGAGGAAATTAGGGGTGTTAAGGTGCAAAATGTAATAAAATAATTAGCTTATTGGATAATGTCTTGCAAACTAGGCCTTACTTTATTATTTATTTGGATTTTAGAATTTTCGTCCAACTAGAGGGCAGCCTACTCCGAGAATTATTTAGATGGTCAACCCTATTCCGATTGACTTGAAATTTTGAGGGTAGATAGAGGACTTCAATACAAACACTTTCTATTTTTGGTTCGACTCATTTCGAGTTCGTTTTGACTTAGTTCCGGTCAAGTCAAAGTTTCTGTCTATAAAGCCAAAATATCTTTAAACCACTTTTTGCGTTCACACTTGCTTTATTGATTTTTCTTTCTTGTCATGATTACTCTTGAGATATTCTAGCTTCATTAATACTTCTTGTTTTTAATACAAAAATGTTTCTAGAAGCATGGAGATATTTTTCTTTGACAGTTTTTCGTTTAATATCAACAGTTGGGTTATTTAAGCACCAGTTTTGGATAAAAAAGTCAATTGTCACTAAATTGAATTCTGACTTTACAGGATACAAGTATAAACAATATATATACTATATTGAGTAATTATAAGCCATAAAAACATATTTATCAAGCCTAAATTTAAAGGTCAAAGTTTAACTAAAAGTGCCACTTGGCACCTAAATAGTCAACTACAAATCCAAAAAGTCAACATGTGGACTTTTCACAAAATTTTACCATGTGATAGATATTTCTATTGTGAGCACCACGGTCTTTGAATTAACTAAATCTGAGTCTCTTTGACCTGTTTTCAGTGCAATCAAAGTTTAAAGCTTCAATGTTAGTTTTAAGTTTTTAAGGGTTTTTAGGTTTTGATCTTTTAATTTTTCAAAACAACTTTAGGTTTGCTTATAAAAACCTATGGATATTGTCTCCTCAACAATATCAATGGTTTCTTAAGAGCTTGAAATTACTGGGCGTTACATCCTACTCACCTTATCGGAATTTCGTCCCCGAAATTTGTAAACTAAGTTATGCCAAAAAAAAAAAAAAACAAAACAAAACAAATTTACACTAAGTAAGAGAAATTTCAAGCAGAGATGTTACTTACCTTAATCATCTTCAAAGTCACTGAGACATGGCTTAGTGGAAGACTGAGGTAACTCTCTCTAGTTGATCTTGGGACATGGTTTGATGTATGTTGTGCAAATATCTACCTAAATAAATACGCAAATACTTGTACGTTTTACTCGAAAGTGCACAAGATCAAAACGATAGTATAGTAGGCAAATACGAGATCATTCCCACGAGGATTGATAAATTATGCTTAAAAAGAATTCCTTAATAATTGAGACGAGTGAAAAGCAATAAAAATATTAATCAGATCAAATAAGAGAAGAGATAAAAATATTGAAGAAATATAATATGAAATAAGGTAGGGCTTCGATATCCACCGCTAATCATACTCAATTAAGATTCACAATGCCAATGCTACCATCATAACTTGATACTTAATGCTTACCAGCCACAAGGGAATGGTATCTTCTCCTAAAGCTATTGATTTCCCTGAGCAACGAGTGAGGCATGGTATCTACTCTAACTCTTTTCTTCATTGAAGGATTTAGCATGGTATCTACTAATTTGTTCTTCAAGAAAGCATAAATTTATGGAAATCGGTAAACACACTCAGATTGGAACATGGTGTCTATTCCAGTTGTCTTTATGTTGATTAATCCAAGAACCTGTGATGGGGTTCTTTTGTTACTTTATTATGCCCAAGACTCGGTCATCCAAATTGACATAAATAACAAATCCATACCACATGCATATGATGATCAAGCATAAACATGAGAGGAATTCAAGAAAATAGGAAATAATCAAGTTAAGCTTCAATATATGAATTGTAGCAAAGGCGCCAATTGAAAACCTTAACGAGACATAATTAGGGCTTCAATCGAGCCCTAACTAAAGTATTAGTTACACATAAATTAGATGGAAATCATCCTCATAAGAAAATAATAAAGGAAAAGAAAGAAAATAAAAACTATAAAAAACCTCCTTCTCGATGTAGCCCTTGATTCTTCTTCAAAGCTTGTGTCTCTTTTCTTTAAAGGCTAGAGGCCTATTTATAGGGATTAGAGAAGCTCTAGAAGCTCTAGAATTCCTATTACAATTCTAAGTAAGTCTTCTAGTCCAAATAGAATAATTACAAGTCTTTTTCTTTTCTGAAATTTCTATCCAAGTAGGAAAAGGATTCCAAAATTCATACAAATTTGCGGTCTCTTATTACGGGGTAATTTTGGCATGGTAAACGTCTGAATTAGGAAAAATCTATTTCTTACATATTTGTTGAATTTTCTCTTATCTTTCGAACGCCACAAATTTTGTTGCAATCTAATATTTAAACCAAAAGTTATGATTAAATTACTAAGACGTGCTCATTCTGGATTCTTTCCGAAAATAACAAATTTTTGCCAACTTCTCTTTCCTTAAATTTAAAATTGATTGGAATTGAATCTATCCAAAAAGTGAGTTTGCTGACTTCATTATAATCTTGGAATTTGATGGATTTCTTCTAAAGCCTGTAAAATACAAGAAAACACAAAAACAACACAAAACATCAAACTATAACAAAACTATGAGCTTAACATATATGTAAATTAAGGGACTTGAGTGTGTAACATTCAGCACTTATCACACCCCCAAACTTACATATTGCTAGTCCCTTAGAAATGCAAAATTGAAAATAAAATGAAAACTAAAACAATAACTACTCTACCTCCTCTGTCGCGGGAAACACGATTGCATTTAGCGTATGCAATAAGCCTTTTAAACCCCTAGGACTCCCTAGTGGACGAGTGAAGTCTTGTGAGGGTTTGCCATGAATGATACCCACAAACATTATGCCAAAATTCATGTTTATTCCAAAGAGTTAAGTGTCACCAAAATTATGATTCTCATTCATTAGCAAGCTTAGAAAGATAAACTCCATCTTCAATATAAAATAGAATTCCAAAATCTAACCACTTACAAACGACAAGCTCATCATCATAAGTTCAAATCAGTGTAAGGTGAACTAACACATAATCATGAGGCTTCAAATTAATTCCAATGTGCAATGATTCAATATCTCAAAATTCACTGGGATCCCCATCTAATTGAATACCAAGGCATAATAGCAAGAGCTTTATTCTTTTTTTTTTTTTGGTTAGACTGTGCAATGCTTTAGTTCTCTTAAGCTTTCTAATTGACCCATGTAACGAGTATTAGGCTAATGCTCCCAAACCAGATGGTTTTAAGGCACTAAGTGTTGAAACACCCCTTAGAGCTTACAAACTCGAGTCAAAAAGGCTACAGAACTAAACTAGTCATGACTTTAACCAATCTGAATTTCTCACTTTTTGACGTGAACATTCAATACTTAATGAGGCAAGAAAGGTTTTATATATATATATGTCAAGGTATCCATCCAACAAGTCACCCAACTTCATCCAAGACATTGAAAATACACAATTAGGTTCATTTATCATACCTCACAAATTATATGCTAATGTGCTTGTGATAGTGTAGATTGAAACAAATGAACCCTTAGATGCCAAAAGTAAGTAGTAGGACTTTAGAATCAATTTCAAATGATCATGTGTTCAACATTCTAAGCTCATCAATGAAATTCAAATCACAATTTTTAGATCAACCAAAGTCTTTAAAAAATAACATGAATATGCAGTTTCAATTTTTTATTTTTTTTTAACAAAAAGTGTGTGTCCCATACCCCCAAACTTGAATTACACATTGTCCTCAATGTGTAGATAGAATGGAAAGATCATACCCGAGAAATGAGAAAACTGATTGGACTAGGTATGGCGCATAGCATACTCCCAAACTTGAATGCAGACACACTTTTCCTGAAAAACAAAACTATGAAGGGGAAAAAAATTATGACAAGATGGGTTGCCTCCCATGAGCACTAAGTTTAACGTCTTCAGCCAGACAAAGGAAAACCAAAAAGAATAAAAAAAAATCAAAACAAATAAAAAGTTTAAAGGATATGGCAGTGTCAGTGCAGGATGTGGCCTCAGTATCACTGATCGGGGTAGAGGCGCTCGAGCCTAATCTGAATTTCGCTCGAGAGCAGGATAGGCAGTGTTCAGAACTGGATGTAATTCCAGATCTTCTTCTTGAGGTTGAAAGTCGGTCTCAAAGTAAGGTTTCACTCTATGCCCATTCACCATGAAAGTGTGATTTTTTTCTTTGTTATGAACTTCTAGTGCTCCATGAGAGAAAACCTTAGTAACAGTGTACGAACCATACCACCGAGATTTAAGCTTACCTGGAAAAAGTCGTAATCTGGAATTGTATAGTAATACATTTTGGCCTACATGAAACTCTTTTCTAACAAGTTGCTTGTCATGATATGCCTTAGTCCGTTCCTTGTAGATCTTTGCATTTTCATAGGCATCATGTCTCAATTCTTCAAGCTCAACCAATTGCAATTTTCGCTTTTCACCTGCTTGCTTCATATTGAAATTGAGTTGCTTTATGGCCCAGTATGCTCGATGCTCCAGCTCTACAGGTAAATGGCAGGCCTTCCCGAAGACTAACCGATATGGTGACATACCAATTGGGGTCTTGTAAGCAGTCCGATAAGCTCATAGTGCATAATTTAAGCGCAAAGACCAATCCTTTCTGTTAGTGTTCACCGTCTTCTCCAGGATGCTCTTGATTTCTCTATTGCTGATCTCCACCTGTCCACTGGTCTGGGGATGATATGGAGTACCTACCTTATGTGTGATCCCGTACTTCTTTAGCAAAGAAGCGAAAGGGTGATTGTTAAAATGTCTTCCTCCATCACTAATGATTGCTCTTGGTGTCCCAAATCGAGTGAAAATATATTCCTGCAAGAACTTCACAACAACTCGATGATCATTAGTTTTAGAGGGGACAGCCTCGACCCATTTAGACACATAATCAACCCCCACTAGAATATATAAAAATCCACAGGAGTTAGGGAAAGGGCCCATGAAATCAATACCCCATACGTCAAAGAGTTCGACCTCTTGAATATTCTGTAATGGCATTTGATTTCGGGAAGAGATGTTCCCTGTTCTTTGGCATCTGTCACAAGCACTGCAAAACCCAAAAGCATCTTTAAATATAGTAGGCCAAAAGAAACCTGCTTGTAATACCTTCAGTGCTGTCTTCTTTGCTCCGAAGTGTCCTCCACAGGCAAGCTGATGGCAATGCTGTAAAATGCTGGTATGCTCTCCCTCGGGCACACATCTCCGGATGATTTGATCAGGACAAAATTTGAATAGATAAGGTTCATCCCAATGGTATTGTCTAGATATAGATATTAATCTCTTCCTTGCTTGACTAGACATACTTGGGGGAAAAACCTTTGTAGTGATGTAGTTCACAATGTCTGCATACCAAGGAGGGTGGACATTGATGGCAAATAATTGCTCGTCCGGAAATTGTTTGCCTAAGGGGAGCTCACTCCTTTCTTCTTCATGAAGTAACCTGGACAAATGATCTGCAACCACATTTTCACTTCCTTTTTTATCCCTTATTTCTAGATCAAATTCTTACAGTAGTAAGACCCATCGAATCAATCTAGGTTTTGCATCCTTCTTTGCAAACAAGTATCTGAGAGCAGCATGATTAGTGAAGATGATGACTTTAGATCCAATCAGATATGATCTAAACTTTTCCAATGCAAAGATGACTGCTAAAAGCTCTTTTTCAGTGGTAGAATAATTTAGCTGAGCATCATTTAAGGTTCTAGAAGCATAATAAATAGCATGAGGTACCTTATCAACTCGCTGGCCTAAAACAGCTCCCAAGGCAAAATCGCTGGCATCACACATAAGTTCGAATGGAAGGTTCCAATTTGGTGCCATCATGATTGGTGTAGATGTAGGTAGTTTTTTCAATAAATTGAAAGCATCCATGCACTCGTCAGTCCATACAAACTTTGCATCTTTGGCCAACAGTGCGCAGAGGGGTCTAGAAATCTTGGAGAAATCCTTGATGAATCTTCTATAAAATTCGGCATGCCCCATAAAACTTCCTATTCCCTTTACCGTCATAGGCGGAGGGAATTTGGAGATGATGTCAATCTTTGCCCTATCAAACTCAATACCTTTGCTAAAAATACCATGACCCAGCACGATGCCTTGTTGTACCATGAAATGGCACTTTTCCCAATTAAGCACTAGATTGCAGTCTTCACACCTTTTGAGAACAATCTGTAGATGATGGAGGCATTCATCAAAGTTAGAGCCAAAAACACTAAAATCATCCATAAATACCTCAATGAATTTTTCCACCATGTCTGAAAAAATGCTCATCATGCATCTTTGGAATGTAGCGGGTGCATTGCATAATCCAAATGGCATCCTCCAGTAGAGGAAAGTGATCTTTTCGGGTCTCCTTGTTTAGCCTTCGATAGTCAATACATACCCTCCATCCGGTGGTAATTCTTGTAGGTACCAGCTCATCTTCTTCATTCTTCACCACTGTAATTCCACTCTTTTTCAACACTACTTGAATCGGACTTACCCATTTGCTATCTGAGATGGGATAGATAATGCCAACATCTAGCAATTTGAGAACTTCATCTCTAACCACCTGCTTCATGTGAGGGTTAAGTCTTTTTTGTGCGTCCCTAGTTGGCCTTGCTTCATCTTCAAGGAGAATTTTGTGCATGCATTTGGAAGGGCTTATACCTTTGATGTCAGCAATAGTCCACCCTAGTGCAGTTTTATGATCTCTCAGAACTCTTAAAAGCTTCTCCTCTTCCCCCAAGCTTAATTCTGAAGCAATTATTACTGGTAATGTCTGATTGTCTCCCAGGTAGGCATATTTCAAATGGGATGGAAGTTGTTTCAGCTCTAAGATTGGTGCCTGAACAGTAGATGGAACAAGAGTTGTGTTAGTTGGCATAAGCGATTCAAAGGGAGGTGCATACTTACATGGATGAGGTGGAGAGGCTTCAAGGAATTGAACGGCTTCAATGATATCATCATTAATATTCTCACAATTTGACTAAATGTCTTGCCTTGTGAAACTGTGAGTGAGAGTGGCTTCCATTGGATCACTATGATGTACCTGAAAAACTTTCTCCACAACATTTTGAATTTCACAGATATTAAAGCAATCAAGGTTGTCTATGGGTAATTTCAATGCATCAAAGACCTTGAATTCAATTTTCTCCCCATTAACTATCATGCTCACCGTACCCTTTTTTACACAAATTTTTGTATCAGCACTTCTCATAAAGGGTCTTCCCAAAATAATAGGTAAAGGTAATGGCATAGGGGATTCTTCCATATCTAGCACAATAAAATGAGCAGGTAAAATAAATTGATCTACCTTTACCAAGACATCTTCCAAGATACCTCTCGGTCTTTTAATGCTTCTGTCTGCCAATTGTAAGGTGATTGAGGTTGGTTGGAGCTCCCCCAAACCTAATGTCTCATATATAGTGTATGGTAGCAGATTGATACTTGCTCCCAAATCCAGCAATGCACGATCAAAAAGTTGGTCACCAATCTTGTAAGGAATAGTGAAACTACCTGGATCTTTCAGCTTTGGTGGCAACTTCCTCAATAATACAGCACTTACCTCTTCTGTTAAAGCAACCTTTTCATGATCCTGAAACTTCCTTTTATTAGTGCAACAATCCTTTAAAAATTTAGCATAAGAAGGGATTTGTTGAATTGCATCTAATAAAGGAATGTTTATTTCAACTTTTCACAAAGTTTCAAAAATGTCCATAAGTTGCTTTTCTTTCTTTGCCTTTACTAACCTTTGAGGGAAGGGTGGTGCATTCACCTTCTCCTTTTCTCTTACCTTTGATGTTGTGGCCTCAATTGGCGATGCCGGTATTGTCTCATCAAGTTCTATCCCCACCTTGTTGTCAATGGTCTTCCCACTTCTGAGAGTTGTTATAGCCTTGAGTTGCTCGTGGCCCCTTGGATTGGGTATTGTTTGGGCTGAAAATTCGCCCATTTTTCTCTCGCTTTTCTCTCGCTTAGGTCTTTGGCCAACTGCCCCACTTGTGTTTCCAATCTTTGGATAGCTTGACTTGTAGTGGCCTCCAATTTTGAATAGCTTGACTAGTCTGAGTGTTGCTCTGTTGTTGTGCAGTCATAAATTGGAGTAGAGCACTTTCGAGGTCATTCTTCTTTGGCTCTGGATTTGGTTGGACCACTTGTGGTGGAGCTTGATAGTTATTTCCTTGCTGGAAATTCTTTGCTGCCCTTGTGGATTCTGCACATTCTTATTGTTACTCCATGAAAAATTGGGGTGATTTCACCACCCTGCATTGTAAGTGTTGGAGTATGGATTGTTCTTTAGAGGATAGTTATTCTGTCCCACATAGTTTGCTTGCTCTTGATCTGTGAAAGAAGACATGGGGCAAGTCTCAGTGGTGTGGTCAGAGTGAGAACATATGGCACATACCTCAATTTGAGCAATCTGTTGAATGGGAGAGATGTGATGAGTAGTCATGGCTTTTACTAGCATATCCAGTTTCCTCTCCATGGTAGCCATCTGAGTTTGAACGCCATTATTGACATTTACTTCATAGATGCCCTTTCCTTTAAGTCCTTGTCTTTTTCTGGATGAAAACTGTTGGGAGTTTTTGCTTAGAGTCTCAAAGAGTTCGATGGCCTCTTTGCTATTTTTCTCCATTAGCACGCCTCCACAAGCTGAATCTACAAGACTTTTGTTAGAATTATTTAAACCTTCATAAAAAGCTTGTACCTGATCGTCTTGAGATAGATTATGATGTGGGCATTTTAGAAATAGCTCATTGAAGTGCTCCCACGCCTCAAAGAATAGGTCTCCATCTTTTTGTTGGAAGGTTTGAATCTCCCTCCTCAATTGCTTAGTCCTTTGGGCTGGAAAGAACTTTTTCAAGAACTTTGTGGCCAACTCCTCCCAATTATGAATAGACCCTGCAGCCAAAGAATTTAACCATAACTTAGCATTATCTTTTAAGGAAAATGGAAAAATAATTAACCTGATTCCTTCTGCATCTAAGCCATGGATGTTTTGTGTCTTGCAAAGATCAAAGAAGTCTCGAATATGAAGATAAGGATCCTCCGTAGGTGTGCCTCTATAGTGTGGAACCATGCTCAGCAGGTAGGGAGATAAATTGAAATTGCTTTGCACATTCGACTGGAAAGCAATGCAAGAGGGCTGATCTAGATTCTGTGGTATGAAAGAACTCTTCATGGGCTTCCGCTCCGGTGGATTCTCTACACGTACTTCTGCCATCTCTTCCTCAACTTTGAATATATTTTCTGATTTTGAGGTTTCTCTTGGTTGTCGAATAGTGCGTTCGATCTCTGGATCGTATGGAATAACGTCTGAATTTTGAGATCGACGACCTTGCATAGACAGAAAATTCTGTAACCGTGGATAGCAGCTTCAGTACTACTGTTTGGAAGAACTGTGCTCGAGCGTATATGGCTTGTGCGCTCGTCCGCAATACCAAATTCGAAATTCTACAGAAAAGAACTCAGAAACGGATGAGAATTTTTAATTTTAATTTTAATTTTAATTTTAATTTTTTTAATGACTAGAAACAAAAATAAGAAAATAAAAGGAAAGACTTTTAAAACACAATTAACACAATCCTTGGCAACGGCACCAAAAACTTGTTGTGCAAATATCTACCTAAATAAATAGGCAAATACTTGTACATTTTACAAGCAAGTGCACAAGATCAAAACGATAGTATAGTAGGCAAATACGAGATCATTCCCACGAGGATTGATAAATTATGCTTAAAAAGAATTCCTTAATAATTGAGACGAGTGAAAAGCAATAAAAATATTAATCAGATCAAATAAGAGAAGAGACATAATTAGGGCTTCAATCGAGCCCTAACTAAAGTATTAGTTACACATAAATTAGATGGAAATCATCCTCATAAGAAAATAATAAAGGAAAAGAAAGAAAATAAAAACTATAAAAAAACCTCCTTCTTGATGTAGCCCTTGATTCTTCTTCAAAGCTTGTGTCTCTTTCTTCAAAGGCTAGAGGCCTATTTATAGGGATTAGAGAAGCTCTAGAAGCTCTAGAATTCCTATTACAATTCTAAGTAGGTCTTCTAGTCCAAATAGAATAATTACAAGTCTTTTTACTTTTCTGAAATTTCTATCCAAGTAGGAAAAGGATTCCAAAATTCATACAAATTTGCGGTCTCTTATTACGGGGTGATTTTGGCATGGTAAACGTCCGAATTAGGAAAAACCTATTTCTTACATATTTGTTGATTTTCTTTTATCTTTCTAACGCCACAAATTTTGTTGCAATCTGATATTTGAACCGAAAGTTATGATTAAATTACTGAGACGTGCTCATTCTGGATTCTTTCCGAAAATAACGAATTTTTGCCAACTTCTCTTTCCTTAAATTCAAAATTGATTGGAAGTGAATCTATCCAAAAAGTGAGTTTGCTGACTTCATTATAATCTTGGAATTTGATGGATTTCTTCCAAAACCTGTAAAATACAAGAAAACACAAAAACAACACAAAACATCAAACTATAACAAAACTATGAGCTTAACATATGTAAATTAAGGGGCTTGAATGTGTAACATTCAGCACTTATCAATGTACAGAGTTTTCAACTTTATTTTAACTCCATGATATTTAACAATTATCAAAAAGGGTGTAAGAAAAATAATATTTTTCAAATCATACTATCTTTACCTGGGTATTTGGTTTTATATAGTACCATGATCTATTTTATGGGCTCGACATACCGACTACGACATGTTTCCATAGTTACTACTCGCAAACTGTATTAAAGACAATTACTACCGTATAGTAAGTAAAAGTTATTTAATTATAATTACTACGTCATAAATCACAAAAGTATTAAACATACCTACTTCAAAATGGCTCAGGGGAATAGATACGGGTATTTGCTTCTTATCTCTTGTTCTAAGTCCCAAGAAGCTTCTTCAACATCATGGTTCTGCCATAGAACTTTTATTAGTGGTATTGTCTTTGTCCTCAGTTGTTGAACTTTCCGATCCAAGATCTGCACCGGCTTCTCTTCATATTTCAAATCTGCTTGAACTTGTAAAGGTTCAAAGTCTATCATGTGTAACGGGTCATGCATGTACTTTTGTAGTGTGGAAACGTGGAATACGTTGTGTACACCAGCTAGGTTAGATGGTAATTCGACTCTATAGGCGATCGGACCTACGACCTCCGTCACTAAAAAGGGACTGATATACCTTGGACTTAGCTTTCCCTTTGTACCGAACCGCATGACTCCCTTCATTGGTGATACCTTCAGAAATACTTGATCACCGACTTCGAATTCTAGCTTGCGTCGTCGTGTATCAGCATAACTCTTTTGGCGACTCTGTGCGGCCAGCATCAACTTTCGAATTAGGGTAATCTTGTCTTTAGTATCCTGGATTATCTCCTGTCCTACTAGTTGTCTTTCCCCAACTTCATCCCAATTGCTTGGCAAGTTGATTAGGGGTAGGCGTTGAGTTTGTTGACGCACTCTGTGATTTCCTACTCAAAGCGTCTGCAACTACATTTGCTTTCCCTGGATGGTATAGAATATAGCAGTCGTAGTCTTTTAACAATTCTAACCACCTACGCTGACTCATGTTCAATTCTTTTTGAGAGAAGATATATTTTAGACTTTGATGATCAGTATAAATTTCAACCTTCTAACGAAAAAAGATAATGTCTCCAAAATTTGAAAGCAAAAACTATAGCAGCTAGTTCATGGTCATGAGTAGGATAGTTTCTCTCGTGGTCCTTCAACTGTCTAGAGGCGTAAGCTATAACTTTATCTTGCTGCATGAGTACACACCCTAGTCCTTTAAGAGAGGCATCACTAAAAACTACGAATTTCTCAGACTCTCTTGGCAATACAAGGACAGGTGCAGTTACTAACCTCTTTTTCAGCTCTTGAAAGCTTGCTTCGTACTTATCGTTCCATTGAAAATGAGCGTTCTTCTTAGCGAGGGAGGTCAAAGGGTCGGAAAGATTGGAAAAACCTTCTACGAATCTTCGGTAGTAACCTGCCAATCCAAGAAAGCTGCAGATTTCATGGACATTGGTTGGCCGCTCCCAGTTGACGACAACCTCAACTTTGCTAGGATCAATTGCTATTCTATCTTTTGAGATAACGTGCACTAAGAATGAAACTTTCTCCATCCGAAATTCTCACTTCTTAAGTTTAGCAAATAACTGCTTTTCCTTTAAGAGAGGCATCACTAAAAACTATGAATTTCTCAGACTCTCTTGGCAGTACAAGGACAGGTGCAATTACTAACCTCCTTTTCAGCTCTTGAAAGCTTGCTTCGCACTTATCGTTCCATTGAAAATGAGCGTTCTTCTTAATGAGGGAGGTCAACGGGCCGGAAAGATTGGAAAAACCTTCTACGAATCTTCGGTAGTAACCTGCCAATCCAAGAAAGCTGCGAATTTCATGGACGTTGGTTGGCCGCTCCCAGTTGACGACAGCCTCAACTTTGCTAGGATCTGCTATTCCATCTTTTGAGATAACATGCCCTAAGAATGAAACTTTCTCCATCCAAAATTCGCACTTCTTAAGTTTAGCAAATAACTGCTTTTCCCTTAGAACATTTAGTACTGTTTTCAGATGCTCTTCGTGCTCTTGATAATTAGTCGAGTAAATTAAAATATCATCATAAACAGAACTACTAACAAATCGAGGTACATATGGAAAACACGATTCATTAGATCCATAAATACCGACAATGCGTTTGTCACCCCAAAAGGCATGACTCGGAATTCGTAATGACCATACCTCGTTCAAATCATCTTCTTTTGCACATCTTCTTTATTTACCTTAAGTTGATTGTATCCGGATCAAAGGTCGATTTTCGAGAATACTTTGGCTTCTTTTAATTGGTCGAACAAGTCGTCAATTCTTGGTAAAGGATATTTATTCTTTATGTTAATGCGGTTTAGCTCCCGGTAGTCTATGCATAGTCGCATAGTCCCATCTTTCTTCTTGACAAACAATACCGGTGCTCCCCACGGTGATACGCTTGGGCGTATAAATCCTCTATCCAAAAGTTCTTGGAGTTGTTTCTTTAGCTCTTTCAACTCGGCGGGAGCCGTATGATAAGGTACTTTGTGAATGGGTTGAGTTCCCGGAATCAAATCGATGGTAAACTCAATCTCACGATCAGGTGGCAATCCTGTCGCAGCTTCAGCCAACACGTCTGGGTAATCGCACACCACTGGAATATCTTCCAACTTTCTCTTAGCTTCGGGTTTCGCCGTCACATATGCTAAGAACGCTGATGCTCCTTGTCGAATATTCCTTGTAGCTTGTATTGTGGAGAGTAGCGGTGGAGTAGCTCGCGTACAAGATCCGTTGAATTTAAATCTTTCAACAACTGGTAATTGAAAAACAACTACCTTCTTTCTACAATTTATACTCGCATAATACCTTGATAACCAGTCCATGCCTAGGATTACATCATATCCTAGAGATTTAAACACTAATAGATTGATGGGTAAGTTCCTTCCTTTTATAACGATTGGACAGTTCTCCACCATTTTATCGCATACGACTTTCTTTCCTCCAGGGGCTTCAACCGTAAGATTTTGTACTAAAGGTCGTGTACTAACATGACGTAATTTAATGTATGCTTCAGAAATGAATGAATGTGTAGCTCCTGAATCAAAAAGAGTACACGCAAGGATACCAAACAAAAAGATGGTACCTGTCACAACATCGTTAACACCTCGTTCTTCTTCTTCGTCTACCTCAACTGGAGTTAAGGTATACACCCTCGCTTGGGCGGGTTGCCTTGGTGGGTATGTCACCTACGACGCTGCTCACCTCTTTAGTTCGTAAGCGGCGGATGATTCGCGCATTCCTCTTTCAGCAAATGATGCTATATCGACCAGTTTGACAAAGTCTCTGATTTCGTGGCACATGACTCTTTCCTTAATACGAGGATTAAGGCCATTTTCGAAACGTTCTGCCTTTGATTCTTCATCAAGGATTAGGTTGAGGCCAAACCTTGCTAGTTCAATAAACCTAGAGGAATATTGCTCTACCGTCATAGCGCCTTGTACTAGATTCTGGAATTCGATGGCCCGCATCTGCCTTTGTGCCCTCAAAAAGAAGCGCCCATTGAATTCTTCTACAAACCTATCTCAAGGGATAGCAACTCCACGTCCCAACTCTATTCCTAAGTCCTTTCTTAGACTTCCACCATCTTGCAGCTTCATCAGTTATCCTTAGTCCTGTATACCTAACCTTTTGCTCATCAGTACAGCCCAGTGTCTCATACAATAACTGGATATCCGTAATCTTGGCTTCAGCTACTAACGGTCCCTGTGCTCTATCAAAAAGTCGAAATTGCTGGCTAGCAAAATCACACAAAGAGCAACCTACTTGTTCTAATCGGCCGGCAGGCTGTGGAATTATTGCCACTACTTCGGCAAACTGCCTAGTAGTTTCAGCCATAAATTGAGCTAAGGCCGGATGCACTCCATCATTAATGGTGGAGGTGGAGGTGGGAATTCGTCATCACGGTTGCCATGATATGTCCGTTCATAGAACCATGTTCATGAAGCCTATCATGTCTCATAATCATACTCAATCTATTTGTGGGGGTAAAGGGGTAAATCAGTCTATACCTACATGTCACCACTGTGGTATTACTTGTCATATTTGGCCAAATTGTTTCCAGATTAGGTCTCAAAAACCCTGAAACAAAACTCTTGTCCCTAGAAAAGATGAACCAAGTTTTGAAGAACAAGTTGAAATGTTAAGTGATCAAGTTTAGCTCATTAGTGAGAAGTTAGCATACCTCACCCCCAATGAGCAAAGATCTATCCTGGTCAATAATCATAAGAAAGCTTCCAAACAAGTCTGGGTCAAAAAGGAAGATAATCTATGTTTAGTTTCTCGTACTGCACTGAAAATTCTTGATACTTGTTTGTGGTATTTGGATAGTGGCTGTTCTAAACACATGACAGGTGACAAGACTTTACTGAAAGAAGTTCAGATGGGCAAAGGTGGACGGATCACCTATGGAGATGGAAGCCAATCCAAAGTCATTGGAAAAGGAATCATCGACATTCCAGGTCTCGGAACATCTCAGGAAGCTTTATATGTAGAAAGGCTCAAGGCAAATATCCTCAACATTAGCCAATTTTGCAACAATGATTTGGTGGTGCAATTCTCCAAAAAGAAATGTAACATATTTGATAGCAGTGGCAAATGGCTTATGGGGGGAAAAAGAACTGCTGACAATTGCTTTGGTCTTCCTGGCCTTACTACTGATCCTCAGATTTTCTGCAACAAGGTAACCATAGATGATAGTGAGCTATTGCACCAAAGGTTAGGGCATCTGAATTTCTCCGATATGTTGAAAATTGCAGGCAAAGACATTGTTAAAGGTCTGCCCAAAATGGAGAAGACTGGAAAAGGAATCTGTGGTTCTTGCCAACTAGGGAAACAGACTCAAGCAGCTCATAAGAAGACCTCAGGTATTCAACCTTCCAGAAATTTAGAATTACTGCACATGGATCTCATGGTTCCACTAGAACTGCTTGTCTAGGTGGGAAAAGGTATATTCTGGTAATTGTGGATGATTTCTCTCGATATACATGGGCTATTCCTATTCGAGAAAAATCTGATGCTTTTGATGCAGCTCAACATTTATTCAAGAAGATTCAGGTTGAGCAAAATTGCCAAATCATGAGAATCCGCAGTGATCATGGAAGAGAATTCAAAAATTCCAAGTTCGAAGAGTTCTGTCTCTCATATGGAATCAAGCAAGAATTTTCTTCTCCTATCACTCCTCAGCAGAATGGAGTAGTTGAAAGAAAGAACAGGGTAATTCAGGAGATGGCTCGTGTGATGATCCACTTTAAGAATCTTCCTCAACACTTTTGGGGAGAAGCTGTAAACACTGCGTGTCATATTATCAACAAAGTCTTTCTAAGCCTGAAACAAGCAAGACTCCCTATGAAATTTGGCGAGGTAAAAAGCCCATGGTAAAGTATTTTAGAACCTTTGGAAGTAAATGCTATATCCTTCGTGACAGGTAGAATCTTGGGAAATTTGATCCGAATAGTGATGAAGGCATATTTTTGGGATATTCCTATACCAGTCGTGCTTATAGAGTTTTCAATAAAAGAACATAGACTGTAATGGAATCCATAAATGTCGTCATTGATGATGAAGAAGTTGAAAGACCAAGTAGCGGGGAAGAAAATCAGCTTGCTCCAGTGGAAGTTTCTGATGGAACAACTGATAATGAGAAGGCATCTCCAAGTGTGTCTCCGGATGAGCCTCCTTCCCCTCTCCCCGCTTCAGATACAACGTCCAGTACTTCTGAAGATGAAGATGCTCCTGCAAATCCTCCCAAACGGTCATGGGTGAAGCACAATCATCCTCCACAGCAGCTCCTTGGGACCATAGATGAAGGGCGTAGGCTAAGAGGCAGAGTCATTCAGCCTAACAATGAAGAAGCCAATCAAGTCTCCTACAGCTGCTACCTTGCTCAGTCAGAACCTATGAAAGTTGATGAAGCCCTACAGGATGAAGGTTGGGTATCTGCCATGCATGATGAGCTCCATCAATTCACTAGAAATGATGTTTGGACCATGGTTCCCCGTCCTGTAGAACATAATATCATTGGTACTAAGTGGATTTTCAAGAATAAAACATATGAGCATGGCACTGTGGTTCGGAATAAAGCCCGCCTTGTTGCCCAGGGATACACTCAGATAGAGGGAGTAGACTTTGATGAAACCTTTGCTCTAGTTGCCAGGTTAAAGTCCATCAGAATTCTTCTCTCCATTGCTTGTCATCTTGGTTTTAAGCTGTATCAGATGGATGTAAAGAGTGCCTTTCTGAACGGTGTTCTTCAAGAAGAAGTTTATGTAGAACAGCCGAAGGGTTTTCAAATTCCTCATCATCCCCATCATGTGTACAAGCTGAAGAAGGCTTTATATGGGCTTAAGCAGGCTTCTCGAGCATGGTATGAGCATCTCACGGTTGTGCAAATTATAATACTCACAAGTGCACGAATCGTTTGCAATATAGTGTTATGCAAGTGTGAGGTCGATCCCACAGGGAATTGTGTTGCGAAAATTAATCTCTATTCAAACTAATCCTATTTTAACCTAGTTCCAAATTTAGGGATTTTTAACAAAAGAAAACATAAACAAAATTAATGAAAATAAAGGGGTCTAGGGTTTTGGAATCCACACTCACCAAATCGTAGCAACCTATTTTCATGCTCATCACACATATTTGAAGTTTTCACATGCAAAACTTAGGTATGCTCTACTTTGCTTCAAAAGTTGTTTAAATCATTCGATGAATCCATACTTGCACAAATCACAAAAGATATCTAGTTTTGACTAAATCATCAAATGTATCCATGGAATGAAACACAACGAATATCCAACATTTTGATAAATGAAAACCCAAGCCATCAATTTAATGAAACTATATCAAATCATCACTTGTATCCGGAAATCACAAGAGATATCCAACAATAATCTCAATAATTGAAGTAGAACAATGAGAAATCAAAACCCATAAACTCAAATAGCATAAACAAGCAAGAAAACTCAGTTTCTTTTCAATGGTGAGGTTTCCTCCTCAACCCTAGACGAAATTTCAGCTACACATAACTAAAGAAAGCATAAATAAACAACAAGAATGCATTAAAATCAAAGAAACTTACAAGGATTGAAGTTCTAGGTCAAAATTAAACCAAAAACCCTAAACTACAGTGAGAACGGCGCCTAGGGTGCTCCCAAGTGGCCTCCTCTCTAAAAAATGAGAAAAGAATGGTATTTATAGAGTTAGCTAGGGTTTCTGAAATTCTAGCTCCGAATTTCCCAGCAATTTTCGATCGATCAACTTCCCAGCAATTCCAAATTTCCAGCTTTTTATGTATTTTCACTTGAAAATTACCATTTTTCTCTTAATGTCCTACAAAAACGCAAAAACACCAAAACTAACCAAAACATCAGAAAATAACAAAGCTAAAGGTTTAACTAATGTAAATTAAGGGGTCCAAATATACAATATTTGGCACTCATCAAATACCCCCAAACTTACATTTTGCTAGTCCCTTAGCAAAACAAAATGAAAAACAAAATCAAAACAAGAAAGATAAATCCTCTTTCGTGGGAAAGACGATTCCATTTAGCGTATGCAACAAGCCTTTTAAACCCCTAGGACTCCCTAGTGGACGAGTGAAGTCTCGTGAGAGTTTGCCAGAAATGATACCCACAAACTTTGAAACACTATGTTGTCAATAAGAAAAAAAATTTACGCAAACCATGGTTCATACGTCATTGGCATGCTTAAAAAGACGAACCCCATCATCAACATCAACAGGGGATCCAACATCAAATCACTCATAAATGGACAATTAAGACATCAAATTTTCTTAAAAGTGTAGAGTGAAATTAACATGCAATCATGAGGTTTCATTTTAATCTCAAGATAAGTACCTCAAAAATCATTGGACTCCCTATCAAATGAAACAACCAAGGCAAGATATGCAAATTATTTTATTTTATATATATTTTTTTGTTTTTTGTTTTTTTTTTTTTTGTGTAGGCTGTGCAATGCTCGGCTCCCTTAAGCTTTCTAGTTGACCCATGTAACGAGTGTTGGGCCAGTGGCTCCCGAACCAGATGGTCTTAGGGCACTAGATGTAGAAACATCCCTAAGGGCTTAATTACTCAAGTCAAAAAGGCTACGAAGCCAAACTAGCCATACAATTAACCAAATTGAAATTCTCACCTTTTGACGCGAACACTCAATGCTTAGTGAGACAAGAGGCCTGGTTACTCAATGAAAAGCTCAAAATGATCTTTTTTGTTTTTCTTTTTTGTTTTTCTTTTTTAAATATCTTGCAAGCCAAGGTTATTTATCAATAGGTCATCCAACAATTCTCAAAATACACAATTAAGCACAAATTCATACCCCACAAATTACATGCTAATGTGCTCATGATAATTCAACTCAAACAAGTGAAGTCTCCCTAGCCCAAAAATAAGTCAAAAGACTCAAATTCCTAATGACATGATGTGTTCAAAACTTTAAGCAAGCCAATGAAATGCAAACCACAGTTACGGTTTAACTCAAACTTGACAACAATTTTTATTTTTATTTTTATTTTTATTTTTTTTTAGGAACAAAAAGACAACTAAAAATAACTAAACAAACAGAAAAAAAAATAAACAAACAAATAAACAGACAGAGTGTTTTTCCATACCCCCAAACTTGAATTACACATTGTCCTCAATGTGTAGTGTAGAAATACATTACCAGAAGTAAGGAAACATCAAGGTGTGAAAAGTCAAGGCGTCCCCCAAACTTAAACACCAAACACCTGTCAACAAAACTAACAACAACATTTTCTCATAGAAACAAACATCAAAAGGTTAATTATTGTCAGAAACAAAAATAAAATAACAAGAAATTAAATGTACAGAAAGTAAAAAGGGAAAAGAAAATTGACAGCACCTTCCCCGATCATGTGGATGTCCAACCAATCCCTTCCACGGTAGTTCCACCCTTTCTTCTTTAGAATTTGATATCCCTTTGGTGGAATGTTTCGCCATCTCATGTAGCCCACTTGCTTGCTTCGAAGGATCTTCTTAGATGATGGTTCCTAGATTTACGCGGTTGTGTGCATAGATCCTTGACAGTTTTGGCATAACATGGCTCTTTGAGACATTTAAGAATTGAAACTTGGGGCTCATGAAATGTCTCAAGAGGGATGGTGATGAAGGAATGAGCTTCAGTACTCATTTTCTTGTCGTTGGACGGCTTTGGATTAGACGGGGGCACTGCTTGCTCTAGGTGCTCCTCTTTTTCTTCCTCTTGGTTGCTATCCACAATTTCCTCACTCTCAAATATGGTGATGGTGGGGACATGCTCATGATAAGAATTGCTAAAATCATCCTCATCAATCATGTAGTGCCCTGTAGCCATCAGCAGACTTTGAAACTCTTCTTCCTCTCTTCTTGTGACTTCAGCAACTAGATATTCAAACTGTCCTTCTATCCTGGCAATCGCCTGAGTGTTTTCCATAACAGCATTCTTCACGTCACTAATAGCTTGGCCTATGAGCTCCATGAAGACCTTGAGAGTGTCTTCCAAAGTGGACTTAAAGAAGAAGCTAGATAATTGTAGGATAAAGGATGGGAAGATTGGTTGTCGAACTGTGGATAATCAGGATGGTGCAGTTCTTGAAATTGGGGAGCACAATTTCCCATGGCTTGAGCTTGCCACGAGAAATCAAGATGGTCGCTCCAGTCCGGGTTGTAAAAATTGGAATTTGAATCAAATCCCGGGCTGGAGAAATTGGTATTCATTTGCTCATAAGAAAGATTGCAGAATTGTCCCCACGATGGACAATTACTAGCACTATGATAAGGATCAGAGCAATATGAACATGGTTCATGTGGGTAGAAATTGTGAGGGTAGTTGGTTGGAGCGGGTGTCCTATCACTAGGCAAAGCATGTTGTGCAGAAAAATCACTATAATTATCAAAATAAAAATCCATGCTTCACTTGTACCCTATAGCATGCAAATATCCCACAAAAGAAATGAACCAAGCGTTTTTTTTTTTATTATTATTTATTTTTTTTTTTAAAGTTAAAATAAACTAACAAAGAAAAACAAACAATAAAATAAGGTAAAACAAAAACAAAATATTAACAAAATATACTAAAAACAAACTAATTTTTTTTTTTTTTTTTAACTTAGCAACTTCCGGTTTCCTGTTGACTTCAGACATTCGCTCGATCGATTGATTTTCAATCAAGTGAATGTTAACTCGATCGATCTATTTTCGATCGATTATACAGGGCACTCAGAAAGTGCAGCAGGTACAGAAACAGAACCGAAAACACAAACAATTTTCTATGATTTTTTTTCTTTTTTTTTAGAACATAGAACAGAAACAAAACATCAAATTTACAAAACAAAAATCTAACTAAACTAGTAGAAAAATAAAATAAAATCAAACAAAAATCAATTTCCACAAACAAAACAATTCCCCGGCAACGGCGCCAAAAACTTATTGTGCAAATTATAATACTCGCAAGTGCACGAATCGTTTGTTGCGAAAATTAATCTCTATTCAAACTAATCCTATTTTAACCTAGTTCCAAATTTAGGATTTTTAACAAAAGAAAACATAAACAAAATTAATGAAAATAAAGGGGTCTAGGGTTTTGGAATCCACACTCACCAAATCGTAGCAACTTATTCTCATGCTCATCACACATATTTGAAGTTTTTACATGCAAACCTTAGGTATGCTCTACTTTACTTCAAAAGTTGTTTAAATCATTCGATGAATCCATACTTGCACAAATCACAAAAGATATCTAGTTTTGACTAAATCATCAAATGTATCCATGGAATGAAACACAACGAATATCCAACATTTTGGTACAAGTATCAAATGTATATCCATGGAATCAAATGTATCAAATGTATCCAAAAGATATCTAGTTTTTATTGCTTATGTGCTGATTTTGCAATATGCCTTGCCCTCTACTTGCAAGTAAAACATTTACTTTGTCCTTCATGGTACAAGTAAAACTTTTAGGTGCTGCATTTTAGGAGGAGTGTATCAGATGAGGGTGACTAGGCCCTAGTAAGTTATAAGGTTTGACTTTTGACTTTTCTGTCTTTGATTTTCTCTCTTGTCTAGGAAATCTGGTTGCTAATTGTCAAAATATTGAAAGTCATACATTATGGGCAAAGTCTTCACACACCCACAAATTGCGTGAGCTGAAAGCGCTATTCTCATTACTCTGTTTGCAAGGGAATCTTTGCCTATCTTATCCTTGTCTATCGACTATATGTTTGTGGAAATTGAATTTGACTTCTAAAATTACAAGTTTGTGCGCAAAGTGTCAACAAAAATAAGCACAGCAGAAAGTAAAAGACACAGAGATTTTTGTTGACGAAGTGGAAACTCAATCAAGAGAAAAACCACTCTAGGGCAGCCAAACCTAGGAATTCCACTATTCAGAAGACAAAGCTGATACAAGATAGTAACACTCACATATATCTGATACAGTGGTCATACCTTGCTATCAGACGTGTAACCCAACACGAACGCTTCCCAACCAGGTCTCTTACCTGAAGGGGTCTTCAATGGAATCCTTTACCTTAGGGCCAACCCCTAAGATAGACTTCAGATGTAGCACAACAACAGCACACATGAAATGGCTTCAGAGGAAATATCACGTCTCTGAGCAGTTGTGGAATTCAATACTGAATTCTTGCAGTTCTCAATGCCCAAGAGCCTCTATTTATAGGCTGGGGGCTCAAATGAGGGTCAGGCAAAATATAGCTGGGCGCCGTCTGGACGGTGGACATGGACCGTCCGGACGGACAACTGTTCGACAGGATTTTTTGAAAATTTTGCTGAGAAATCTTTCCTGTTTAAGAGCTGCGTCCGGACGGGATGGCATATTGTCCGGACGGTCGCACGTCCGCTGCAAGTAATTTCCCATCGTCCGGACCATAGGGGATGAGGGTCCGGACGGCTAAACTTCAACACGCAACTTCCATATCTGCTATGCGCGCGTCCAGACCATGAGAGGTAGTCGTCCAGACGGTTGAAGTTGAATCTGCAATTTCCATATAAGTTGCACGCGCGTCCGAACCATGACTGACAGACGTCCAAACTTTAATATTTGAATTGTGATTCTTGCCTTACGAAGAGGCACGTCCGGACGGTTGGACGATCTTTCCTTTATCTGAACTTGGAAAGAATTTGAGATTGGTCGAGTACCAAGAGGCGTCCAGACGTGCTGCTGAAACGTCCGGACGGATGCAAGGTTGATAGAACCTTCTCGACACAGTGGAGGGTCCGGACGAAAGTGCACGTCGTCCAAATGAATGATGCTTGGTCTGACTGGCGTTCGGACGGTATGGTACGTCGTCCGGATGGATGGAACAGTGGTTAGATGGGCGTCCGGAATCTTCGCAGTGCAAAGTCTTCTGAGAGTGCTCTGAATAGGAAATCCTTATTTACAACATCTTTACCCACACAAGTGATTTTGTCCAAACACATAATGAGGCCAAAATACTAACAAACTCCCCCTTTGGCCATTCTGGGACAAAAATCACTTGACCGGTTTGGAAATACATTCCCGGTCCAAACACAAAAATTACTCCCCTTTTCTTGCCACAAAGGGACAAAGTGTAAAATAGAGTAATAAAAACCAACTGTAATAAAAATTACTCCCCCTAACGGTCTCAGAAGGACCCGGGTAACAGAGTAATATAAGTTAAACAATTTTACAGAAAAAAAAAAGCAAAAGTCTTAAGCAAAAAGACAACAAAACAAGAGGGAATCAAACATCCTCTGGCAGTGGTATAGTCCTATCTGCATCATCCTCATCATCACTGCTGCTGGGATGATGAAACTTTAGGCACTCCTGAAGGTCCAGCTAGTTTTTCTCTACACGCAGGTTGATGGAGTGTATCTCCTGCTGCATGGAGGATATAGTCACCTGCATACTGCTCATCCCCCCTTGAATGGCAGCAAAGGCCTCCATGATCTGGGAATAGTTGACCTCCGGCTCAGGGGGCGGGACAGTCTGGGAGGATGAACCATCTCCAGAAAACCAATAGGCATGGTAGCAGCTATGGGCATTGATGTGAATTTTAATTGTACTCGCAAGTGCACGAATCGTTTACAATAAAGGGTTTTGCAAGTGCGAGGTCGATCCCATAGGGAATTGTGTTTTTGAAAACAAATTTATGACTAAATTAATCAAATCCTAACCTAGTTCAAAAAATTAAGAGATTTTGATTTTTGATAAATAAAAAAAAACATAAACTAAATAAAGTAAAATAAAACAAAATAAAAGGTACTAAGGTTTTGGAATCCACACCCACCAAATCATAGCAACATATTATCATGTTCATCAATACACATCTGAAGTTCTCACCATACAAATCTTATGTATGTTCTACTATGCTTAAAAAAATCATTAAATGATTCAATGAATCCATTCTTTACACAAATCACAAAAGATATCCGGTTTAAACCAAATCATCAAATGTATCCGTAGAACGAAACACAATGAATATCCAACGTTTTGATAAATAAAAACCGAAGCAATCAATTATGTGAAATTATCTCAAATCATCAAATGTATCCTTGAATCACAAAAGATATCCAAGAATCATCCCACAAATTGAAAAGAAGTAAAACATAGGAAAAATTAAACCAAACAAAATCGAATAGTATAAACTTACATGAAAATATTGTTGCTCTTCAATGGTGAGGCTTCATCCTCAACCTTAGTTGAAAAATTAGCTACACATGGCTATGAAAAATAAATTTTAAACTAAAGAAAAACTAAACTAAAACGAAAAGAATATTTTGTGGTCTCTAGCTTCTCTCCCTTTTTATCTTGAGGCTTAGAGGTCTATTTATAGGGAGAAAACAAATCCTAGAAGCCCTAGAATTCCTATAAAAATCGGAGGTTAGTCTCCTAGTTTGAGTAGGAAACTCAAAACACAATCCAAGAAGGAAAAGGACTCCAAATTCGTCCAGATTTGCGGTCTTTTATTGCGTGGCACTTTTGGCATAGCAGACGTCCGAATTAGGAAAATCATATTTCACAATGATTTGTAAAAAATTGAGTTGTCTTTTCAACGCCACTTGAGTCACCTTAATCTGATACTTGAGCTGAAAGTTATAGCCAAAATACTGTGACATATGCTGAATTTATAATTTAGTCCAATCCGATTTTGACTCCAATTAGAGAAATTCCGGTTTAGTCCTCTCCTTGATTTGGTTGAACATAACCACATCATCTAGGTCTTCTCAAAGTGTGCTTTCTTTCGCCATAAAGTTATTGTTTTCTCTCAATGACCTGCAAAATACTAAAATATCAAAACTAACCAAAAATATTAGAAAATAACAAAACTAAAGGTTTAGTAAATGCAAATTAATGGGTCCACATATGCAATATTTGGCACTCATCAAATACCCCCAAACTTACACTTTGCTAGTCCCTTAGCAAAACAAAACAAAACATAACATAAAATGAAAGCTTGAAACATAAATCCTCTTTCGTGGGAGAGACGATTGCATTTAGCATATGCAACAAGCCTTTTAAACTCGTAGGACTCCCTAGTGGACGAGTGAAGTCTCGTGAGGGTTTGTCAGGAATGATACCCACAAACATTTTAAAGCACTATGTTGTTGAAAAACAAGAATCTACACAAACACATGGTTCAGACATCATGAGTAAGTTTAACAAACTGAACAACATACTCACATCATCAGGACATCAAAAATCATTTAACTCATAGCTGGAAAATTGAGACCACTCATGCTCAAATAAGTGTAAAGTGAGATTAACATAGATTCATGAGGTTTCAATTTTCTCAAAGTTTGTATACCTCGAAATTCATAGGAATCTTATCAGATGAAACAACCGAGGCTTAAATCAATTTTTTTTTTTTTTTTTGTAGGCTGTGCAATGTCTGACTCCCTTAAGCTTTCTATTTGACCCATGTAACGAGTGTTGGGCCAATGACTCCCAAACTAGATGGTCTTAGGGCACTAGATGTAGAAACATCCCTAAGGGCTTAATTACTCAAGTCAAAAAGGCTACGAAGTCAAACTAGCCATTCAATCAACCAAATTGAATTACTCATCTTTTGACGCGAACACTCAATGCTTAATGAGGCAAGAGGCTCGGTTACTCAATGAGAACCCAAACTGATGATATTATTGTTTTTTTTTCTTTTCTTTTTTTTTTCTGTTGTTTTTTTTTTTTTTTTTGAATTTAAGCCAAAGTTTCATCAACAAATCATCCTACAAATCTCAAGATACACATACCTCAATTCAAATCTCATACCTCATAGAACCAATGTTAATGTGCTTGTGATAAATAATTCAAACAAGTGAAGTCTCTCTAATTCAACAGATGAGTCAAAAGATTCAGATTTCTAATGACATGCAGTGTTCAACATGTTAAACAAACCAATGATATGTAAACAACAGTTGTGATGTAATCATGCTCAAACAACAACATAACACAATTTTATTTTTTTTTATTTTTTTGAAAATTTTTTTAAAACGAAAAAGAAAAATAAACAAACAATTTTTTTTTTTTAACAAAAACACAAATAAACAAACAAACAAACAAATAGACAAAGTGTTTTTCCATACCCCCAAACTTGAATTACACATTGCCCTCAATGTGTAGTATAGAAATACATTACCAGAAGTAAGGAAACATCAAGGTGCGAAAAAGGCCAGGGCATCCCCCAAACTTAAACACCAAAACACCTGTCAACAAAATTAACAGCAATATTTTCTCATAGAAACAAACATCAAAAGGTTAATTGCTGTCAGTTCAAAATAAAATAACAAGAAATTAAATGAAAAAGTAAAAAGAACTCAGAAAGTAAATTCAGAAAATAAAATAACAAAAAGAATTACCATACCTGCCTCGATCATGTGGATGTCCAACCAATCCCTTCCACCCTTTCTTCTTTAAAATTTGATAGCACTCTGGGAAGATGTTTCCCCATCATAGGTAGCCAACTTGCTTGCTTGAAAATATTTTCTTGGGACGATGACTCCTAGATTTATGCCATTGTCTGCATAAATCCTTGAGAATCTTAGCATACGATGACACTTTGAGACATTGAAGAATTAAAGCTTTTGATTCATGATGTGTCTCAAGAGGGACAATGATGAAGGAATGAGCGTCAGTACTCACTTCCTTGTCATTGGACAGACTTATATCTGCTGGGGGCTCAATTTTTTCTTTATGTTCAACTTGCTCCTCTTGTTCAATTTGGTCTCTGTGTTCAATTTGCTCCTCTTTCTCTTCTTGCTCCTCTATGTCATCCACTATTTCCTTACTCTCAAGTATGATGGTGTCAGGGACATGCTCATGACAAGAATGGCTATCATCATCCTCATCAATCATGTAGTGTCCGTGAGCCATCAGCTGACTTTGAAACTCTTCTTCCTCTATTTTGTTGAGTTTAGTAACCAGATATTTGATATGTGCTTGTATCTTGGCAAGATTCTGTATATTCTCACTATCGCTTATAAAAGCGGTCTTAAGCTCTTGCATAGCCTGGTTATTGCTCATAGTGGCATTCTTCAGCTCTTGCCTACTCAGTTTAAGCTCTTGCATAATCTGGTTATTTCTCATGGTAACCTTCTGAAGCTCTTGTATATCTCGGTTGCTTGTCTGAATGTATGCTTTGACTGTGTCTTTAAATGATAACGTTGATCCCGGATAATTGGGATGAAGGATTGGAAGATTGGTGATCGAACTGCTGATACTCGGGATGGTGTAGATCATGGTATTGGGGAGCACAATTTCCCATGACTTGAGTTTGCCACGAAAAATCAGAATGGTTGCTCCAGTCCCGGTTGTAAAAATTAGAATTTGAATCGAACCCTGAGTTGGAGAAATTGGCTTGGACACTTCTAAGCTCTTGTATATTCAGTTTCATCTTTTGTGTATATGCTTTGATTGTGTCTTCCAATGATAATTCTTGTGCCAGATAATTGTAGGATGAAGGAGGAGAAGATTGGTGATTGATCTGCGGATACTCGGGATGGTGCAGATCATGGTATTGGGGAGCACAATTTCCCATGGCTTGAGCTTGCCGTGAGAAATTAGGATGGTTCCTCCAGTCCGAATTGTAAACATTGGAATTTGAATCGAAACCCGGACTGGAGAAAATTGTGTTCATCTGCTCATAAGAAGGATTGCAGAATTGTCCCCATGATGGACAATTACTAGAGCTATGATAAGGATTGGAGCAATATGAACATGGTTTATGTGGGTAAAAATTGTGAGTGTAGTTGATAGGAGCAGGTGTCCTACCACTAGGCGAAGCATGTTGTGCAGAAAAATTGGTATAATTATCATAAGAAAAATCCATGCTTTACTCTCACTTTTTTAACTTGCAAATATCCCACATAAAACATCAACCAATTTTATTTTATTTTTATTTTTTAAAAAAATAACAATAAAAGAAAATAAAAACAAGCAAAACAAAGAAAAGATAAAAATCTTTTTTTTTTTTTTTTAGAAATAGGATTAACAAAAACCAATAAAAATCCTAATTACAACTAGTAGAAAGATAAAATCAATTTAGAAATAAACAGTTTTCAAAAATTCAAACAATTCCCCGGCAACGGTGCCAAAAACTTGATGTGAATTTTAATTGTACTCGCAAGTGCACGAATCGTTTGCAATAAAGGGTTTTGCAAGTGCGAGGTCGATCCCATAGGGAATTGTGTTTTTGAAAACAAATTTATGACTAAATTAATCAAATCCTAACCTAGTTCCAAAAATTAAGAGATTTTGATTTTTGATAAATAAAAAAAAACATAAACTAAATAAAGTAAAATAAAACAAAAGAAAAGGTACTAAGGTTTTGGAATCCACACCCACCAAATCATAGCAACATATTATCATGTTCATCAATACACATCCGAAGTTCTCACCATACAAATCTTATGTATGTTCTACTATGCTTAAAAAAATCATTAAATGATTCAATGAATCCGTTCTTTACACAAATCACAAAAGATATCCGGTTTAAACCAAATCATCAAATGTATTCGTAGAACGAAACACAATGAATATCCAACGTTTTAATAAATAAAAACCGAAATAATCAATTATGTGAAATTATCTCAAATCATCAAATGTATCCTTGAATCACAAAAGATATCCAAGAATCATCCCACAAATTGAAAAGAAGTAAAACATAGGAAAAATTAAACCAAATAAAATCGGATGGTATAAACTTCCATGAAAATATTGTTGCTCTTCAATGGTGAGGCTTCACCCTCAACCTTAGTTGAAAAATTAGCTACACATGGCTATGAAAAATAAATTTTAAACTAAAGAAAAACTAAACTAAAACGAAAAGAATATTTTGTGGTCTCTAGCTTCTCTCCCTTTTTATCTTAAGGCTTAGAGGTCTATTTATAGGGAGAAAACAAATCCTAGAAGCCCTAGAATTCCTATAAAAATCGGAGGTTAGTCTCCTAGTTTGAGTAGGAAACTCAAAACACAATCCAAGAAGGAAAAGGACTCCAAATTCGTCCAGATTTGTGGTTTTTTATTACGAGGCACTTTTGGCATAGCAGAAGTCCGAATTAGGAAAACCATATTTCACAATAAATTGTAGAAAATTGAGTTATCTGTTCAACACCACTTGATTGACCTTAATATGATACTTGAGCTGAAAGTTATAGCCAAAATTCTGTGACATATGCTGAATTTAAAATTTAGCAAATCCGATTTTGACTCCAATTAGAGAAATTCCGATTTAGTTCTCTCCTTGATTTGGTTGAACATAACCACATTATCTAGGTCTTCTCAAAGTGTGTTTTCTTTCACCATAAAGCTATTATTTTCTCTCAATGACCTGCAAAATACTAAAATAACAAAACTAACCAAAAATATTAGAAAATAACAAAACTAAAGGTTTAGTAAATGCAAATTAAGGGGTCCACATATGCAATATTTGGCACTCATCAGGCACCTCATCATCGGAGTCATCTCTCCGCAGCTGCGCATTGGACTTCATCAGTGTCTGCTTGCTGATGGGCTATTGAATCTTCATCTTCGGTTCGCCAGTGACATTGACTCCCGACTAAAGGATAATCAAAGTGAGTAGGCAGCCAAACGGGAGACCGACATTTCCCTCATCACGGGCCTCCAACATAACATGTAGAATATGCTTGCACAGGCAGAAAGGCAAGCAAAGGTGAACTGCTTAGACAAACTGGGCCCGTTTCAGGATCAAATCACTACGCCGGGCAACAGGCCAGATGTTCTGCTGAATGATCTTGGCCAGCATGCGGTGGGAGGGAGACAGGGCACCAATCCTGATGGAGGTAGAGCGCTCCTCGCCTTGGGGAATGGCATGAAAGAATTCCTTGAGATCATCCAAGGAAGGAGGAAGCACCACCTCATTCTATGGGCTGGCAGAAATCTCGAGCACTGAGACTCGGATGATGTGACTGATGACCTAAGGATCAACAGTGATGATATGGCTTGCAACGGTGGACTGAAGCACCAATCCACGATCATCGTTCTGCACCACTTCCAGGTTGGCGTAGAAGAGCTTGACCAGTCTGGTGTACACCAAACAGGCACAGCTATGGAGATATCCCCAATTGTATGTCTGGATAATGGCATGAATGCTGTCCAGTGGTGGCACCATGATATCAGACCAGATGACATTTCGCTCGGCAATGACAGTGCGGTCCATAGTCTTGGCCTGGATTGCAGCCCTATCTTCCACAGTCCTCTGACGGACCCTGCGTGGTGGACTGCCTGCAGACATGATTCTGCACAAGAAACCAACAAGATTTGCAGCAAAAATCCAAAATGATAGTCTTGTTAGGTCATGAAAAATATTGGGCAGAATAACTGCAGTAAAAAGGACTTTGGCTAAAATAAAAACAGAATTTATCACAATTGAGTCCTAAAAACATCATTAAAAACACTCCCAATATAGTAGATATGCATCACATAATTTCAACTTCATTCCAAAATTAAATCTCTAACGGTTTAAAATAAATAAACTGAAGGAGAAAGAGACTAGAAAAATACCTGGAATGAAGTGAGAAAGCACAAAAGACAAGTAGGGATGAAATTACTCCAAAAACACCAAAAACAATCACTCACAAAATGCCAAAGAGTAGATTATGTGGGGTATGGGAGTGAATGGCGATTCTGGGGTATATATAGCCTCTATGGGGCCTCCGTCCAGATGGTACAATAACTTCGTCCGGACGCTCGCAGCATTGGGAACAAGCAGACAAGTCGGGCGTGTACAGACGGTTTTACTAACCGTCTGCCCGATGGTTGCCGCGCGCATCCAGACGCAAACAGGTCTCGTCCGAACGATTGGGCTCCATTCCCGTCCGGACTGCAAGAGAGTACCGTCCAGACCACTTATCCGTCCGGATGCCAATAGAGACCGTTTGGACGCTCCACACTGAAACAATAGAAAACTGAGGAAAATTCACAGAAATCAAATTTTTCCAAGTCAGTTTCAAAACATGCATGTATAAACCACTGATAACACAATCAGAGAGCATCTCAATACTAAGCAAAGATATAAGAGAGAGTTGAGAAATTAATCAGCACAAATAAGTTCCTACACATGCAAAATTGAACTAGCCAACTCAACTCATGCAATTCGTGTGTGTGTGAAGACAGAAACCATCAAGGTAAGACTTTCGGTGACATGACAGAGAGTAACCAGATTTTCTAGACAAGAGAGAAAATAAATGGAAGAGAAGCAAAAAGTCAAACCTTATAACTTACTAGGGCCTAGCCACCCTCATCTGATACACTCCCCCTGAGATGCAGCACCTAAATGATTTACTTGTACCATGAAGGAGAATGTAAATGTTTTACTTGCACGTAGAGGGCAAGGCATAAAGCAATCGTAGCACATTAGCAGTGAATATATACTTTAAAGCATAGAATTCATAAGATTAACTGCCTGTTTCATATGGAGCTGCAAACTACAGGGAATGCCAGATGAAAATCGAAATTGACTTCTAAAAATAAAGTGTGTGCAATAAGTGTCAACAAAAATTAAGCACAGCGGAAAGTAAAAGACACAGAGATTTTTGTTGACAAAGTGGAAACTCAATTAAGAGAAAAACCACTACGGGTCAGCCAAACCCAGGAATTCCACTATTCAGAAGACGGAGATAGATACAAGATAGTAACACTCACATGTACCGATGCAGTGGTTGTACCTTGCTCTCTGACGTGTAACCCAACATGAACGCTTCCCAACCAGGTCTCCTACCTGAAGGGGTCTTCAATGGAATTCCTTATCTTAGAGCCGACCTCTAAGATAGACTTCAGTTGTAGCGCAGCACACTTGAAACGGCTTCAAGGGATTTTGAACTTCTCTGAGCTCTTGTGGAATTCAATACCGAATTCTTGCAGTTCTCAATGCCCAGGGGCCTCTATTTATAGGCTGAGGTGCAGAATGGGCGACTGCAGTAATATGTACGGACGCCGTCCGGACAGACAACTGTGCGACAGGATTTTCCGAGAATTTCGCTGAAAATCTTTTCTGTTTAAGACCTGCGTCTGGACGGTGGGACACTAACGTCCGGACGGTCGCACGTCCGTGCAAGTAATTTCCATATAAGGCTTCGCGCGTCCGGACCAAGGGGATGAACATCCGGACGGCAATTCTTCAACACGCAATTTCCGTATCTACTATACGTGCGTCCGGACCAAGAGAGACAGACGTCCGGACGGTTGAAGTTGAATCGCCAATTTCCTTAACTGATGAGCGCGCTTCCGAACCATGGCTGACTGACGTCCGGACGGTGACATTAGAATTGCGATTCTTGTCTTAAGGAGACGCGCATCCAGATGGGATACCACATCGTCCGGATGGTTTATCGATCTTCCCTTTATTAGAACTTGGAAAGAATCGGAGACTGTTCGAGTACTGATATGCGTCTGAACGGGCTGCTGAGACGTCCGAACGGGTACAAGCTGGAACAGAAGCTTCTCGATACAGTGTAGGGGTCCGAATGGAAAAGATACGTCGTTCGGATGGATGATGCTGGTCTATCTGGCGTCCGGTCGGGATGAACACGTCGTCCGGACGGTTGGAATAGTGGACAGATGGGTGTCCAGACGGGATGACACGTCGTCCGGACGGTTGACAGGGAAACTAAAATCTTCTATCTTTTTCGCAGTGCAGAGTCTTCTGAAAATGCTCTGACAAGTGGAATCCTTGTTTACAACATCTTTACACATAAGTGATTTTGTCCAAACACAGAATGAGGCCAAAATACTAACACCAGAGTTTATAGGTGCCAGGTTCAACTAGCATGTGGTCAATTTGGTCATCTTATCAAATACCTCTTCTCTTATCCAGAATTTCTGGAAACAAAAAGTCAGAGAAGGAAAGATGTACCTTATAGGGGAGCAGTGGATAGTGTTCATTTTTCATCCCATGAGAAAAGAAGCTATCAAATTTTTTGCATAAACAGGAAAACACTTGGCAAATTATGGTAAGAAACTCTCAATTATATCTAAGCAAAGTAAATTAATACCTAAAGAATTGAGATATCAGGAGAAAATACATGTAATTATTTGATAAGCCAAGGAAAAAAAATTATCCTGCAAATTCTCCCAATTTTTTTTTTGTTTTTTGTTTTTTTTTTTATTTTTTTTTATTAAAGAAAAAAATGCAATATGGAAAAACATCATATGCAAGGCAAGATCAAACCTGATGATGCCAATACAGAAAAACAGTCGCTTGACCTGCTTTTTCTGTCTTCCCGAATAAACACTTGCAAAGCTCTCCAAACAAAATATAGAGGGCAAAAGCAAAGTACCCCTGCTTCCTAGATTGCAAATATAACTGCAAAATAAGCAATCAAACCTGATGCCATAGGATTAGGAACCAAATCCAAGGCATGAACACCCGAACCTGCTAGGTGCATCTATTCCCCCTCATGGGGTGACGGTCCTTCTTGATCCAAGCCTACCTTCTTGTGGGTGGTTGCTGGTAAGAAGTCATCATCCACTCCATCATATTCTGCATCCAGATAGGTGGCTCATTGTGATGTTGATCGGCTTCCACCTTCTGTGGCCTTCTAAGGTGCTCGGCCGGTGCAAATCGTTGCTGAGGCCACTAATGCTGAGAGGCCTGGACCCAAGGAGCATGAGACCTAGGTGCTTGATATTGACGAGCTTGATGCCTTGGTGCTTGTCTCCATGGTGCTTGATAAGGTGCCTGATGCCATGGAGTCTGATGCTGGGCCTCAGGTCTAGTGCCATGATGAGCTTGTCTGGGCACTTCTTTCTTGGCTTTGGCCTTTTGTGCTTTTAGGAGGGAGCACTGAGGACGAACATGCCCACTTAAACCGTAGTGGTGGCATATAGGAGGTCTTCTGATGGAATGAGGCTCCTGAGTGCCTGGAACATCATCGTTTACCTTGTCCTTCCCTTTATCTTCAACAGTGGGAGGAGGCTCTGAGACTGTAGGCTTCACAAACACAGTTTTTGAGGAAGAAGGAGCATCAGAAGAGGAAGCTACAAACCCGAGACAAGTCTTGTCAGTTGGGCTCTTCTGAATAGACAGCATACTTGTCAGCTTCTCATCAGTGACTCTCTCTAGCTAGAGCTGTGTCTTTAGTTGTTTTTCCTTAAGCTCTTGTATTCTAAGCAGCAATGAACTCTTTTCAGTTTGTAGGCTATTCAGATCATAGAGGTGCTGCTCACGGCCTTCCCTCAGCTTCTCATACTCTAGGTAGAGTGTCTTGTAGGCTTCCTTGAGCTCTTCCTCATTATCACTATGCTCCGAGTAATATGAGTCTTCTTCTTCAACATGTGGGGCTACAAAGGCCAGAAATTTTTCAGACTCTGGAGCGTCTTCTTCTGACTCATCACTGAGAGTCACGTTGTATGCCTTCCCCTTGCCCTTCTTAAGATTCCCACAATTGTCCCGGATATTCCCAAATCCTGAGCATTCAAAACATCGGGGTCCTCTGGGGTCTTTCTTCTCTTCTTCCTCAGGTTCAGCTTCTTTGGGAGGTTTCTTTACTCTTTCAGAAAACTTCTTCTTGAACCGATCATCTTTCATTAGTCTTTTAAAATTCTTGGCTATAATAGCCACAACTTTTTCTTCATCCTCAGAGTCATCTTTAGATGGGGGCTTCTACCCTCTTCTTGGAAGCCTTTAGGGTAATGATCTTCAACTTCTTGACCGGGGGGTAGAGACAGCTTATATGTTTGAAGAGATCCTACCAGCTCTTCAATCTTCATTTGCTCAAGATCCTTGCCTTCTTCAATGGTCGTCACCTTGATCCTGAAACGCTCAGGCAAAGATCTTAGAATTTTTCGGATGAGTTTTACATCCGAGATAGGTTTCCCAAGACTCACCATGGAGTTCCTCAGGTCACTCATCTCGGAGTAAAACTCTCTAAAAGTCTCTTCTTCCAACATCTTAATTTCTTCAAATCTCGAAATAAACATTTAAAGTTTGGCAGATTTAACAAGTTTCGTGCCTTCATATGTTGTTTCCAAGATTTACCATGCTTCTTTGGCTGATTCGCAGATTGAATTTGACTTCTAAAATAACCAGTGTGTGCGCAAAGTGTCAACAAGAGAAAGTAAAAGACACAGAGATTTTTGTTGACGAAGTGGAAACTCAATCAAGAGAAAAACCACTCTAAGGCAGCCAAACCTAGGAATTCCACTATTCAGTAGACAAAGCTGATACAAGATAGTAACACTCACATATATCTGATACAGTGGTCGTACCTTGCTATCAGACGTGTAACCCAACATGAACGCTTCCCAACCAGGTCTCTTACCTGAAGGGGTCTTCAATGGAATCCTTTACCTTAGGGCCAACCCCTAAGATAGACTTCAGATGTAGCACAACAACAGCACACTTGAAATGGCTTTAGAGGAAATATCACGTCTCTGAGCAGTTGTGGAATTCAATACCGAATTCCTACAATTCTCAATGCCCAGGAGCCTCTATTTATAGGCTGGGGGCTCAAATGAGCATCAGGCAAAATATAGCTGAGCACCGTCCGGACAGACAACTGTGCGACAGGATTTTTTGAAAATTTCGCTGAGAATTCTTTCCTGTTTAAGAGCCGCGTCCGGACGGGATGGCACATCGTCTGGACGGTCGCACGTCCGCTGCAAGTAATTTCCTTATAAGGCTTCGCGCGTCCGAACCAAGGGGGATGAGCGTCCGGATGGCTGAACTTTAGCACGCAATTTGCATATCTGGTATGCGCACGTCCGGACCATGAGAGGTAGTCTTTCGGACGGTTGAAGTCGAATCGGCAATTTCCATATAAGTTGCACGCGCATCTGGACTATGACTGAAAGACATCCGGACGGTGATATTTGAATTGCGATTCTTGCCTTTTGGAGAGGCGCGCCCGGACGAGATACCACATCGTCCGGACGGTTGGACGATATTTCCTTTAGCGGAACATGGAAAGAATCTGAGACTGGTCAAGTACCAAGAGGTGTCCGGACGTGCTGCTGAAACATCCGGAAGGATGCAAGCTGGATAGAACCTTCTCGACACAGTGGAGGGTCAGGACAGAAGTGCACGTCGTCCGGATGAATGAAGCTTGGTTTGACTGGCGTTCAAACGGTATGGCATGTCGTCCGGACGGATGGAACAGTGGTCTAATGGGCGTCCAGACGGGATGGCTTGATCGTCCTGACGGCTGACAGAGAACCGAAATCTTCGCAGTGCAAAGTCTTCTGAGAATGCTCTGAATAGGAAATCCATGTTTACAGCATCTTTACACATACAAGTGATTTTGTCCAAACACAGATTGAGGCCAAAATACTAACAGTTTGCATTTGACATGCTTTGTGACTATTTTCTTAAGACAGGGATACATGCGTGTGCTATTATACTTGTGAAGGACCTAACCATGCTGCTCTTCTTCCTGCAGTTCAGCTTGATGTTTTCTTATTTCGTCCTTTCTTTTTGTTTGTAAAACTTTTGGACTTATATTACTCTGTTTACCCTGGTCTTTCTGAGATCGTTAGGGGAAGTAATTTTTATTGCAGTGTGTTGTAATTACTCTGTTTTACCCTTTGTCCCTTTGTGACAAAAAGTGGGAGTAATTTTTAATTTTGGACCGAGAATGTATTTCCAAACCGGTCAAGTGATTTTTGTCCCAGAATGGCCAAAATCACTTGTATGTAAAGATGCTGTTTTACAAGGGATTCCGCTATTTAAAAGTGTTTCAGAATATGCTGAACTGCTTGCAAGTCAGAAGATTTCAGGTTCCCTGTCAGCGGTCCGGACGCTCATCTTTCCACTATTCCATCCGTCCGGATGACGTTCCATACCGTCCAGACGCCAGACAGAACAAACATCAATCGTCCGGACGATGTATATTTCCGTTCGGACCCTTCACTATATCGAGAAGCTTCTGATCCATCTTGCATCCGTCTGGACGTCTCAGCACCCGTCCGGACTACTCTCAGTATATTACCAAGCATCAAATTCTTTCCAAGTTTAGTTATGGGAAGATTGATACAACCGTCCGGACGACGTGGATTCCCGTCCGAACGCACTTCTCCTTAAGGCAAGAATCGCAATTCAAATTCAACCGTCCGGACGACGTGGATTCCCGTCCGGATGCGCTTCTCCTTAAGGCAAGAATCGCAATTCAAATTCAACTGTCCAGACGACGTGGATTCCCATCCGGACGCGCTTCCCCTTAAGGCAAGAATCACAATTCAAATTCAACTGTCTGGACGCCAGTATGCCATCTTCCGGACGCGCGTGCATCTGATATGGAAATTGCGAATTTAACTTCAACCGTTCGGACGCCTGCCTATCATGGTTCGGATGCGCGCACCACAAATATGGAAATTGCATGTTGAAGATCAACCGTCCGGACGGCCATCCCCCTTGGTCTGGATGCGTGAATCCTTATATGGAAATTACTTGCAGCAGACATGCGACTGTTCGGACGACAGTGCCTTACCGTCTGGACGTGACTCTCAAACAGGAAAGATTTTCAGCGAAAATCTCAAAAATTCTGGTCGCACAGTTGTCCATCAGGGCCGCTCAGGTTCACCGTCTAGACGGCATCCGTACATATTACTGCAGTCGTCCATTTGAACCCTCAGCCTATAAATAGAGGCCCCTGGGCATTGAGAACTACAAGAATTCGGTATTGAATTCCTTTAGAGCTTAGAGAGTTATTTTGTGAAGTTATCAGAGCTAACTTGTTCTCTCTCAAGCCATTGCAAGTGTGCTGTTGCTGCGCTACAACTGAAGTCTATCTTAGGGGACGTCCCTAAGATAAAAGATTCCATTGAAGACCCTTTCAGGTAGGAGACCTGGTTGGGAAGCGTTCGTGTTGGGTTACACGTTAGAGGGCAAGGTACGACCACTACATCAGGGGTATGTGAGTGTTACTACTTTGTATCTAGCTTTCTCTTTTGAATAGTGGATATCCTGGGTTTGGTTGCCCCGGAGTGGTTTTTCTGATCTTGAGTTTCCACTTCGTTAACAAAAATTCTCGTGTTATTTATTTTCAGCATTTTTATTTTTGTTAACACGTTAAGCTCACACTTGCCTTTTATTTTAGAAGTCATTTTCACTATTAATACTCAATCTAGAATCAAAAGGTTTTTCTGAAGGAAACAGCACACCGGTAATAGCTTGAGAGCTTGCAGATCTTCACAATATCTCCTTAAACACCCTCTCTAAACTATAGAGAATTCAATACCAAATTCTGTAAAGAACACATGCCTAGAGGCCTCTATTTATAGGCTAAGAAGACCTAAATCGAGTCTGTCTCTAATTTCTCCAGGCGGCGTCCGGAAGGAAGCATTAAGCGTCCAGACAGAAGCATTGAGTGTCTGGATGGTCTTCTGTGCAACCTGCTTTCCATAACACGCTTCATGCGTTTCCATATTAAGGCTGCCCTAGAGTCCAGACAGTGTTGGCCTAGAGTCCAAACGGTTGCAATTTATCTGAACATAATTGCCATAACAAGGACCACGTCCAGATGGTGTGGCCCTGTCGTTTAAAAGGCTTGTTGCATATACTAAATGCAATCGCTCATTTCTCATTAATCTTTTGAAATTCTTGACCAGCATGGCCACAACATTTTCTTCATCCTCAGAGTCGTCTACAGATGAGACTTCCACCTTTTTCTTGGAAGCTTTCAAGGCTATGGTCTTCATCTTCTTGACCGGGGGTAGAGACAGCTCATAGGTTTGAAGAGATCCCACCAACTCTTCAATCTTCATTTCTTCCAGATCTTTGCTTTCTTCAATTGTAGTTACCTTGATTCTGAACCGCTCAGGCAAAGATCTTAGAACTTTACGGATGAGTTTTACATCAGAGACGTTTTTCCTGAGACTCACCATTGAGTTTCTTAGGTCGCTCATTTTGGAGTAAAACTCTCTGAATGTCTCATCCTCTAACATCTTAATTCTTCAAATTTAGAAATCAACATTTGATGTTTTGCAGATTTAACAAGTTTGGTATTGTTTCAAGAATTTGCCACGCTTCTTTAGTGGATTCACTGTTTGAGATTCTTGCGAATTCAGATGGTGAAACCGCTTGACAAAGACCATAGAGGGCTTTATCATTGGAAAGTCAAGCATTTTTCTCAGGGACTAGTTCGAGAGTTGTATCCACTAGCTTAGTCGAACCAGTTTCGACAATACTCCAACAGTCAATAGATTTTAAAAAGAACCGCATACGAGCTTTCCAATAGCCATAGTTCGTACCATCAAAGGCAGGAACAGTATTAAGACTTTGAGACATTGTATCAAAATAGAAGTCAAAGAGGAAAGAATAACACTCAAGAATTGAATCTAAACAGAGTGTACCAAGCTCTGATATCAATTGAAAAATTAAATGACTTCTAATATAAACAAATGTATGCAAAAATGTATGCAACAAATACCAAAAGGAGACAGATATTTTGTTAATGTTAGTTTGTAATTGACCACATTCTGTTGGACAAAATTACTTCTTTTGTAATAATGCTTTCTAACAGGGATTCAGCTATTCAGAAGTGCTTCCAGAAGATTCTGTACAATTTGCAAGTTAGAAAATTTGGTTCCCTGTCAATCGTCCGGATGACGTATCATATAGTCTGGACGCCTATCTGTCCTAAGTGCCAGCCGTCTGGACGACGTTGTCATACTGTCCGGCCGCCCATCTGTCTAAAGCATCATCCATCCGGACGACGAGAACTTTCCGTCTGGATCTTCCCCTATGTCGAGAAGTTTTGAATTGCTCCAGCTTGCAACCGTTCGGACGTTTCAGCAGCACGTCCGAATGACTCTCAGTGTTTGACAAGCTTCAAGATTTCTTTCCAAAGCACAGTTATAGGAAGATCGCTGCAACCGTTCGGACGACGTGAATTCCTGTCCGGACATGCTCATCCATAAGGCAAATATCGCAATTCAAATCCAAATGTCCGGACGAGCGTGCATCAGATATGGAAATTGCATGCATCAAATCAACCGTCCAGATGATCATCCCCACGGTCCGGACGTGCGAAGCCTTTATATGGAAATTACTTACAGCGAACGTGCAACCGTCCGGACGACATGGCACCACCATTCGGACGCAGCTCAAAAACATGAAAGAATTTCAGCGAAATTCTCAGAATATAGATCGTATAGTTGTTTGTCCGGATGGCCCATGATTGCCGTCCGGACGGAACCTAGATTTTATCAAGCCAGACGCTCATTTGAACCGTTAGCCTATAAATAGAGGTCCCTAGGCTTGAGAATAGCAAGAATTCGGTATTGAATTCCATTAGTGCTTTGAGAGCTATATTGTAAGATTATTAAGCTGAGTTGATCTCTCTGAAGCGATTGCTGTGTATGTTGTTGCTGCGCTTAATCTGAAGTCTATCTTAGGGGTTGACCCTAAGGTAAAGGATTCCATTGAAGACCCCTTTAGGTAGGAGACCTGGTTGGGAGTCGTTCGTGTTGGGTTACACATTAGAGTGCAAGGTACGATCACTGCATCAGGGGTCTGTGAGTGCTACTACTTTGTAACTAGTCTTGTCTTTTGAATAGTGGATATCCTGGGTTTGGCTGCCCCGGAGTGGTTTTTCTCATATTGAGTTTTCCACTTTGTTAACAAAAATTCTTGTGTTATTTAAATTCCGCACTGTTATTATTTTGTTAACACTTTGTGCACACACACACACTTAGAAGTCAATTTCAATTTTTCAATTGGTATCAGAGCTGGGTACACTCTGAGAAGATTAAATTCTTGAGTGTTATTAATTTTTTTTTTTACTTCTATTATGTCTGATTTGAGTATGGATAAAGTTGTTTCTATTTCTCATGCTATGTCTGTTCATAGAACTATGTTCATTAAACCTAGCATGTCTCATAATCATACTCAAGATAAAGGGGCAAGTCATTCTATACCAACATGTCACCACTGCGGTGTAAATGGTCATATTCGCCCCAATTGTTTCCATATTCGTTCTCAAAAACCTTTGAATAAATCTCATGCTCCTAGAAAAGATGAACCAGGTTTTGAAGAACAAGTCAAGAAGTTAAGTGATCAAGTTAAGCTCACTAGTGAGAAGTTAGGTTACCTCTCCCCTAATGAACAAAGATCTGTCTTGATGAATAAAAAGAAAGCTTCCAAACAAGTCTGGGCCAAAAAGGAAGATAATCTATGTTTAGTTTCTCATACTACCCTCAAAATTCTTGATACTTGTTTGTGGTATTTGGATAGTGGTTGTTCTAAGCACATGACAGGTGACAAGACTCTACTGAAAGTAGTTCAGATGGACAAAAGAGGAAGGATCACCTATAGAGTTGGGAGTCAATCCAAAGTTATTGGAAAATGAATCATCGACATTCCAGGTCTCGGAACATCTCAAGAAGCTTTGTATGTGGAGGGGCCAAGGCAAATCTCCTCAGCATCAGCCAATTTTGTAACAATGATTTGGTGGTGCAATTCCCCAAGAAGGAATGTAATATATTTGACAGCACTGACAAATGGCTTATGGGGGGAGAAAGAACTGCTGACAATTGCTATGGTCTTCTTGGTCTCACTACAGATCCTTAAATCTTTGCAACAAGGTAACCATAGATGACAGTGAACTGTGGCATCAAAGGTTGAGGCATCTGAATTTTACCGATATGTTGAAGATTGAGGGCAAAGACATTGTTAAAGATCTGCCCAAAATGGGGAAGACCGGGAAAGGAATCTGTGGTTCTTGCCAACTAGGGAAACAGACTCAAGCAGCTCATAGAAAGACCTCAGGTATTCAAACTTCCAAAAATTTAGAATTACTGCATATGGATCAAAATGGGCTATTCCTCTTCGGGAAAAATCTGATGCTTTTGATGCAGCTCAACATTTATTCAAGAAGATTTAGGTTGAGCAAAATTGCCAGATTATGAGAATCCGCAATGATCACAGAAGAGAATTCAAAAATTCCAAGTTTGAAGAATTCTGTCTCTCGTATGGAATCAAACAGGAATTTTCTTCTCCTATCATTCCTCAGCAGAATGGAGTTGTAGAACGAAAGAACAGGGTAATTCAGGAGATGGCTCGTGTGATGATCCACTCAAAGAATCTCACTCAACACTTTTGGAGAGAAGCAGTTAACACTGCATGTCATATTATCAACAGAGTCTACCTAAGGCTTGAAACAAACAAGACTCCCTAAGAGATTTGGCGAGGTAAAAAGCCCATGGTAAAGTACTTCAGAACTTTTGAGAGTAAATGCTATGTCCTTCGTGACAGGGAGAATCTTGGAATATTCTTGGGATATTCCACAAACAGTCGTGCTTACAGGGTTTTCAATAAAAGAACAGAGACTGTGATGGAATCTATAAATGTTGTTATTGATGATGAAGAAGTTGAGAGACCTAGCAGTGGGGAGGAAAATCAGTTCGTTTCAGTTGATCCGTTAGTAACTTCAACTGACATTATCAAGGCTTCTCCAAGTGTGTCTCCGGACGAATCTCCTTCTTCTCCCACAACTTCGGATATCATTGCCAGCGCGTTAGAAGATGAGGATACTCCTGCAAATCCTCCCAAGCGGTCATGGGTGGAGCTCAATCATCCTCCTCAGTAGCTTCTTGGGACCGTTGATGAAGGGCGTAGGCTAAGAAACAGAGTCATCCAGCCTACCAGTGAAGTAGCTAATCAAGTCTCCTACAGTTGCTACCTTGCACAAATAGAGCCCAAGAAAATTGATGAAGCATTTCAAGATGAAGGTTGGGTGTCCGCCATGCGTGAAGAGCTCCATCAATTCATCAGAAATGATGTTTGGACCTTGGTTCCTCATCCTGCAGAATAGAATATCATTAGTACCAAGTGGATCTTCAAGAATAAAACAGATGAGCATGGTACTGTGGTCCGGAATAAAGCCCGTCTTGTTGCCCAGGGATATACTCAGATAGAGGGAGTAGACTTTGATGAAACTTTTGCCCCAGTTGCCAGGTTAGAATCCATCAGAATTCTTCTCTACATTGCTTGTTGTTGGGGATAAATTCCACTCAACCCGATCCAAGGAAAAGATAGACATTCAGCAACTACTTCAGAGAAATCAGGTATTAGTTATCTCAGTAAATTCGTCTACTCCAAGTTGAATTGGAGTAAGTAGTCGTAATCTGATCAGTACGTGATCCTATCCCCAAGAGAATTGGGATAGGACTCTAATTAGTCAAATAAGATATCAGATAAGAAGAATGATTAGATCAGAGGTCTAATAAAGGATCAAAGTCCAATTAGAACTCTAGCAACAGTTCTAGATCAACAAGGAGTAGGAATCCTACTATAGGTCTGACTCTACCTCTTTGCCTATAAATAGGCCCATACCCCAGGTATAAACTAAGACTCAATTTTTATGTATAGAGCATTATTTTCTTACAGAAGCTAATTTAGGCATCAGAGAGGACCCTCAGAAGGGTCCCTTATTTTTTGTTGTTCTGCAGAATTATTAAGAAGCGTGAAGAACACCAACAACGTGCAGATTCACATCATACCGGAAACTGTACCAACAGTTTGGCGCCGTCTGTGGGAAACGATTATTCGTTCCTCATAAAAGAAAAAGAAGATCCAGCATGGTGATAAACACACGTTCCGGAAGCCAGACCAACCGAGGGCCTAGAGCCCCACTAGAACCAGTAATTCAGAATAATCCACAGCCTCCACCACCCAATGCAGACCAAGATCGCATAGCAGCGTTGGAAGCCCAGATTGAATCCTTAACACAGCAGAATGCCGAGTTGCTGTGTAGGAGGCCGGAACAGCCCAATCCCGAGATGAACAGGGATGAACGTGAAGAAGAAGATCACAATAGCAACACTAATCCTCGGAGGGAGGATGACCGCCAAGGAGATTTGAGCAGAGTTATTGCCGAGCTAGAGAGAAGGTGCACGTACATGGAGATGGAAAGAAAGGACAAAAGCAGATCCATAGTTGTGGATAAGCTCCTAATGGGTGCAGACTCACCCTTCACCAGACGAGTAGCAGACTATCGGCTACCCGAGAAGTTTAAGGTACCCCAAATTCTAAGTTATGCAGGAGACGGAGATCCCCTAGATCACCTAGAGAATTTTCGAGCTCATCTAGACCTTCACGGGACACCCGATGAAGTAGCGTGTTGGGCCATCCCCCTTAATCTTTCGGGGATTGCCCGGGACTGGTTCAGGAAGCTGCCCCCGAATTTCGTTGATCAGTTCAAGGAGTTATCCAAAATATTCCTAACGGAATTTCTAGATTTCCGAACAAGGAAGAAGCCCTCGGGATATTTGCTATCATTGCACCAGCAAAGCAACGAAAGTCTTAAGGAGTTCATGGCTCGGTTTAACCGAGAGAAGGTAACGGTCGAAGATCCGATCGAGGATATGGTCTTTGTTGCCATTTATCAAGGAATTTAACCAGAGGAGCCTTTGATGAAGAAGTTGGTCCCGAAGCAATCGAGTACCTTGCAGGGCCTCGTGGATAAGGTAGAAGAATTCATCAATCAGGAAGAGACACTGAAGTCTATGGCCTGTTCTAGGCTACCCCGAGAGACAGCCCCAGAAAAGAAAAGGAAAGAATTCAGGAAAGCTGATGGGGAAGAGCAGCGGCAGGTAAAGAAGTTCAAAGATTACAATTTTACACCTCTCATTGCAGAGATATCAGAAGTCCTTATGGAGATCAAAAGAGATCCGGCGTTTCGGGAATCACAAAAGATACCAGGTAATCCTCCTTACAGGAATGCAGGCAAGTATTGTGATTTTCATAAACAAGTAAGGCATTACACCGAGGGGTGCGTAACCCTAAGGTTGCTAATAGAAGAATTTATAAAGAATGGCAAGCTAGTTCGGTTCTTGGGAGAGCAACGGAACCAGCCAGGAAATAACAGGCTTCAGAATCATCAGGACTATCAGCCCCGAGATCAGCAGCCACGGGATTACTATCCCCGAGACCGTCATCAGCCAAAGGAAAGGGATCAGGAGAATGATCCCCGAGATGACATAGAAAGAAGAGAGGACCGAAGAAGTAGAAGCCCACAGCATAGAGAGCCGAGGCAACAATAGAATCAGCCCATGATCAAGTAGAAAGGACTCTCAGAAATTTCAGGCTAGACTTTATTTTTAGCATTTATGTTTGCAAAGAACTAGACTTTTATTTTTAACTCAGACATGTTATAATAAAAGACAGAAAATTCCTCAGATTTTGGGAATCAGTATTTTCAGAATAAAAGAATAGAGCTAACTTAAGCATCGGAGTGTTCCCGGTCTAGGGACCGGGAACCTGTTGATGTCGCTTCTTTTGTAGGCAAAAGTCTCTCGGATCAGTCCTAGCCGGGAGCAAGAAGAAAGCCTCTCGGATCAGTCCTAGCCGAGAGAAAGAAGAAAGCTCTCGGATCAATCCTAGCCGAGAGTCTCGGATCAGTCCTAGCTGAGAGAAAGAAGAAAACTCTCGGATCAGTCCTAGCCGAGAGCAAGAAGAAAGGGGGGTCGGATTTAACCCTCGGTTTATGCAGGTTTCTCAGGAGTTAGCCATTCCAAGAGACAGGGAGAAAACCCTAAGGAAAAACAAGGGGGTAAGATTTAACCCTCAGGTTTTCCAGGTTAGCAGGTTTTCAGAAGGAGACAAAGCTCGGGTTTCCTTAGACATAAAATTCCCGTTATTCAAGCAAGCATCGGATAAGGGAATTGGCGGGTAGCTGTTGGGGATAAATTCCACTCAACCCAATCCAAGGAGAAGATAGACATTCAGCAACTACTTCAGAGAAATCAGGTATTAGTTGTCTCAGTAAATTCGGATTAGGACTTTACTTCAAGTAGTCGTAATCCGATCAGTACGTGATCCTATTACCAAGAGAATTGGGATAGGACTCTAATTAGTCAAATAAGAGATCAGATAAGAAGAATGATTAGATTAGATGTCTAATAAAGGATCAAAGTCCAATTAGAACTCTAGCAACAGTTCTAGATCAACAAGGAGCAGGAATCCTACTTCAAGTTTGAGTCTACCTCATTGCCTATAAATAGGCCCATACCCCAAGTATAAACTAAGACTCAATTTTTATGCATAGAGCATTATTTTCATACAGAAGCTAATTTAGGCATCAGAGAGGACCCCCAGAAGGGTCCCTTAGTTTTTGTTGTCTTGCAGAATTATTAAGAAGCGTGAAGAACACCAGAAACTGTACCAACACTTATCATCTTGGTTTCAAGTTGTATCAGATGGATGTAAAGAGTGCATTTCTGAACGATGTTCTTCAAGATGAGGTTTATGTAGAACAACCGAAAGGATTTTAGGATCCTCATCATCCCAATCATGTGTACAAGCTGAAAAAGGCTTTATATGGGCTTAAGCAGGCTCCTCGGGCATGGTATGAGCGTCTCACCACTTATCTCCTGACTAAGGGATTTACAAGGGGACAAGCTGATCGAACCTTGTTTATCAAAAATAAAGGTACTCACAAACTCATTGCTCAAATCTATGTTGATGACATTTGAAAAATAAATGGACTTCTAATTTATACAAGTGTGTGTGAACAGTGTGCAACAAAATATTAAATGCGGAATTAAAGGAGACAAATATTTTGTTGACGAAGTGGAAACGCAATTAAGAGAAAAACAACTCCGGGCATCCAAACCCAGGATATCCACTATTCATAAGACAAAGCTAAATACAAGATAGTAGCACTCACATATACTCAATGCGGTGGTTGTACCTTGCTCTCTAACGTCTAACCCAACACAAACGTTTCCCAACCAGGTCTCCTACCTGAAGGGGTCTTCAATGGAATCCTTTACCTTAGGGCCAACCCCTAAGATAGACTTCAGATGTAGCGCAGCACACTTGTGACGGCTTCAGAGGGATCTTGAACATCTCTGAGCTCTTGTGGAATTCAATATCGAATTCTTGCAGTTCTCAATGCCCAGGGGCCTTTATTTATAGGCTGTGGTGCAGAATGGGTGACTGCTGTAATATGTATGGACGCCGTCTGGACGGTGAACTTGAGCCGTCCGGACGGACAACTGTGCGAAGGATTTTCTGAAAATTTCGCTGAAAATCTTTCCTGTTTCAGAGCCGCGACCGGACGGTGAGACACTGATGTCCTGAAGGTCGCACGTTCGCTGCAAGTAATTTCCATATAAGGCTTCGCGCGTCTGGACCAAGGGGGATGAACGTCCGAACGGCTGAACTTCAACACGCAATTTCCATATCAATTAGGCGCGCTTCTGGACCATGAAGGGCAAGCGTCTGGACGGTTGATGTCGAATCGGCAATTTCCATATTAGTTGCCTGCGCGTCCGGACCAAGGCTGACTAACATCCAACCGTGATATTTGAATTGTGATTCTTGCCTTATGGAGACGCGCGTCTGGACTGGACACCAACATCGTCCGGACGGATGTATCGATCTTCCCTTATTCTAAACTTGGAAAGAATCTGAAGCTGGTCGATCACTGAAGGTCGTCCGGACGGGCTGCTGAGGCGTCCGGACGTATGCAAGCTGGTACAAAAGCCTCTCGATACAGTATAGGGTCCGGACAGTATGGTACGTCGTCCTGACGGCTGGAATGGTTGACAGATGGGCGTCCAGACGGGATGGCTCGATCGTCCAGACGACTGATAGGGAACTTGAGTTCTTCTGACTTGCAGGCAGAATCTTCTGACGTCACTCAAAATAGTGGAATCCTGTTTACAGCATCTTTTACATACAAGTGTTTTTGTCCATACACAGAATGAGGCCAATAAAACTAACAAACTCCCCCTTTGGCCATTCTGGGACAAAAACCACTTGACCGGTTAAAAATACAACCCCGGTCCAAATCAAAAATTACTCCCCCTTTATGTCATAAAGGGACAAAGGGTAAAACATAGTAATGAGAAAAAGCACACAACAATTACTCCCTCTTAAAGTCTCAAAAGTACAAGGGTAAACAAAGTAATAATATCCATAGACAAAAAACTTTCTAAAAAATCCAAAACAATAGGAAAATAGAGAAAAGTTTGCAAGTGGCTCAAAAGGGTGGAATAGAAATCCTCCAAGTACCAAATCCTACTGATTCATTGAAATCAAGTAACGGAGAGAAATCCGTAAAAGCTGGATTTGTACTACTTCGGCTTCTAGATAAGGAAGCCGGGAACCACAAACTGAAAATCCTTCAATCTATTGATTTTGCAAAGCCTGAAACTGGTTATTCGCAGATTGGCATCCTCTAAGCAACTGGTTTGCAAGATAACTGAGGAGAGTCACCACTGAACCTCAAATTGATGCAGATCTAAAGGAATGCTATGGAAGGCTCTACATGAGCTAGGGGGAAAAAGCTCATCTTAATCCTGAGACCTTTGGAATTTGAACATCCAACTTCAACAGTCAGTTTTCCAAAGGATCCATCTGTCAAACATTGTGCTGGGAGCCGCTGGATATCGTATTCTAGAATCAAAACCAACCAGAAATATCTCCAGAAATACCATTAAATCCTGTTAGTTCCAAAATAATGTGGTATTTAACACGGCTGTCAAATGGATGCCAAAGAGAAATATAAGCAATGCAGCTACTCATAAGGCATAAATATATCATGATCAGCCCAACACACAGACAGAGAAGGATTTTCATGCACACTATCTCAAGAAAATATCCAAACAAATATTCCAATATTCTAAAAGCACAAAGACTTAATAGAATAACGGGAGACACAATGAAAATCATGGGATGGAAAGAGATGTGCAAAAAATGCCAAAATCTCGAAAGAAATCCACGAGAAAAACACACAAGATGCCATGATAAATCAATAAAAATGCAAAGATGTGTGTATGGCAGAGAAAGAGATGCAAGTCTTAAACCTGTAGAGATCCTGTCCGAATGTGTCACTTAACCATCCGAATGGCAACTGCTAGGTCAGCATATGGCAAGACTATGCTTGTCCTGACGTAAGAATAGGTCCGTCTGGACGCTTCACATAGAAAATTAGAAGACTGAAGAAAAATTTACAGAATTTTAATTTTTCTCAAGTCAGTTTTAGAACACGCATGTATAATCCACTGATAACACAATTAGGGAGCATCTCAAAAGTAAGCAAAGATATAAAAGAGAGTTGAAAGTTCAATCAGCACAAACATTTTCCTAGACATAGAAAATTCAAATATACAGCTTAACTCATGCAATGCGTGTGTGTGTGAAGACTTAACCCACAAGGTCTGACTGTCACAGAAATGACAAAGAGCAACCAGATTTTCTAGACAAAAGAGAAAATCTATGACAGATTAGCCAAAAGTCAAACCTTATAACTTACTAGGGCCTAGCAACCCTCATTTGATACACTCCCCCTGAGATGCAGCACCTAATTGTTTTACTTGTTTTACTTGGCCATCTTATCAAAAACCTCTTCTCTTATCCAGAATTTCTAGAAACAGAAAGTCAGATAAGGAAAGATGTGCCTTTAGGGGAGTCGTGGATAGTGCACATTTTTCATCGCATGAGAAAAGAAGCTATCCAATTTTTGCATATACAAGAAAACACTTGGCAAATTATAGTAAAAAACTCTCAATTATATCTAAGCAAAGTAAATTAATACCCAAAGAATTGAGATACAGTAGAAAATACATGCAATTATCTGAAATGCCAAGAGAAAAAATATCCTGATGATGCCAATACAGAAAAACAGTCGTTCGACCTGCTTTTTCTGTCTTCCCCAACGAGTACCTGCAATGCTCTCTCAAGAGAATAGGGGGCACAACAAACTAGTTCCTAGATTGCATAGTAAGCACACAAATATAACAAGTAAAAGTGCAAGCAATCAAACCTGATGCCTTAGGATTAGGGACCGAATCCTAGGCATGAACACCTTCTCCTGCTAGGTGCGTTCATTCCCCCTCTTGGGGTGAATGGTCTCATCCTTCTTGACCCATACCTGCTTAACGCGTGGAGATGGTTTGCGGGTCATGTCCATATTGGTCATACTCCTTAGCATATCTTGCATCAGGCTCAGCATCCCTTCATAGCCATGGTTGCTAGTGGGCTTTTGCGGCTTCATCTTGTAGCGCTTTGGTTTATTCTTCTTTGATTTGTCACTTTGATTGGCGGGAACAAACTGCTGCTGATGCCGTAAAGCCTGATGTGCTGTCGAAGGTAGAATGCCCGAAGTAGCTCTTGCTGGAAGCTCCCTTTGAACCTTCGACTTCTGAGACTGGAGCTGTGGACATTTGGGTCGGATGTGACCGGTGATGCCGCAGTGATGACAGGTAGGCAAGCTTCTTTTGTTTGAATGCTTCTTTGTAGTCTCTGCAGAATTATGATTAGCATTCTTACAAACAACATTGCCTTTACCTTTTATATGTCTCCTATGAGGAGGGACATATTTTGATGAGGAAGAATCTTCAGCTTCACTTTTCCTCAAAGCATCCTGCTTAATCCAAGGCCTGTGGGATCTCAACAAAAAAACAATTTGGTCTAATATGACCAATCTTCCCACAATTATGACAAGTAGGGACAAACTTACCATGAGCTTGTGTACTTGTATCTTTGGATTTTGGCATCACATGATTAGTTAAGCAAAATTTTTCTAAACAAGCTGTATCTACTATCACAGGCGTAATATCAATAGAATCTATTTCTGAATCAGAAGCATATGAAGTAGAAGTACTCATATCAACATTTCAAGCAGGCTTGTTACAAATATCTGAATAAATACAAAGCATGCTTTTCAAATTATCACTTTAGAAATATTTCAAGAGATCCTCATATTCTTTTAATTTATTCTCAAGTGTATCAATGATGTTAAATAACATGGTATTCTTAGATCTCAAAGAGTCAATTAAAGCATGTGATTCAAATAACTGAATAATCAAAGACTCTTTTTCTTGCTTCACCTTTTTGAGCTCTTTTGGAGAAATAAGTTTATCGAATTTTGCAAAAACTTTAGAGAGCTCAATATCATAATTTTCTTCAGACGACTGAGAGAAATCCATGATAAAAGGTGTAATAGAAAAATAGAAGTCACAAATAGATGACGATCACACTCAGGAAATAAATCCTTTCAACGGAGTGTGCCTGCTCTGATACCAATTGAAAAATAAATGGACTTCTAATTTGTACAAGTGTGAGTGAAAAGTGTGCAACAAAATATTAAATGCAGAATTAAAGGAGACAAATATTTGTTGACAAAGTGGAAACTCAATTAAGAGAAAAACCACTCTGGGGCAGCCAAACCTAGGATATCCACTATCAGAAAACAAAGGTAGATACAAGATAGTAACACTCACATAAACCTGATGCAGTGGTCGTACCTTGCTCTCTAACTTGTAACCCAACACGAACGCTTCCCAACCAGGTCTCCTACCAGAAGGGGTCTTCAATTGAATCCTTTACATTAGGACCAACCCCTAAGATAGACTTCAGATGTAGCGTAGCACACTTGTGACGGCTTCAGAGGGATCTTCAACTTCTCTGAGCTCTTGTGGAATTCAATACAGAATTCTTGTAGTTCTCAATGCCCAGGGACCTCTATTTATAGGCTGAGGTGCAGAATGGGCGACTGCTGTAATATTTACGGACGCCATCTGGACGGTGAACTTGAGACGTCTGGACGGACATTTGTACGACAGGATTTTTCAAAAATTTCGCTGAAAATCTTTCCTGTTTAAGAGCCGCATCCAGACGGTGAGACACTGACGTCTGGACGGTTGCACGTCCGCTGCAAGTAATTTCCATATAAGGCTTCGCGCGTCCAGACGAAGGGGATGAACGTCCGGACGGCTGAACTTCAACACTTAATTTCCATATCAGTTATGCACGCTTCCGAACCATGAAGGGCATGCATCTGGACGGTTGAAGTCAAATCGGCAATTTCCATATTAGTTGCACGTGCATCCAGACCAAGGCTGACTGACGTCCAGACCGTGATATTTGAATTGCGATTCTTGCCTTAGGGAGACGCGCGTCAGGACGGGACACCAACATTGTCCGGACGGATGTATCGATCTTCCCTTATTCTGAACTTGTAAAGAATCTGAAGCTAGTCGATCACTAAAGGTCGTCCGGACGGGCTGCTGAGGCGTCCGGACGTATGCAAGCTGGTACAGAAGCTTCTCAATACAGTACAGGGTTCGGACAGTGTGGCATGTCGTCCTGACGGTTGGAACGGTTGAAAGATGGGCTTCCGGATGGGATGGCTCGGTCGTCCGGACGGCTGACAGGGAACTTGAATTCTTTTGACTTGCAGGCAGAATCTTCTGACATCACTCTGAATAGTGGAATCCCTGTTTACAGCATCTTTTACATACAAGTGTTTTTGTCCATACACAGAATGAGGCCAATAAAACTAACAACATTATTTTTGGAGCTACTTTAGACTCTCTTGCCCATGAGTTTTTTAAAGAGATGAAGTAAGAATTTGAGATGAGCATGATTGGTGAGGTGAACTATTTTCTTGGTCTTGAAGTCAAACAAACTGCTGAAGGCATCTTCATCTCTCAATCCAAGTATGCCAAGGATCTGGTGAAACGTTATGGTCTGGATGGGAAGAGTAGTGCCCAAACTCCCATGAGCACCAGTATCAAGATTAGTAGTGATCTTGCAGGGAAACCAGTTGATCCATCTCTTTACAGGAGTATGATAGGGAGTCTCCTATATTTTACAGCTAGTCGACCAGACCTTGCCTTCAGTGTGGGAGTTTGTGCTCACTTTCAGGCAAATCCTAAGGAATCTCACCTCACTGCAGTTAAGCGTATCATCAGGTATATAAATAATACTCTTCTTTATGGCATATGTGATAAGTCTTGAATTATTCGATTCAAGACCCCTTAATTTGCATTTGTTAGACCTAGTTCGTATTGTATATATAACGTTTTGTTGTAGTTTTTGTGTTTTATCTTATTTTCAGGTCTTAGTTGAAATCTAATTCAAAACTCTTGAATTAGACTTGGAAATACATCAAGGGCATTTTGGTCACTTCCAGAGCTCGAGGTAGATCCTGAGAAGATGAAGAATCGTCCAAGGCATTTCGATCGATCGATTATTTGTACAGCAATAATTCGATCGATCGACTCTTCGATCGATCGACATATTTTCGATCGATCGAATTCGCCGACTTCCAGAAAATCAGATATTCTCAGATCTTTGCATTCTTTATGCAATTCAAATCATAAGTTGGATTTTGTGGACAGAAATGGACGCCGACCAGCTCTGTTTGTGTGGCTAGGATTAGCTCTTGATGTTCTTTTGTAAATCCAATTCTCTATATATATGAGATTAGGGTTTTAGGTTAGAGGATGCATCTTTTGGGGTTGGTTCGGATTTTCTCAGGTGTATCACTTTAATTCTTTATGTTTTAGTTTACTTTGATGCACGTTTTATAGGCTTAATTCCATAGAACAATTTCCTTTCCTTAATTTCAAGTTCTAGCTTAGCTTGTTCTTCATTTTCTTCCTCTTTTGTAATCCGAATTTCTTTAAGTTTAATATAGTTGATTTCAATTCATTTCTCCTTTGTTCCTTTACTGTTTTCATTCATTTCCATGCTTAGATTAGTTTAAATTCATGTCTAGCTAATTTAGTCTTAGGGTTTGATCCAAATCCAATCCAAAAACCATGAAGTGTTCTTGAGGTTTTTAGGGTTCTCTTTAGATGTTTGATGATTGCTAAGGGCTAGAGGATATCAAAACCCATGCTAAAAGGCTTTGGTATCAAGATTCCAATCAAACTTATTCATGAAAAAGAGTTTAACTTGTCTATGAGTTTTTCTTGAAGTATTGAGTAAAATCAACATTCTTGGAAACAAGAATGATGTCTTTTTCAATGGTGCTAGTTGACATGATGTATGATTTCTCATTAGAGTCACCTTATAGGGTATGCTAGGGAACACCAATCATTTCACCCCTTTGGTAGTCTAATTGTCTTTCAATTGTAGTTTAACTTTATGTGGAATGATTTGGTGTGAAACTAGATATTTTGTCATTGTGGCCTAGTAGGGTTTTCATGTATTGTGTATACTCATTAGGATGTGTTATAAAGTAGTAAGCTAGGGAACATTAGTCACTCCACACCTTAGGTAGAGTAAATGTCTTTTCAATTATAGTTTAGTCTTTATGTGGAGTTGATTAATGTAAACCTAGGTGCTTTATGATTCCGTCGTAACTAGAGTGTTTTCACGTCGAGGTCGTCGTAATGGTTGACGCCCATTACGCGCTCATATCAAGCATGTTAAGAAGATCCATATAGACTTTTAAGCATTGCATAGGTTGAGGATTGGATAGGATCAACACCCTAAGTTTTCTTTTAAGTCAATTTAATTTCCCGCTTTCATTTCCTTCACTTTATCGTTGTAGCTTCAATTCTACAACTTTTGTTTTTACTTTTTTTGGTAAATTAAGTTAGATACGCTCTTTTCATATCCTATTACGCAAAACAACCAATAATTTCTCTGTGGTTCGATCTCCCTTACTATAGTACAATCGATACGTACTATTGCGAGTGGTAAACTTATAAATTTAAAATCCACGTGTAGCCGGTTGATCCCGAGCTATCACCAACATGGTATTCCAGAGAAACAATTCTTGTTGTTGCAGGATACTCTAATGCAGACTTTGCTGGAAATGCTGATGATAGAAAGAGCACCTCGGGAGGATGTTTCTATGCGGGAAACTGTTAGTTTTTGATTGACAGCATTCTGTTGACAAAATCACTATTATATAATGTTGCTGCTTTCACAGGGATGCCGTATATTTCTGAGTCTTCAGATATTCAGAGTTTATTTCTCTCGTGTGGAAAGAGCTGTATTATGACAAGTTGCAAGTGTCATAAGCTTCATGAAGGCTTTTTCATTGTTCAAGGAAGATTCTGTACAGATTCTAACACAGTGAAGTCGGATCCCAAGCAACCGTCCGGACGATGTGGTTTTCCCGTCCGGACGCTCATCAGTTAGCAACATCTGTATGGACGACGTGAACTTTCTGTCCGGACGCCCATCGGTGTCTAGAAACTTTGAACTATCCAAGATTGTATCTGTTCGGACGTAATAGCAAATTGTCCGGCCGCTATTAAGAGTTCAAGAAGAATCCAGTGTTCAAGTGCATCCGTCGGACAACGTGGCAATACCGACCGGACGCCATTCAGTGTTTGACAAGTAATAAGGTTTCTGTCTCAGACACAGTTATGGGAAGACAGCTGCAAACCGTCCGGATGATGTGGTGTTCCCGTCCGGACGCTATCCCTGGTAAAGCAAGTCATACAGTAGAAGTGCCACCATAGGGCAACACCGTCCGGACGCGGCCTTGTTATGGAAGCTTTCAACGCTATTTTGAAAAGGCAGGGTCAGTTGACCGTCCGTAAGCTCTGCCAAGTCATCCGGATGCCCTCCAATATTTTGATCATAACTTTCTACTCAAACATTGGATTGTGATGAAATTGGTGTCATTGGAAAGCTAACAAAAAATTATACAACCTAATTATCCGAATAGCCAAGAAAAACGTCCGGACGCGTGCTCAATGTCTGAATCAGTGTTGGTGTAGGACTCCTTATTTGAGTTGATTTAGGTTTTTGTAAGCCTGTAAATAGAGGGCCCTAGACTTGTATTTTGTACAAAATTCGATAGAGAATTCCTTATAGCTTACAGAGGGTGTTTAGGGAGATATTGAAGATCTAATAGCTCTCTAGCTTTTGCCAGTGTGTGATTTGATCGTGTGAAGTCTATCTTAGGGGTTGGCCCTAAGGTAAATGAATCCATAAAAAACTCCTTTAGGTGGAAGATCTGGTTGGGAAGCGTTCACGATGGGCTTCGTGTCAGAGTTAAAGGTATAACTATTGCATAAGGGTATGTGAGTAAGAGTGTCTTGTAACAAGCTTTGTTTTTGGATAGTGGATTTCCTGGGTTTTGCTGCCCTGGAGTGGTTTTTTCTCTTCATAGAGTTTCCACTTCGTAACAAATATCTTGTCTTATTTAAATTCTGTATTTAAGATATTTGTTTGCACACAAACACACACTTGGTTTTAATTAGAAGTCAATAAATTATTTTCAATTGGTATCAGAGCAGGTTACACTTATGTTTTAGATTTATTTCTTGAGTGTGATCCATGACTTCTTCTAACATAAATCTTCCTGAGTTCTCTGAAGATGATTTTTATGATTTCTCTAAACATACCCTTTTGATAGGTAAACTCTTTAAGAAATCCAATAAAGAACTCAAGAAGATTAAGCAAGGAAAAGAGTCTTTGATTTTAGAATTATCTGAATCACATGTTTTGATTGACTCTTTGAAATTTGAGAATACCATGCTTTTTGATACTGTTGATGCACTAGAGAATAAATTAAAAGAATCAGATGATCTCTTGGAAAAATTCTCTAGTAATAATTTGAAAGGCCTGCTTTGTATTCATATAGATATTTCTAACAAGCCTGATTTAATTGTTAATGATTTAAGTACTTCTACTTCACATGCTTCTGATTCTGAATTAGATTCTATTGATATTAAGCCTGTTATAAAAGATACAGCTTGTTTAGATAATTCTTGCTTAACTAATCATGTGATGCCTAGCTCCAAGGAATCAGTAATACAAGGTAAGTTTATTCCTAAGTGTCATAATTGTGGAAAGATTAGTCATATTAGGCCAAATTGTTATTTGTTTTAATCCCAAGGGCCTTGGATTAAGCAAGATGCTCTGAGGGCAATATTGTTTGTAAGAATGCTAACCATATTTCTGTAGAGAAAGTCAAGCAGCATTCCAACAAAAGAAGCCTACCCACCTATCATCACTGCGGTATCATAAGTCACATCCGACCCAAATGTCCATATCTTCAGGCTCTCAGAAGTCAAAGGATCAGAAGGGGCTGCCAACAAGAGCTACATTAGATACTCTACCTCCGACTACATTCCAGGCTCCACGGCATCAGCAGCGATAGCTGAAGTTGCTTCCTGCCAATCTGAGTGGCAAATCAAAGAAGAACAAATCAAGGCGCTACAAGAGAAAGCCGCAAAAGCCCATTAGCAACCATGTCTATGAAGGGTTATTGAGCCTCATGCAATGTATGCTAAGAAGAATGGACAACATGAACAAGACCTGCAAACTACCGCTACAGGTCAAGTCGGTATGGGTCAGGAATGATGAGACCATTCACCCCTTGAGGGGGAGTGGACTCACCTAGTAGAGGTGAGGCCTTACTATGCCTAGGATTTTGGTTCCTAAATCCTTATGCATGTCACGTATGTTTTGCATTGCATTGATTGTCATATCTTATATATCCTATTTTTTCCTTGCATTCTATTTGAGGAACCACATTTTCTATCCTTAGATTTTCTCTTGGTTGCTTTGAGAATTTTATGCAGTTACATTCTAGGGATGACAGAGAAAGCATGTCACTGCTTTTCTATCTTGGTATTTCTAAGCCTCTCTCCCTGAAGACAAGTTTGATTTTACCTTACATGCTGGGACTAGATGTTATTCCTTTTCCATAACTATGTCCTTGTTGTTTTTCTATTTTATTGTTTTCAACAAAAAAAAAAAAAAAATTGGGGGAGAAGATGCAGAATTTTTTTTTTTTATATAGTTTTTCAGATATCCTATGTGTTTTTGCCTGATATCTCAGTTCATTGTGCATTAATTAAATATGCTTATATATGATTGAGAGTTTATGTATGATATCTACTAAGTTTTCTTGTGCATCTTAATGCCAGATAGTTTCTTTTCTCATGCAATGAAAAATTGTGCACTATCCAAAGCTCCCCTAAGGTATTTTTTTTTCTCTCCTCTGACTTTTAGCTTCAGGAAATTTTAAATGAGAGAGATTTTTTTGCTAAGATGGTCAAATTGACCAACTCGCTAATTGAACCTAGCACCCATAAATTCTGGTATTCTTTCTAGGTTGCAGCACAAAGTGATAAAAAGCACTCAAAACCAAAAAAAAAAAAAATGGAAAAATAAAAAGATCCACTGCTTTTGTGCTATAAAACTGTTGTTGAACTTGTCCCTATAGAAACAGTCAGTGACCAAATCACTGCGGAAATAGACGGTCACTAATGGACGAAGTAAAAGAAAAGTGCTGCAACATAGGGGGAGTGTATCAGATGAGGGTGGCTAGGCCCTAGTAAAATTAGGTTTGACTTTTGACTGATCTAACATTGATTTTCTCTCTTATTTAGAAAATCCGGTTGCTTTAAGTTATATCAGTGAACTTCATACCATATTGAGAAAGCTTTTTCACACACATACGCATTGCATGAGTTAAGTTTACTATTGAAAAATTTCTATCTGCAAGAAATTTTTGTGCTTATTGACCCTTAACTCTCAATTATATCTTGGTATATTTTTGAAATGCTATTTGATTGTTTTATTAGTTATTTATACATGCGTGTTTTGAAGCTAGCATTAGGAAATTTTTGTTCTAAATTTTCCTCTGCTTTTTCGGAGGGACATGTTCTTGCGTCCGGTCGTGCTCAGCTCTGTCAATCTCTTATTTGACAGCATGCAGTCGGGACGAGTATGTACCACATCCGGACGCGAGCTTTTTTTTGGCTTTCTCTGCCAAACACATACACTACTTTTTGTCTGTTCTATCATGTTGTGTTGTGTGTGTTTTCTCTTGGACTGATCCTGAGATGTTGGCATTCTCTGCACATCTTTTCTCATCCCCAGGTATTTCCTTTGACTTTCCTTATTCTCTTAAGCTTTGGTTCTTTTTAGAATATTGGAATCTTTAATTGATTATGATTTGAGAGATTGTGCATGAATATCTTTTTCTATCTTTATGCTGGATGGATATTACTAATTTGTGTCTTTTGGATTGCTATATCTACTTTTGTATTTCTTTATGCATCCAATTGATAGCCATCATAATACCACATTATTTTTAAAACTACAGGATCTAATATTTCATTGTCGTGTTTTTTTTGATAGATTTCTGTTTAAATATTTCAGGAATATGTTGTCCAGCAGCTTCCAACATAGTGTCAGACAGAGGGCTCTTTGGAAAATAGACCAGTGTTGAAATCATATGTTCCAAAGATCTCAAATTTTAGATGAGCTCATTCCCCCTGCTCATACAGAGTCTTCCGTAACCATTTCCTCTAGATCTGCACCAGCTAGAGATTCAGGGGTGAATCTTCTTTATCATCTTGCAGACCACTTGTCTAGAGGATTTCTTTCTGCGGATGATCAGTTTCAGGCAAAAAGACTCAAGTGACTGAAACTTTTCAGTCTATGGTTTTCCGGCTTCAGGAGCTAGAAGCCGAAGTAGTTCAAATCCAGCTTTTTATACGATTTTCTCTCCGTTACTTGATTTCAGAGGATCAGCAGGATTTGGTACTTGCAGGATTTTAGAACATTTTTGTCTGTGGATTTTATATACTATGTTTACCCTTATTCAGTTGAGACATCAAGGGGGAGTATTTTAATATTGTGGTATTTCTATACTCTGTTTACCCTTTGTCCCTTTGAGACAAAAAGGGGGAGTGTATGTCAGTTTTTGGTCTGGGAAAGTATTTTTAACCAATCTAGTGATTTTTTCTCAGAATGGCCAAATGGGGAGTTTGTTAGTTTTTGATTAGCAGCATTTTGTTGACAAAATCACTATTATGTAATGTTGCTGCTTTCACAAGGATGCCGTATATTTCAAAGTCTTCAGATATTCAGAGTTTATTTGCCTGATGAGGAAAGAGCCGTATTATGACAAGTTGCAAGTGTTACAAGCTTCATGAAGGCTTTTTCAGTGTTCAAGGAAGATTCTGTACAGATTCTAACTCAGAGAAGTCAGATCCCAAGCAACCTTCCAGATGATGTGGTGTTCCCTTCCGGACGCTCATCTGTTAGCAACATCCGTCTGGACAACGTGAACTTTCCGTCCGGACGCCCATCAGTGTCTAGAAATTTTGAACTATTCAAGATTGCATTCGTCGTGACATAATGGCAAATCGTCCAGCCGCTATTAAGAGTTCGAGAAGAATCCAGTGTTCAAGTGCATCCGTCCGGATGACGTAGCAATACCATCCAGATGCCATTCAGTGTTCGACAAGTAAAAGGGTTTCTGTCTCAGACACAGCTATGGGAAGACAGCTGTAAACAGTCCGGACGATGTGGTGTTCCCATCCGGACGCTATCCTTGGTGAAAATAATTTATTGGTTTCTAATTTCAACCAAGTGTGTGTTTGTGTGCAAAAAAATATCTTAAATGCGGAATTTAAATGAGACATGATATTTGTTATGAAGTGGAAACTCTATGAAGAGAAAAAACTACTCCAGGGCAGCCAAACCCAGGAAATCCACTATCCAAAAACAAAGCTAGTTACAAGACACTCGTACTCACATAACCTATGCAGTAGTCATACCTTTAACTCTGACGTGTAACCCAACACAAACGCTTCCCAACCAGATCTTCCACCTGAAGGAGTTTTTGATGGATTCCTTTACCTTAGGGCCGACCCATAAGATAGACTTCACACGAACAACTGAGCACACACTGGAAACGGCTTGAGAGCTAGCGGATCTTCTATTCTCCCTAAACACCCTCTCAAAGCACTATGTAATTCACCACCGAATTTTGTACAAAACACTAGTCTAGAGCCCCTTATTTATAGGCTTCAACTGACCTCAAAAACGACAGAGATTCAGACTCTGGTTGGCGAGCATCCGGACAGAAGTTAGCTACGTCTGGACGGTTTTCTGTGATATCATTTCAGAAACAGCGTAATTCTACCTTTATCAAGTTCACGTCCGGATGGCTTGACCGAGCATCCGGACTGTCTTCGCTAGAATCTTTTCTGCGTTCGAACGAAACTTTGGAATATTTCAAACTACTGGACATCGTCTAGACGGCTTGCAAACTCTTCCCAACTAGTGTCGACTTTTGAAAACAGACTTCTTGTTGTATACAGATTGACCTAGTGTCCGGACGGTGTTGCTCTGACGTCCAGACGTCTACAATGTTTATCTGTAAGACACTGCGGGGCATCCGGACGCCTTTAAAGACCCGTCCGGACGGTTGCACAGGAACCGGTTGTTTTTGTCTTGGATTTTGAAAGGACTCTTCATGGACATCTTTAAACAGCTTGTGATCAGTTATTGTCTTTGATTTGATTATTGTCTGAATAACTTAAAGATTCTGAATTGAAAACCTACCATCCTGTTAAAACGCAACCATTACATAAAGTGTTTTTGTTTTATCCAGAATGTAGCCAATAAAATACTAACAAACTCCCCCTTTGGCCATTCTGGGACATAAACACTTGACCGGTTTGGAAACACATTCCAGTTCGAAATACCAAATACAACCAAAAAATACTCCCCCTTTTTTGCACACAATAACAAAGGGTAAACATAGTATTAATTAACACCATAAGTGTGTAATAATTACACAAAGTGTCAGCATAAATTTAAAATTGTTTTGAAAATAAGACAAGAACAACAAAAAATAATAAATCAATCATCATCATCATTCAGCTTTGGATGATGATATTTCAGGCATTCTCTGATGTCGATTTGGCTCTGCTCGACAGGCTCCCCGATAAGATTGACTTTCAACTGAAGAGCTGACATGGAAGTCATGAGTTGTGCAAAAGCAGCCTCAATGTCAAAAGATGGAGGCATAGCCTGAGTGATGATGATGCAGCTGCTGTGAGGAGATCTGGTGGAGGCTGAGGAATAGCACCTGGAGCCTTGTGTCGTAACTGGGCATTAGACTTCATGAGAGTCTGAATGCCAAGAGGATCGGGGATCTGTGAGTGAGGCTCCGAGTCTGAAATATCTGGTATGACATGAAGGCAGATTTGCGTGATCAAACACCCATACGACAGACTCATGTTCTTCTCATCTCGAACCTCGAGCATAGTGTGCAAGATGTGCTTGCACAGGCAAAATGGAGTCCGCATCACGATGGCATAAAGAAGGGTGGCCTTCTTGAGGGTAAGCTCACTCTGCCGAGCCTGAGGCCAAAGGTTTGTGACAACAACCTTTGCTATGAATCGGTGCATAGGAGTAAAGGCACCGATGTTGATCTTGGCGTGGGACTTGTCCTCATGCGATGGTCTCGTCCCAAAGAAGTCATGTAAGAACTCAATGCTGGGAGCCTCCTCAGGAAAAGGAACTTCGGAGACTGGTAGAACAGGGACCCCGATCCCAGAACTGATAAGCTGGGGGTCTATCAAAATTGTTTGCCCTCTGACCAAAGTTTGCATGTTCAGTCCTCTGTCATCATCCTGAATGATGATCATGTGGCCATAAAATTCTCGCACCAGTTTGGGAAATTCCTGCAAGGCACAATTGTACAGATACTCCCAGTTGTTTTCCAATAGCATCTAAGCGATGGGAAGCAGAACTGGGTCTCTCAGATCTGTGCAGAGAAGATTCCGCTCAGATAGGACCTGTTGGGATTGCATGCAATGCAATCAGTCAGCAACTGATTCCTCAATTCTTTGCCTGATTCGGGGAGGAGAGTCGCCTAAAGATGTAATTTCTGAACTAAAAAAAACGCAGAAACAGATCCATGAAAGCATTAATTCCTATTAGTCCAAAAAAAATTTGGACATTATAACGGCTGTAAAATGGATTATCCCAGAAATTACAACATCAAGAAACACAACCCAAACAACATTTAACCCAAATATGCAAAATTTCAACCCAAATTATAAGGAATTTTTGAGCAATAATATATATTAAACTAAAAAAAATGAAAACTCAAAAACAAACTATTTGAAGCGTGAAAACTTAAAAAAAATTGTAAAAGAGTATAAATACATACCTGGGGAGGAGATAAAATCCAAAGACGACACGTGCACGAGAGAATTACGCGTAAAAAGCACAAGGAAAATGCACAAGACGACAAAAAAACACAAAAGGAGAGGAGAAAATGACGTACGACGCCAGGGAGAATGCGATTTAACCCTACAGGGTTCACCATCCGGACAGAACTTAAGTGACGTCTGGACGTAGTGCCACGTAGAGTTAGCAAAAACACGGTTGTCCGGACAAGAAGAATGAACGTCAGGACAAATCAACAGTATCGTCCAGACAACTAGAAATACCGTCCGGACATACAGGATCACCGTCCGGACTCTTCAAACAAACAAAAAAATCTGAAAAAGAGAGGAAATAGAGCAGAAAAATATTTCCTAAATTATTTCCAGAGCACGCATGTATATAACACTGATATCTTAGTTCAATTAGCCTTTTTTTAAAAAAATATAATTGACAGTTAAGTTTCAATCACCACAAGAATTTCCCTACAGAAAGACATTTTTCAATAGAAAACTTAACTCATGCAATGCGTGTGTGTGTAAAGGCTTTCTCAATAAGGTATGAAGTATGCTGATATGACTTAAAACACCTAGATTTTCAATGAAGAGAGAAAATCAATGTTAGATCAGTCAAAAGTCAAACCTTATTATGCTATGGCCTAGTTACGTTAATCTGATACACTCCCCCTAAGCTGCAACACTTTTTCTTTACGATGTCGTTTAGTGACCGTCTATTTCCGCAATGATGTGGTCACTGACTGTTTCTTTAGGGACAAGATCAAGAACAGATTTAGCATTATCAGTGGATCCTTTTATGAATCCATTTTTATTCAGTTTTGAATGCCTTTTATCACTTGGGGCTACAACCTAGAAAGACTGTCAGAATTTATGGGTTCTAGGTTCAACTAGCGAGTTGGTCAATTTGACCATCTTGGCAAAACAAAATCTCTCCCATTTAAAAAAATCCAGTTGCTAAAAGTTAGAGGAGAGAGACAAATACCTCAGGGGAGCCTTGGATAGTGCACATTTTTCATCGCAAGAGAAAAGCAACTATCTAGTATGGATGCCACTGGAAAACTTTGCAGATAAAAAAAACTCTTAGTTATATAAAGGCAATTGAATACATGCATCAGAAACTGAGACATCAGTTAAACATACATAAGATATCTGGAAGTTATAAAACAATATACCTCTGCATCCTTTTAACCCCCCCCCCCCTTTTTTTTTAAAAAAAAAAAAAGCTTTCTAAATAAAGAGAGTAGTGTTGACCAAGCATGTATGGGAAAAACAAACCTGACCTCAGGGAGAGAGGTTTGAGATTAACACGATAGAAAAACTGTCGTTCGACGTGCTTTAGTATCATCCTTATTTAATATCTGCAGAATTTTCTCAAGACAACCCAAGAGGGAATATAGGGATAGACAAGATGGTTCCAAAACAACATGCAAAGTAGTTATAAGATGATAAAATGATGTAAATTATGCAAGTGTACCTGTCATACTCTAAAATTTAGGAACCAAAATCCTAGGCATGTGTGACCTTACCTAATAGGTAGGTCTGCTCCCCCTCGGGGAGTGAGTGTCCTCTTCCATGTCCTGTCCTTCCTTCTGAAGCTGTAGAGCCAGAAATCTGACCAGATCTTGCATGAAAGTATTGGCGAAAGATGTTCCTTCATTGGAGATTTCCCTTGCTGCAGTCTTCTTGGGGACCCAAGTCTTTTTCGCTTGAGTAGACTTATGCAGCTGCTGAAGCTTTGGAACATGATTTCTGGGCGAAGATCTATGATGCTTGAGAGGCTTAGGTGGAGGACACCTTCGTCTGATATGACTACTAACTCCACATTGGTGACATATGGGAGTTTTAGGAGCCAGCCACTTTTTCTTCTGCTGAACTTGCCAATGTGGGCAATTTGGTCCGATGTGTGCTAGCTTGCCATAGTGATGGCATGTTGGAGGCTTTCTCCTGATAGGAAGCTTGACTAGAGGTTGAGGGTTGACAGTGTTAGTTTTTGTGTTGGCTGCATTCTGTTGGACAAAATCACTTTTATGAAATGTTGCTGCTTTCACAGGGATGCTGCTTTATCCAGAGTCTACTCTTCAGCTATGTTCTTCGAGAAGATTCTGTGAAGTTTTCAAGGATTTATTTCTATTCCCTGTCAGCCATCCGGACGACGTGCTATTCTGTCTGGACGCTCATCAGTCAGCAACATCCGTCCGGAGGACAAGATCTTTCCGTCCGGACGCCCATCAGTGTCTAGAAGCTTCGAACAGTTCAAGATTGCATCCGTCTGGACGTAATGGCAAATCGTCCGAACGCTCTTCAGAGTTCAAGAAAATTCCAGTGTTTCAGTGCATCCGTCCGGACGACGTGGTTATACCGTCCGGACGCCATTCAGTGTTTGACAAGAATTAGGGTTTTTGCCTCAAAACATAGTTATGGGAAGACAGCTGCTACCGTTCGGACGATGTGTGATCCTGTCCGGACGATATCCTCTCTAAGTCAAGAACGTGCATACCAAGTTCAACCGTCCGGACGTCATCCTTCATGGTCCGGACGATCAAGCTTCATATATGGCAATTGCATGTTGAAGAATAGTCGTCTGGACGCTCATCCCCCATGGTCCGGACGCTCGAGAGCCTTATAAGGAAATTACTTGCAGCGGACGTGCGACCGTCTGGACGATGTGCCATCCCGTCCGGACGATGTCCATAAACAGGAAAGATTTCTCCTCGAAATTTTCGAAAAATCTTGTCGCACAGTTGTCCGTTCGGACGACCCATGTCCACCGTCCGGACAGTGGCCAGGCATATTTTGCCTGACGCTCATTTGAGCCCCAACCTATAAATAGAGGCCCCTAGGCACTGACAACTGTAAGAATTCTGTGTGAATTCCATTAGAGCTCAGAGAAGTCATCAATCCCTCAGAAGCCGTTTTACAAGGGTGTTGTGCTATAAACCGAAGTCTATCTTAGAGGTTGGCTCTAAGGTAAGGAGTTCCATTGAAGACCCCTTCAGGTAGGTGAACCTGGTTGGGAAGCGTTCGTGTTGGGTTACACGTCAGAGATCAAGGTACGACCACTGCATCGGTATATGTGAGTATTACTGTCTTGTATCTAGCTATGTCTTCTGAATAGTGGAATTCTTGGGTTTGGCTGCCCCAGAGTGGTTTTTCTCTTAACTGAGTTTCCATTTCGTCAATAAAAATATGTGTGTCATTTACTTTCCCCTGTGCTTTAATTTTTGTTGACACTTATGCATACACTTGTTGTTTAGGAGTCATTTCAAATTTCAAATTTCAATTGGTATCAGAGCAGGTACACTCTATTTAGGATTTATTTCCTGAGTGCGATCCTCATCTTTTGTGACTTCTATTTTTTTTACACCTTTTATCATGAATTCTTCTCTGTTATCTAGTGAGGATTCTGATATTATGCTCTTTGTGGTTTTTAATAAATTGAAGAATGCTTAACTTTCTAAAATTTTTCATAAAAAGCTTAAAAAGGTGAAGCAAGAAAAAGAGTCTTTGATTGTTCAATTGTCTGAATCACATGCTTTGATTGACTCTTTGAGATCTGAGAATACCATGCTATTTGACATTATTGATTCACTTGAGAAGAAATTGGAAAAATTCTCTAGTGATAATTTGAAAAGCATGCTTTGTATTCATTCAGATATTTCCAACATGCCTGATTTAGTTGTTGATGACTTGAGTGCTTCTACTTCACATGTTGCTGATTCTGAATTTGATTCCATTATTATTAAGCCTGTGATAGTAGACACTGCTTGTTTGGATAATTCTTGCTTGAATAATTGTGTGATGCCCAAGCCCAAAGAATCAGGAACACAAGGTAAGTTTGTTCCTACTTGTCATAATTGTGGGAAAATTGGTCATATTAGGCCAAATTGTTATTTGTTGAAATCCCACAGGCCTTGGATTAAGCAGGATGCTATGAGGAAAAGTGAAGTTGATGATTCTTCCTCATCAAAATATGTCCCTCCGCATAGGAGACATATAAAAGGTAAGGGCAATGTTATTTGTAAGAATGCTAACCATAATTTTGCCGAGAATACAAAGAAGCATTCAAACAAAAGAAGCTTGCCTACCTGCCATCACTGCGGCATCAACGGACACATCCGACCCAATTGTCCACATCTCCAGGCTCAGAAGTCGAAGGTTCAGAAGGAGCTACCGACAAAAGCTACATCAGGCACTCTACTTCCTACGGCACTTCAGGCTCCGTAGGATCAGCAAAGGTTTGTTCCTGCCAATCAGAGTGGCAAACCAAAGAAGAACAAATCAAGGCGCTACAAGAGAAAGCTGCAGAAGCCCAATGGCAGCCATGGCTATGAAGGATTGCTTCGCCTAATGCAAGGTATGCTAAGGAGAATGGACAACATGGACAAGACCTGCAAGCCACCGGCTCGAGTCAAGTAGGTATGGGTCAAGAGTGATGAGACCATTCACCCCATGGGGGGGAACGAATGCACCTAGTAGGAAAAGGTGTTCATGCCTAGGATTCAGTTCGTAATCCTAAGGTATCAGGTTTGATTGCTTGCACATTTACTTGTTATATTTGTGTGCTTACTATGCAATCTAGGAACCAGTTTGGTGTGCCCCCTATTCTCTTGAGAGAGCATTGCAGGTATTGTTTGGGGAAGATAGAAAAAGCAGGTCGAGAGACTTTTTTTTTCTGTATTGGCATCATCAGGTTTGATCTTGCCATGCATATGATGTTTTCTTTCCATATTGCATTTCTTTTAAATAATATATATATATATATATATATATATATATATATATAATATATATTGGGGAGAATTTGCAGGATATTTTTTTTGGCATATCAGATATTGCATGTATTTTCTCATGATATCTCAATTATTCAGGTATTAATTTACTTTGCTTAGATATATTTGAGAGTTTTTGACTATAATTTGCCAAGTGTTTTCTTGTATATGCAAAAGTAGGATAGCTACTTTTCTCATGCGATGAAAAATGTGCACTATCCATGACTCCCCTAAAGGCACATCTTTCCTTCTCTGACTTTGTGTTTCTAAGAATTTTGGGATAAGAGAAGATGTTTTTGATAAGATGGCCAAATTGACCACATGTTAGTTGAACCTAGAACCTAAAAACTCTGGCATTTTCTCTAGATTGTAGCACCATAAGAATTAAGCAGTTATTCATATGAATTTTGTGCTTTAAATTGTCTATTCACTGCTTTTGTGCTGAATTTGCTATATGCCATGCCCTCTACATGCAAGTAAAAATTTACTTTGTCCTTCATGGTACAAGTAAAACAATTCGGTGCTGCATCTCAGGGGGAGTGTATCAGATGAGGGTGGCTAGGCCCTAGTAAGTTATAAGGTTTGACTTTTGGCTAATCTGTCACAGATTTTCTCTCTTGTCTAGAAAATCTAGTTGCTCTTTGTCATTTATGTGATAGTCATACCTTATGGGTTAAGTCTTCACATACACACGCATTGCATGAGTTGAGTTGTCTAGTTGAATTTTCTATGTCCAGGAAAATGTTTGTGCTGATTGAACTCTCAACTCTCTTTTATATCTCTGCTTAGTTTTGAGATGCTTCCTGATTGTGTTATCAGTGGATTATACATGCGTGTTCTGAAACTAACTTTGGAAAAATTATTTTTCTGCAAATTTTCCTCAAGTTTCAGATTTTCAGTGTGAAGTGTGTGAACGGACTTATTCTTACTTCCAAAACGAGAGCAGTTTTACCATATGCTGACCTAGCAATTGCTCATCCGGTCAGGATCTCTATAGGTTTAAGACTTGCTTCTCTTTCTCTGCCATACACACATCTTTGCATTTTTATTGCTTTATCATGGCATGTTGTGTGTTTTTCTCGTGGATTTCTCCCGAGATTTTGGCATTCTGTGTACATCTCTTCTCATCCCATGATCTTCATTGTGTCTTCCGTTATTCTTTTAAGTCTTTCTGCTTTTAGAATATTGGAATATTTGTTGGGATATTTTCTTGAGATATTGTGCATGAAAATCCTTTTTTGACTGTGTGCTGGGCTGATCTTTTATGCCTTATGAATAGCTGCATTGCTTATATTTCTCTTTGGCATCCATTTGACAGCCGTCTTAAATACCACTTTATTTTTGGAACTAACAGGATCTAATGGTATTTTTGGAAGTATTTCTGTTTGGTTTTGATTCAGGAATATGACATCCAGCGGCACCCAGCACAATGTTTGACAGATGCATCCTTTGGAAAACTGACTATTGTTGAAGTCGGATGTTCAATTTCCAAAAGTCTTGGGATTTGATACTTGGAGGATTTATGTTCCTCTCTTTTGGGCCACTTGCAGGCTTTTCTTTACTTTCCTATAGTTTTGGATTTTAGAACGTTTTTGTCTGTGGTATTATTACTTCGTTTACCCATGTCCTTCTGAGACAATAAGGGGGAGTAATTGTTTTGTTGTTTTTCTCATTACTCTGTTTTACCCTTTGTCTCTTTGTGACAAAAAGGGGGAGTAATTGTTGATTTGGACCGGGATTGTATTTTTAACCGGTCAAGTGATTTTTGTCCCAGAATTAACAAAGGGGGAGTTTGTTAGTTTTTGTGTTGGCTACATTCTGTTGGATAAAATCACTTCTATGTAATGTTGCTGCTTTCACAGGGATGCTGCTTTATCCAGAGTCTACTCTTTAGCTATGTTTTTCGAGAAGATTCTGTGAAGTTTTCAAGGATTTATTTCGGTTCCCTGTCAGCCATCCGGACGACGTGCTATTCCGTCCGGACGCTCATCAGTCAGCAACATCCATCGGGATGACGAGATCTTTCCGTCCGGACGCCCATCAGTGTTTAGAAGCTTTGAACAGTTCAAAATTGCATCCGTCCGGACGTAATGGCAAATCTTCCAGACACTCTTCAGAGTTCGAGAAGATCTCAGTGTTCCAACACATCTGTCCGGACGACTTGGTTATACCGTCCGGACGCCATTCAAGGTTTGACAAGCATTAGGGTTTCTGCCTCAAGACACAGTTATGGGAAGATGGCTGCTACCATCCGGACGATGTCCTCTATAAGGCAAGAATGTGCATACCAAGTTCAACCATCCGGACGTCAGGCTTCATGGTCCGGACGATCAAGCTTCATATATGGAAATTGCATGCACCAGTTCAACCGTCCGGACGTTAGCCTTCAAGGTCCGGACGCTCCAAGCCTTATTATGGTAATTTCGTGTAGCCGAAGTGCAACCGTCCGGACTCTAGGGCAACACCGTTCGGACGTGGCCTTGTTATGGAAGCTTTCAGCGCTATCTTGAAGAGGCGGTTGCAGTTGACCGTCTGGACGCTCAGTCAAGCCGTCCGGACACCCTCGTGTATTTTGGTCATAACGTTTTACACAAATATCGGATTGGGACGAAATTGGCTTCATTGGAAAGCTTAGAAAAAATACTGTAATTTGAGCATCCGGACGGACCCTATAAGCATCCGGACGGGCTCTGTACGGATGGAAAGATTTGCCCATCCGGACGGCCCTTCAGAAAATTCCAGAATTACTTTCCGAACAAGAAAAACTTGACCCGTCCGGACGCGCGTGCCCCAAAATCCATTTTTGACTCAAATTTGGGTTTCCAAAGCCTATAAATAAAAGGCTCTAGGCAAGCTTTCAAAACAGAATTTGGTGGTGAATTCTCTACAGCTTAGAGACGTGATATTTCCTCTAAAGCCTTGCCAAGTGCGTGATTTGATCAGCTATAAAGTCTATCTTAGGGGTTGGCCCTAAGGTAAAGGATTCCATTGAAGACCCCTTCACGTAGGTGAACCTGGTTGGGAGGCGTTCGTGTTGGGTTACACGTTAGAGAGCAAGGTACGACCACTGCATCAGAGGTATGTGAGTGTTACTGTCTTGTATCAAGCTATGTCTTCTGAATAGTGGAATTCCTGGGTTTGGCTGCCCCGGAGTGGTTTTTCTCTTAACTGAGTTTCCACTTTGTCAACAAAAATCTGTGTGTCATTTACTTCCGCTGTGCTTTAATTTTTCTTGAAACCTATGTACACACTTTATTTTTAGAAGTCAATTCAATTTTTATAACCTGTGGGGTCCTCGTCTGGACGGCTCATTAACCCGTCCAGAGGCGCGTTGCGTCGTAAAAATGCGATAGGCTGCGCACATATGGACGTGTAACCTTACTGTCCGGCCGTCGGAGCCGCAAGCGTCAGGACGTGTAACATTACCGTCCGGCCGTCTGAACCGTACCTGTCTAGACCCAAAGAGGTACCGCCCAGACGCTTCACACTGAAAAAGACAGAAACTGAGGAAAAATTTACAGAAAATATTTTTCCTAATATCAGCTTCAGAAAACGCATGTATTTCCAACTGATAAAGCAATCAGATAGCATCTCAAAACTATGTAGAGATATAATAAAGTGTTTAGTGTTCAATCAGCACAAAGATTTTCTTGTGGACAAAAAATTTCAATAGATTACTCAACTCATGCAATGCGTGTGTGTGTGAAGACTTTCCGAAAAGGTATGACTTTCATTGTTATGACAAAAAGCAACTAGATTTTATAGACAAGAGAGAAAATCAGTGAAAGAGTAGTCAAAAGTCAAACCTTATTAATTACTAGGGCCTAGTCACCCTGATCTGATACACTATCCCTAAGATGCTGCACCCAATTGTTTTACTTGTACCATAAAGGACAAGGTAAAATTTTACTTGCACCATGAATGACAAGGTATATTGCTAATTCAGCACATAAGCAGTGAATATATGTACATAGCACAAAATTCATAAGAGTAATTGCTTGATTCTTTTTGATGCTGCAACCTAAAGAGTGCTAGAATTTTTAGGTTCTAGGTTCAACTAGCATCTTAGGCAATTTGATCATCTTGACAAAAGCATATCTCTTGTTTAAAGTACCCAGAAGCAAAAGGTCAGAGAGGAAAGATGTACCTTTAGGGGAATCTTGGATAGTGTACATTTTCATCGCATGAGAGAAGAAGCTATCCAATTTTTTGCATATACAGGAAAATCTTGACAGATATAGTCATAAACTCTCAATTATATCTAAGCAAAGTAAATTAATGCATAAAGAATTGAGATATCAAGTAAAAACACAAGCAATATCTGATAGCATGCAGTATTGATCATCTTCCATCCAAATAGGTGGCTCCATGCAGTATTGATCATCTTCCACCTTTTGCGGCCTTTTAAAATGCTTGGATTTGGTCTTAGATTTGCCACTATGATTGGCAGGTACAAATCGCTACTGAGGCCACTGATGATGAGATGCCTGGTGCCGTTGTGCCTGAGACTAAGGGGCTTGATATTGAGGAGCCTGATGCCTTGGTGCTTGGTTCCATGGAGCATGATAAGGAGCCTGATACCATGTAGTTTGATGCTGGGCCAGAGGTCTTGTGTCATAATTTGCTTGTCTGGGCACTTCTTTCTTGACATTTGCTTTTTGTGCTTTAAGAAGGGAGCACTGGGGTCAGAAATGCCCACTTAGACCACAGTTATGGCACATAGGTGATTTTCTAATGGAAGGAGGCTTTCTGAGTGACTGGAACATCTCCATTAATTTTGTCCTTCCCTTTATCTTCAATAGTGGGGGGGAGGCTCTGGGACTGCAGACTTAACAAAGACAGTCCTGGAAGTAGAGGGAGTATTAGAAGGAGAAGCTACATACCCAAGACCAATCTTGTCAGATGGGTTCTTCTAGATAGATAGCATGTGAGTCCGATTTTCATTAGTGACTCTCTCTAGCTCCTGTATTTTGCGCAGCAATGAACTCTTTTCAGTTTGTAAACTGTTAAGATCATGTATGTACTGCTTGCTCCCTTGCCCCAACTTTTCAAACTCCACATAGAGAATTTTATAAGCCTCCTTGAGTTCTTCCCCATCATCACTATACTCTAAGTAAGAATCTTCTTCTTCGACATACGGAGCCACAAAGGCTAGAAATTTCTCTTGCTCAGGAGCTTCTTCTTCTTCAGACTCATCACTGAGAGTCACGTTAAAAGCCTTCCCCTTACCTTGCTAGAGATTCCCACAATCAGCCCGGATATGCCAAAACCCTGAGCATTCATAACATCTTGGGCCCCTGGGATCTTTCTTCTCGGCTTCCTCAGGTTTAGCTTCTCTGGGGACGTTCTTCAATTTTTCAGAAAATTTCTTTTTGAACAACTCATTTCTCATTAATCTTTCGAAGTTCTTGGCCAGCATGGCCACAACTTTTTCGTCATCCTCAGAGTCATCTACAGATGAGACTTCGACCTCTTTCTTCTAAGCTTTCAGAACAATGGTTTTTAGCTTCTTAACTGGGGGCAAGGACAGCTCATAAGTTTGAAGAGATCCCACCAACTCCTCAATCTTCATTTCTTCCAGATCTTTGCTCTCTTCATTTATAGTTACCTTGATCCTGAAACGCTCAGGCAAAGATCTTAGAATTTTGCGGATGAGTTTTACATCCGAGACAGTTTTCCCAAGACTCACTATTTGTTTTCTTAGGTCGCTCATCTTGGAGTAAAACTCTTCAAATGTCTCATCCTCCAACATCTTAATTTCTTCAAATTTGAAAATCAACATTTGAAGTTTGGCAGATTTAACAAGTTTAGTGCCTTCATATTTGTGAATTCAAATGGTGAGAGTACTTGACAAAGAGCATGGAGGGCTTTATCATTGGAAAGACGAGCGTTGCATCCGCTGGCTTAGTCCAACCAGTTTCAACAATACTCCAACAATCAATGGATTTTAACAAGAACAGCATACGAGCTTTCCAACAGCCATAGTTCGTACCATCAAAGGCAGGAACTGTATTAAGACATTGAGACATTTTATCAAATAGAAGTCAAAAAAAAAAAAAGACTACACTCAAGAATTGATTCTAAACAGAGTGTACCAAGCTCTAATACCAATTAAAAAATTAAATTGACTTCTTATATAAATAAGTGTGTGTGTGTGCACAAAGTGTTAACAAAATAACATCAATGATGAATTTAAACAACACAAGACTTTTTTTTAATGAAGTGGAAACTCAATAAGAGAAAAAACCACTCCGGGGCAGCCAAACCCAGGATATCCACTATTCAGAAGACAAGACTTGTTACAAACTAGTAGCACTCACATACCCATGATGTAGTGGTCGTACCTTGAACTCTGACGTGTAACTCAACGCGAACGCCTCCCAACCGGTATCCTACCTGAAGGGGTCTTCAATGGAATCCTTTATCTTAGGGCCAACCCCTAAGATAGACTTCAGATCAGCGCAGCAACAGCACACACAACAATGGCTTCAAAGAGACTAACTCAGCACAATAACCTTACAATATAACTTTCTAAGCACTAAGGAATTCAATACCGAATTCTTGCTGTTCTCAAGCCTAGGTGCCATCCGGACGGTAGTCATAGGGTGTCCGAACAAACAACTGTGCGATCAACTTTCCAAAATTTTGCTGAAATTCTTTTCTGATTTGAGTCGCGTCAGGATGGTGTTGCCTTGTCGTCAGAACAGTCGCACTTTAGCTGCACGCAATTTCCATATTGAGGCTCCTCCCGACCGAACCAAGGGAATGGTCATCCGAACAATTGATCTGATGCACGCAATTTCCATATAAATAGCTTGCGCGTCCAGACCATGAAGGCTGACATCCGGACGTCTGAATTTTGAATTCGTGACTTGCCTTATGGATGAGTTCGTCCGAACGAGAATCCACTTCGTCCGGATGGTAGCAGCGATCTTCCCATATCTATGTTTTGGAAGGAAATCCCATAGCTGGTCAAACACTGAGTGCCGTCTGGACGTGCAGCTGAATCGTTTGGACGGATGCAAGCTGGAAGAGTTTGAAGCTTCTTGACACTGAGGAAGGGCCAGACGGAAAGTTCTTGTTGTCCGGACAGATGATGCTTTGAACAGTTGGGCGTCCGGATGGTATATCGAGTCGTCCGGACGGCTGTAAGGGATCCGATTTTTCTGACTTGTAGACTGTGCAGAATCTTATGGAAGCACTCAGAATAGCAGAACCCTGTTTAAAAGCATCATTACAAAGAAGTGATTTTGTCCAACAGAATGAAGCCAATTACAAACTAACAAAGAGCCCTTCAAGTAGGTGACTTGGTTGAGAGGCGTTCACGTTGGGTTACGTGTCAGAGTGCAAGATACGATCGCTGTATCAAGATGTGAGTGTCACTGTCTTTGTGCTAGCTTTGTCTTCTGAATAGTGAATTTCTTGGGTTTGGCTGCCCCGGAGTGGTTTTTCTCTCAATTGAGTTTCCACTTCGTTAACAAAATATATGTTTCATTTAAATTCCACACTTTAGATGTTTTGTTATTAAAAATAAATGACTTCTAATTTACTTTGTGTGTGCACAATGTGCAACAAAATATAGTAAATGCAGAATTTAAAGAACACAAATATTTTGTTAACCAAGTCAAAACTCAATTAAGAGAAAAACCACTCTCATAGCTGCCAAACCCAAGAAATCCACTATCAGAAGACAAAGCTAGTACAAAGACAGTAACACTTACATACCTGATGCAGTAATCGTACCTTGCACTCTAACACATGACCCAACGTGACTGCCTCCCAACCAAGTCTCCTACTTGAAGGGGTCTTCTATAGATTCCTTTATCTTAGAGCTCCTCCCTAAGATAGACTTCAATTTTGAGCAAAGTAACAACACAATGGTAACGGCTTGAGAGCTAGCGGATCTTCACAATTTCTCCCTAAAATATACTCTTTAAGCTATAAAGAATTCAATACCGACTTTTGAAAATAATACATGCTGCATCTGGACAGTGTTGCCATACCATTGTACGTATCGAATACTGCGTACATACCGAATTTCCAAAACGTTCTCCATACGTTTCCATATCAGGGCAACGTTAGGACGGTGTTGCCACGTATTCTGGACCATTGCATCTTCTGCTGCACATAATTACCATAATAAGGACCTCCTCCGGACGATGTTTCCCTGTCGTCCGAACGGTTGCAATTCTTCTACACGTCTTGCCTTATTAAGGATCGGTTCCGGACGGTGTTTCCTAGATGTCCAGTCGGCTGCAGCTATCTTCCCATATACGTGTCTGCGAAGGAAATCTGATTTCTTGTTGAACTATTATATGTGTCCGAATGTATTGCCATGACGTTCAGACAAATGCAACCTTGAACTGTACAAATATTCTAGACACTGATGGCATCCGGGTACATGACTGGGTCGTCCAAACAGAACCCTGGGATTCGACTTCTCTAAGTTGGAATCTGCACAAAATATTTTTTGAACACCATGAACCACTTTTCTGAAATGAAGACTTTGAAATAAACGGCATCCTTGATTATGTAGCAACATTACATAATAGTAATTTTGTCAAAAAGAATGTAGCCAACACAAACTAACAAACTTCCCCGTTGGCCATTGATAAGTGCCAAATGTTGAACATTCAAGCCCGTTAACTTGTATATGTTAATTCCTTAGGATTGTTATTTGTTTGATTCTGTGTCATTTTATTGTTTTAAGGTTTTAAATAAAGATGCAATTAATTCCATTGATTTTGGGCTTAAAGCACACTTTGAGAAGACTTAGAAGATGTTGTTAAGTTTAATCATATTAAAGGAAGGATTAAATCGGATTGGATTCAAATTTGGATTCTGCACATGTCCCAGTGTTTTGATCATAACTTTCTAATAAAATATTGAATTACAATGAAGTTGGTGGCGTTAGAAAGCTAATAAAAAATGAAACAAATGTATCACAAATATATTTTTCCTGATTCAAAAGTTTAGCATGCCAAAATCGTCCCACAATAAAAGACTGCAGATCTGGACGAATTTGGAATCCTTTTCCTACTTGGATTGAATTTTCAATCTCCTACTTGGACTAAGGGACTAAGTTTCAATTTTTCTTGGATTTCTAGGGCCTCTAGGTCTCTTCTAACCTCTATAAATAAGTCTCTAAACGTTGAAGAAAGACACACTGCTACCTAGAGTAAATTCAAAGAAAAACTTCTTGAAGACTTGAAGAGAAATAATCATGGCAGGAGGCCATTGCAACAGTGTCATGAGCAGCTAAAAACCTTTATAGGGTATTGATGTACCCCTATCCAAGCACAATGGTTTGATTGTATTTTAATTAAGAGGATTTTAGTTTATGCATGTTGGTTATATAATTATGACAATTGCTACAATTTGATATTGTTCTTCATCTTTTAATGCAATTGGTCTTTAATTCATTATCAATATTGGTAGAATTCTTCTCTTGTCGTAGAAAGCTTTTTACCATTATTGAACTCAAATCATTCTTATTTTCTGTGATTGTGAGAATGATGATTATACAATGGGTTTAATTGACATATGATCAAGAGGATTAGATAGGCTATGCCTAGGGAAGACGAATCGTACTACACCCTAGTTTAGTGTAATTTAGGTAGACAATTCGTACCAACCGAAGATGGGTTATACTTTTTCATTTATTGTATGTATCATATTAAAGACATAGTTAATCCATACCTAGGGAAGACGGGTCATACCGCATCTTAGTGGTTAGGTGGACGGTCCATGCCAACCGAAGATGGATTATACTTGTGCATTAATAAGATAATTTCTTGTTCATTATTAACATGCATAGAGTGAATTTTTCTAATTAAATATGACTAAGCATTAATGTGCGGATAGCAGTGAAGTCAATACTCTACTCTTTCTCTCTCTTATATTTCAATTCTCTTTTATGTTTGTTTTATGCACTTTAGTTAATCACAAATTCAACAATCTTTTCTTTAGTTATTTTTAATCTTCATAAACTTAATAAGAATAGCCCTGCAGTCCTTGAGGTTCAACACCCTCTCTATACCCTTATCTTACAAGAATTCATTCTATTGCGAGCGGTTAAATCTAGCTTCATTATTTTCTATTTCCTTTTACTTTTACTCTTGATTTTTGTTTCTAGTTTTGCTTTTAGTTTTTCATTTTCATTTTCTAGTTTTGCGCCATCATCATCTACAACAGCTAAATTCCAGCATTCCTACTAGCTGTTTGTGAGCTTTTTATTCTGTTTTTATCTTTATTTTATTTTGTTGTATGCTAGGTCATTGTTCTCTATCATTGGCTTTAACTTCTTGTGACCCTGACATTGAACGCACTCTTAGACAACTTAGATCCAAAAGGAACTCTAATTTGCTAGAAAAGCACGCCACGAAGACTATTGGTGACAATAACCCTATGGCTTTGAGAGATCATTATCTCCCTACCACATACACCTCTTCCACATGTCTCAAGCTACCAGATGTTACGGCAGCTCACTATGAGATTAAGCCTAACATTATACAGAGTTTACCATCTTTTCTAGGACTTAGTACTGAAAATCCTTACGAGTTTCTTGGTGAATTCCTTGCCATTTGTTCTACCATTAAATTGAGCAGGTTCACCGAGGATGCTCTAAGTATGCATCTCTTTCCCTTCTCCCACAAGGAAAGAGCCAAACATTGGTTCCATTTCTTAGCACCAAACTCCATTACTTCTTGGGCTCAATTGCAACAAGAATTTCTGAAGACCTATTTTTCCCATAAGAAAGACCTATGATATTAGAAGAGCTATCACTAGTATCTTCCAATATGAGGGAGAACAATTGTATGAGACTTGGGAAAGACTCAAGGACCTACTTAGATCATGCCCACACCACACTGTCCCGAAATGGCAGCTAGTGCAAAGCTTCCATGAAGGCTTAACCAAGCCTAATAGACAAATGGAAGATGCATCTTGTGGGGGAACATTCATGATGAAAAGTGCGGATGAAGCATGGATTTTGTTTGAAAACTTGAGTAATAATTCTATTTAGCTTGCATCCACTAGACGCAGAGCACCTGCACCTAAAACACCAAAGAGCAAAGGTCTTTTTAAAGTAGGACAATCTTCGGATATAGCCACTCAAGTAGTTGATGCTATCAATAGGAAGTTCGATCAATTGATGGTGGCTAGTTTTGCTCCTCATACTGCTCACACGAACACATACAACTTGCCATGTTCATTCTATTCAAGTCATATGCCTCGAGTCAATGATTGTCCTACGGCTATAAATTTTTCTGATGTTTCAACTAAGCATGTTAATGCAGCATTTTCACATCTGGGCAATGATCCTTACTCCCATACTTATAACCCAGGGTCTAAAAATCATCCCAACTTCTCCTGCAAGACTTAAGTTGCAAGTAACTCGGTCCCGGGGGTGTACAATCAAGCTCAATCTAATAGGCAGCCCTATCAACCTTCTTACACATACAGGCCTCCACAACAGCAGTCTCAGGCCACACCAACTCCTCGGTTGGATTCTGACCTTCAAGATCAGCTGTTGAAACTTATGAGCAAGATGGATCAAACAGTGGACTCTCACTCCCAAGCCATTGCCAAAATTGAGGCTCAGATGGGACCAATGGTTCAATCCATTTCCAAGTTAGAGGTGCAGATGGGACAGATGGCTAATACACTCAACAAGAGGGAAGAGGGGACACTTCCAAGTCAGCCAGTGGCCAACCCGAAAGGACACTACATGGTAGAAGGCGATACTTCACATCACCAACAAGTGTTGGCTATCACCACATTGCGAAGTGGAAGAAGGGTCGACAATCAAGTGCAAGAAAAGGAGGATGAGCAACCAGCCACCTCATAGAATCTGCAGAAGGAAAAGGCTAAGAAAGAAAGAACAAAGTCTTTTTCTTCATCTACTCCTACTCCTGAGATGCCATATGAGCCCCAGGTCCCATTTCAAGAACATCCCAAGGTACCTTCCCACTTTAGGAAACAAGTAGAGAAAATACAATATATGGTGGAGGTTGAAAATTATAAGACTTCTAATTTATCAAGTGTGTGCACTAGTGTGCAACAAAATACCACATTGTGAAAAATAAAGAGACAGATATTTTGTTAACGAAGTGCAAACCCAATTAAGAGAAAAACCACTCCAAGGCTGCCAAACCCAGGATATCCACTATTCAGAAGACAAAGCTAGTACATAGATAGTAACACTCACATACCCGATACAGCGATCGTATCTAGCACTCTGACGTGTAACCCAACATGAACGCCTCCCAACCAAGTCACCTCCTTGAAGGGGTCTTCAATGAAATCCTTTTCCAACTTGGATTGAATTTTCAATCTCTTACTTGGACTAAAAGACTAACTTCTAATTTTTCTTGGATTTCCAGGGCTTTTAGGCCTCTCCAAGTCTCTATAAATAGACCCCTAAGTTTTAAGAGAAGGTGTCCTTAACTTTAGACAGAAAATTTTCTTGGAAGCTTGACAAGTTGAATAGGATAAGAACATGGTAGGAGGCCATCTTAGCATCACGATGAGCTGCTAAATTCGTAAGAGGGTGTTGATGTAGCCATTTCCAAGTAACAATGGTTTAATTGTATTTTAATTTGGGATTTTCTATATGCATTATGGTTGTATAATTGTGAGAATTGATCTTAATGTTTATATTCAATCATTATGAATTTCTTATCTTGTCTTACAAAGTCTTTTATATTGATTGAACTCAATCCTTCATACTTTCTTAGATTATGTGAATGATTGTTATACAACAGTTTTAATTGATATATGATCAAGAGGGTTAGATAGGCCATGCCTAGGGAAGATGGATTGTACTATACCTTAGTTTAGTGTAATTTAGGTAGACAGTTCATACCAATCGAAGATGGGTTATACTATTCCATTGATTGTGTGTATCCTATTAAAGACATAACTAATCCATACCTAGGGAAGACTGGTCGTACCGCAGCTTAGTGGTTAGGTGGACGGTCCATACCAACCGAAGATGGATTATACTTATTCTTTAAATATAATTTCTTGACTACTCGAGTAAGATGAGCCCTATATCATGCATAGTATGAATTTCCCTTGCTAATTTATGATTGACCATTGTTATGCAGTGAGTGGTAAAATCAATCTCCTATTCTTTCTCTCATCCCTACTCTCTTTATTTTTATGTCTTTAGTTTTGTGCATTTAACTTAGTTATAAATAAAATCAATTCAAACTTCTTTTAATTAAGTTATATTTAATCTCGAAAAGCTTGATAAAAACTCTTACGCAGTCCTTGAGGTTCAACACCCTCAATATGGCCTTATTCTACAAGGATTCGTACTATTGCGAGTGGTTTATTTATTATTGATATTTTTGTACACAAAACGACTACATCAATAAGCATATCCTATCAATGCACCATGAACTGAGATATCAGGCAAAAATACATACAATATCTGAAAAGCTATCAAAAGAAAAAAGAATAAAAAATTCAGAATCTTCTCCTTAATTTTTTTTTTTTTTTTGGTAAAAACAGTAAAAACATGCTTCGACAGTAAAGAAACAGAAACTAAACCAAGCGTGTGTGGTAAGATCAAACCTGTCCTCAAGGAGAAAGGTTTAGAATTACCAAGACAAAAAAGCAGCCGCCCGATGTTCTTTTTCGGCCATCCCCAAATAGTACCTGCATAAGTTTCTCAAGATAATACGAGAAAATAGTGGGGATAAAACAATGATGGTTCCTAGATTACAAGGCAAAACAAAATATGGTAGGGAGAAAACAATGCTAGGTAATCAAACCTGATATTGCTCTAAGATTAGGAACCAAATCCTAGGCAAGTATCTCGCCATCTAGGTGAGTCCACTCCCCCTCAAGGGGTGAATGACTTCATCATTTCTGACCAATACCTACCTTCCCAGTGGTGGTTGTCCTTCATCTGGTGGTCCATCCACCTTATCATGCTCTAAATCAACATAGGCAACTCCATATAGAATAGGTCACTCACAGGCTTCTACAGGCTTCTTCATGAAGTGCCTTGATTTGTTTGTATTGGGTTTGCCACGCTAATTGGCAGGAACAAATTGCTGATGTTGCTGCTGATGCTGTGGAGCCTGATGCCATTGAGCCTGATAACCAGCCAGAGGTCCAGTGCCAGATGTAGCTTGTCTTGGCAACTCCTTCTTGACCTTCGATCTCAGAGAGTTGAGAAGTGAACACAGAGGTCGAATGTGACCACTTAAACCATAGTGGTGGCATATTGAAGGCCTTCTAATGGTAGGAGCTTTTGAGTGGCCTTTGCAATAGCCGGAACATCTCAACCAATTACTTCCTTTCCTTTATCCACACAGGTGGTCGGAGGCTCGGGGACAGTGGGCTTGACAAACACAGTCTTGGAAGCAGAGGGGATATCAGAGGTAGAAGCTACATACCCGAGTCCAGTTTTATCAATTGGGCTTTTCTGGATTGATAGCATGTGGGTAAGCTCCTCATCATTGACCCTCTCTAACTGTAGCTGTGTCTCCAACAACTTCTCCTCTAGGCCTTGAATTTTGAGCAGCAAGGAACTCTTCTCAGTTTGCAGGCTATTATGCTAATGTACATGACGCTGGCGTGTCTCCCTCAACTTAAAGTACTTTGCATAGAGTACTTTATAGGCCTCTTTGAGTTCTTCCCTATCTTCATCACTGTGCTCAGAGTAGTAGGATTGGGAATCCTCCTGGTCTTCATTTGGAGCCACAAAGGCTAGAAAATTCTGATCTTGAGCAAGAGTTTCTTCTTCTGACTCATCACTTAGAGTCGTATTGTTGTCCTTCCCTTTACCTTGCTTGAGATTCTCATAGTCAACCCGAATATGCCTGAAGCCTGAGCATTCAAAGCATTTGGGACCTCTTGCATCCTTCTTGTCAACTTCTTCTGGCTCAAATTCTCTAGAGGTCTTTTTCAGTCTTTCAGTGAACTTCTTGAATTTGTCATTCTTCATTCTCTCCCAAAGTTCTTGGCAGCATTGCCACTGCATCTTCTTCATTATCAGAGTCTTCCTCAGATGAGACTCTGGCCCTCTTCTTAGATGCCTTGAGGGCAATCGCCTTTGCCTTCTTAACTGGAGGCAGGGAATACTCATAATTTTGAAGAGATCCTACCAACTCTAAAATCTTCATTGACTCCAAGTCTTTGCTTTCTTCAATAGTTGTGTTGGTACAATTTTTGGTATGGTGACGTGTCAACCTATGATTTGTCCTTTGTCTTCCAAATATTAAACACCTCCGAAAAATAAATGGACTTCTAAATTTAATAGTGTGTGTGACCAGTGTGCAACAAAATATTAAATGCGGAATTTAAAGGAGACAAATATTTTGTTGACAAATTGGAAACTCAATTAGGAGAAAAACCACTCCGGGGCAGCCAAACCAAGGATATCCATTATTCAAAAGACAAAGCTAGATACAAAGCAGTAACACTCACATACCCCTGATGCAGTGGTCATACCTTGCTCTCTAACGTGTAACCCAACACGAACGCTTCCCAACCAGGTCTCCTACCTGAAGGGGTCATCAATGGAATCCTTTACCTTAGGGCCAACCCCTAAGTTAGACTTCACAGCTGATCAAATCACACACTTGGCAAGGCTTTAGAGGAAATATCACGTCTCCAAGCCGTAGAGAATTCACCACTGAATTCTATGTTGAAAGCATGCCTCAAGCCTCTTATTTATAGGCTTTGAAAACCCAAAATTGAGTCAAAAACGGATTCTGGGGCACGCGCGTCCGGACGGGAGCCAGGGCCATCCGGACGAGTCAAGTTTTTCTTGTCCCGAAAGTAATTCTGGAAATTTCTGCAGGGCCGTCCGGATGGAGTAAATCTTTCCGTCCGGATGCTTCTAGTGGCCGTCTGGATAATCAATTGACAACATTTTTTGTTAGCTTTCCAACAACGCCAATTTCGTCCCAATCCGATATTTGAGTAAAATGTTAAGACCAAAATACCTGAAGGTGTCCGGACGGCTTGACCGAGCGTCCGAACGGTCAACTGCAACCGCCTTTCCAAAATAGGACTGAAAGCTTCCATAACAAGGCCACGTCCGGACGGTGTTGCCCTAGCGTCCGGACGGTTACACTTCGGCTGCACGAAATTACCTTAATAAGGCTTGGAGCGTCCGGACCTTGAAGGCTAACGACCGGACGGTTGAACTGGTGCACGCAATTTCCATATATGAAGCTTGATCGTCTGGACCATGAAGGCTAACGTCCGGACAGTTGAACTTGGTATGCACGTTCTTGCCTTATAGTGGACATCGTTCGGACGGGATCACACATTGTCCGGACGGTAGCAGCCGTCTTCCCATAACTGTGTCTTGAGGCAGAAACCCTAATTCTTGTCAAACACTGAATGGCATCCGGACGGAATAACCATGCCCTCCGAATGGATGCACTGAAACACTGGGATTTTCTCGAACTATGAAGAGCGTCTGGACGATTTGCCATTATGTCCGAACGGATGCAATCTTGAACTGTTCGAAGCTTCTAGACACTGATGGGCATTTGGACGGAAAGATCTCGTCGTCCGGACGGATATTGCTGACTGATGAGCATCCGGACGGAATACCACGTCGTCCGGATGGCTGACAGGGAACCGAAATCAATCCTTGAAAACTTCACAGAATCTTCTCGAAGAACATAGCTGAAGAGTAGACTCTGGATAAAGCAGCATCCCTGTGAGAGCAGCAACATTACATAAAAGTTATTTTGTCCAACAGAATGCAGCCAACACAAAAACTAACAAACTCCCCTTTAGCCATTCTGGGACAAAAATCACTTGACCAGTTAAAAATACAATCCCGGTCTAAATCAAAAATTACTCCCCCTTTTTGTCACAAAGGGACAAAGGGTAAAATAGAGTAATGAGAAAAACCACACAATAATTACTCCCCCTCAATGTCTCAGAAGTACAAGGGTAAATAGAGTAATAATATCCACAGATAAAAACTTTCTAAAATCCAAAACAATAGGAGAATAGAGAAAAGTCTACAAGTGGCCCAAAAGAGAGGAACAGAAATCCTCCAAGTATCAAATCCCAAGACCTTTGGAAATTGAACATCTGACTTCAACAATAGTCAGTTTTCGAAAGGATGCATCTGTCAATCACTGTGTTGGGAGCCGCTGGATGTCGTATTCCTGAAAAACCAATCAGAAATATCTCCAAAAATACCATTAGATCCTGTTAGTTCCAAACATAATATGGTATTTAACACGGCTGTCAAATGGATGCCAAAGAGAAATATAAGCAATGCAGCTACTCATAAGGCATAAATATATCGTGATCAGCCCAACACACAGACAGAAAAGGATTTTCATGCACAATATCTCAAGAAAATATCCCAACAAATATTCCAATATTCTAAAAGCACAAAGACTTAAAAGAATAACGAAAGACACCATGAAGATCATGGGATGAGAAGAGATGTGCACAGAATGCCAAAATCTCGGGAGAAATCCACGAGAAAAACACACAACATGCCATGATAAATCAATAAAAATGAAAAGATGTGTGTATGGCAGAAAAAGAGACGCAAGTCTTAAACCTGTAGAGATCCTATCCGGATGTGTCACTTAACCATCCGGATGACAACCGCTAGATCAGCATATGGCAAGACTGTGCTCGTCCGAATGTAAGAGTAGGTCCATCCGGACGCTTCACACTGAAAATCTAAAACTGGAGAAAAATTTGCAGAAAAATATTTTTCTCAAAAGTTAGCTTCAGAACACGCATGTATAATCAACTGATAAAACAGTCAAATAGCATTGCAAAAATATGCAAAGATATAAATGAGAGTTAAGTATTCAATAAGCACAAATTTCCCTGCAGATAGAGATTTTTAAATAGATTACTCAACTCATGCAATACGTGTGTGTGTGTGTGTGTGAAGACTTTCTCAATAAGGTATGAAATTCACTGATACGACAAAAAGCAACCAGATTTTCCAAACAGGAGAGAAAATCGATGAAAGATCAGCCAAAAGTCAAACCTTATCTTACTAGGGCCTAGCCACCCTCATTTGATACACTCCCTCTAAGATGCAGCACCTAATTGTTTTACTTGTACCATAAAGGACAAACTAAAATTTTTACTTGCACGTAGAGGGCAAGGCATATAGCAAACTCAGCACATAAGCAGTGAATATACAATTTAAAAGCGCATAATGCATATGATTTACTGCTTGATTCTTATGGTGCTGCAATCCTAGAGAGTGCCAGAATTTTTAGGCTCTAGGTTCAACTAGCATGTGGTCAATTTGACCATCTTAATCAAAGACCTCTTTTCTTTTCTAAAATTTATAGAAGCAAAAAGTCAGAGAAGGAAAAGATGTACCTTAGGGGAGTCTTAGATAGTGCACATTTTCATCGCATGAGGAAAGTAACTATCTATCATTAAGATGCAACAAGAAAACTTAGCAGATATTATGCATAAACTCTCAATCATATATAAGCATATTTAATCAATGCACAATGAACTGAGATATCAGGCAAAAACACATGCAAAATCTGAAAAGCTATCAAAAGAAAGAAATAAAGTTCCGGATCTTCTCCCCAATTTTTTTTTTTTGAAAAACAACAAAGACATGCTTATGGAAAAGGAAATGACTTATAATCCCAGCATGTAAGGTAAAAAAAACCTATCCTCATGGAGAGAGGTTTAAGAAATACCAAGACAGAAAAGCAGCTGCCCGACGTGCTTCAACTGTCATCCCCAAAAGAAAATATCTGCAGATGTTTCTCAAGACAACAAAAGAAAATATGGGGATAAAATAAACGGTTCCTCAAACAGAAAGCAAGGCATGAGTACGATATGACAAGATAAACAATGCAATGAAAACATACCTGACATGCACTAGGATTTAGGAACCAAAATCCTAGGCATGGGAGACCTCACCTACTAGGTGAATCCACTCCCCCTTAAGGGGTGAATTGTCTCATCCTTCCTTACCCATACCTTCTTTACCTGTGAGGCAGGGGTGTGAGCCATGTCCCAATTGATCAGTCTGACTAGGACATTCTTCATCATGTTAACAAGCCCTTCATTGGTCTGATTCTTCTTGGGCTTGTGAGGCTTCACTTTGAAGCATTTGGCTTCGATGTGGCCATACTTACCACAGTGATAGCATGAGGGAGAATCCCTTTGAAGATAATGCCATTGTTGCCGAAAAACATGATGAGGCTTAGAAGGTTTAGGGCTAAAGTTACCTGTCTTTTGCTCTGTTTTCTTGATCCGAGGCTGCTGATGTCGGATTTGAGGACAGTGTGGCCTGATGTGTCCAGAGACACCACAATGATAGCAGGTAGGCTGACTTCATTTGTTGAAATGCTTCTTGAAGGGCTCTGCAAATTTAAGATTAGCATTTTCACAAACAACAAAATCCTTACCTCTTTGAGATATATGCCTCCTATGGGGCGGGACATATTTACCTGAAGAGGTTTTCTCAATAACGCCTTTTTGGAGTCCTCCTGCTTCTTCCAAGGTCTGTGAGATTTTAACACAACACAATTTGGTCTAATATGACCAATTTTCCCACAATTATGACAAATAGGAACAAACTTACCTTGTGTTCCTGAATCCTTGGAGTTAGGCATCACACATTTATCTAAGCAAGAATTTTTAGAACAAGCTACATCTACTATCACATGCTTAATACCAACAGAGTCTAATTCAGAATCAGAAGCATGTGAAGTAGAAGTATTTAAATTAGCAATCAAATCAGGCTTGTTCGAAATATCTGAATGAATACACAGCATGCTTTTCAAATTATCACTTGAGAATTTTTTCAGGAGATCTTCAGATTCTTTTAATTTATTCTCAAGTGTATCAATAATGTCAAACAACATGGTATTCTCAGATATCAAAGAGTAAATCAAAGCATGAGATTCAGATAACTGAACAATCAAAGACTCTTTTTCTTGCTACACGTTTTTAAGCTTTTTAGAATGTTGAGCATTCTTCAATTTATTAAAAACCTTAAAGAGCTTAATATCAGAATCTTCATTAGAAAACTAAAAAGAATTCATGATAAAATGTGTAATAAAAAAAATAGAAGTCACAAGAGATGAGGATCACACTCAGGAAATAAATCCTAAACAGAGTGTACCTACTTTGATACCAATTGAAAAATAAATGGACTTCTAAATTTAACAGTGTATGTGAACAATGTGAAACAAAATATTAAATGCGGAATTTAAAGGAGACAAATATTTTTTTGACGAAGTAAAAACTCAATTAAGAGGAAAACCACTCCGGGGCAGCCAAACCCAGAATATCCACTATTCAAAAGACAAAGCTAGATACAAAGCAGTAACACTCATATACCCGTGATGCAGTGGTCGTACCTTGCTCTCTAACGTGTAACCCAACACGAACGCTTCCCAACCAGGTCTCCTACCTGAAGGGGTCTTCAATGGAATCCTTTACCTTGGGGCCAACCTTTAAGATAGACTTCACAGCTGATCAAATCACACACTTGGCAAGGCTTTAGAGGAAATATCACGTCTCTAAGCTGTAGAGAATTCTCCACCGAATTCTATGTTGAAAGCATGCCTCAAGCCTCTTATTTATAGGCTTTGGAAACCCAAAATTGAGTCAAAAATGGATGCTGGGGCACGCGCATCCGAACGGAAGCCAGGGCCATCCAGATGGGTCAAGTTTTTCTTGTCTGGAAAGTAATTCTGGAATTTTCTGCAGGGCCGTCCGGACAGGCAAATCTTTTGGTCCGTACGGGGTCTGTCCGGACGCTTCTATTGACCTTCTGGATGGTCAGTTGACAGAATTCTTTGTCAGCTTTCGAACGACACTGATTTTGTCCCAATTCGATATTTGAGTAAAAAGTTATGACCAAAATACCGGAAGGTGTCCGGACGGCTTGACCGAGCGTCCGGACGGTTGAACTTGTTATGCACGTTCTTGCCTTATAGAGGACATCGTCCAGACGGGATCACACGTCGTCCGGATGGTAGCAGCCGTCTTCCCATAACTGTGTCTTGAGGCAGAAACCCTAATTCTTGTCAAACACTGAATGGCGTCTAGACGGTATAACCACTGGATAAAGCAGCATCCCTGTGAGAGCAGGAACATTACATAAAAGTGATTTTGTCCAACAGAATGCAGCCAACACAAAAACTAACATCCTCAAACCTGCAAAAACAATAAACAATTCTTGACTACACCACTCTAATGCCTAAGTCAGTTCAAACTTCATGCTTTTCTAGTGTGAATCAAAAATCTCAGAGCTTAGAGAACATGTGTCCAAATACCTGGTATAGCAGTTGTATTTATAGGCTCATTGTTGAAGTATAGTTGAACTAAGAGTTTGTGTCTTGGATCGCGCAGGTTTCATCATTATCTAGTATTATACCTCTTTTAGATGAATTCCACTCTGGTAGATATCTTATCCCATTAATGTCGGGATAAGAGTCAATCTTGAAGATCTTGGAGTCTTATGGTAGATCATGCAGAATCATAGATTGGAATCTTTGCCCACAAATCTTCGAAATAAAGTCTCAATAACTCTAAAATACTTACTTGTCGAATTAGGGAAGATACCTCCGAGGTGATTGTACTGTACCTCAACCAATTTTTCGAGGTGGAAATATCCAAGAGTGTTCGCTCCATCCATACTATGAGATCTCGAAATATTCCACGTCCTGTGAAGTCTTTATGTCCGAGGTGATCAATCTACCAAGATATGTCAAAGACCGAGATACGGTTGTGACAAACCTCTGAGGTGTTCTAACTGACGTGACCAAGTCGGGTTGATCCTGTGGGTTGAACATCTTACTTGACATGAAGCCACGTGTTTTCGAAGCTAATTATTTCACCAACAGTTACCCGCTAATTCTCTTATCTTAAATTTTTTTGAATTTAAATGAATTATTTGTTTTCCCGAAATTCGTACCGTGAAAGCTGTCACTGTGTGCGTCATCCGCCTTTTCCCATGTCATAATTGTCGCTCATTTAAATCGAGGCTCATAGTTTTTAGGTCGCGCCTTTAATGAAGATTCGGTTTCTTTTTTTGAATTTTTGTGTGTCAGAATCTTTGATTTTCATGGATTTGAAATGATGGCACCCCTTGAGTTCTCGGACACGTGTGTGGGGCATTTAACTCTTCAATTCTTACCCCCTACAAATACTGTACTTCACCAAAAATTTTCACTTTCATTGTTCACTCTAAGTTCTCGAATTCTTCTCTCTTGCTCTTCAAGCTTTCCCTTTCAATTTTTCTCACTTCTTTCCCTGAGATGGTGAGGTGTCAACCTACCCACGGCATTTCGGTCAGGCCGAAAACCAAGAAGGCCGAAGTGGCTCCCACACTTGAGCCATTAGAGAATCAGAATGAGGCCTTTGTCTTTGAAGAACATGAATAAATTCTTTACCAAAATTATGACATCCTGTCGACGATGAGGTTGTTTTATCAAAACCCAGAGACCTGATCCATCAATGGCGGAGAGATAACACTATTCGAGATGATGTTCCTGGCCGGACTTCGGCTTCCTTTTCCTAAGATCGTCCGAGATCTAGTTTTATTTTTGATGTTTGCTCTGAGCCAGATCATGCCCAATGCCAAGAGATACCTATTTGTGTCCTACATACTATGGAGGACGATTCTAGACAAGGAGATGAACATTCTCCAAATCTTCAACATTTACCAACCAAGGTTAAAATCGGACAAGATAATCGAGTGGACTATCCGACACCCCCCAATTTTTATCGAACTGAACTCTAGTCTTACGAACAACAAATTTTGGGAGCAACAATTCTTCCGAGTGTCTAGGGAGTGGGAATGCCCCGAGGGCAATGTTCTCCCAGAAAACCGAAGAATGTCTCGGGTCTGGAAGAGATTGGGTCTCGAACGATGCGAAGCTCTCGGGATCAGCATTTTGGATCGGCAGACATGAAAGAAATGACTGACTGGTCTGCAGCAAAGTTGAACACCGAGAAGTTTAAGGATATCGACTTCGACCATAACATCACTGATGAGGCCATGAGGCGTTTCCACGGATATACGATTCCGCCTAACAAAAAAATGATGACCAAACGAGGGAAAGGCAAGAAAAAGGCTAATGCTCCTCACCAGGTCCAGAAGTCTCTGAGGCAACCTACCAAGAAAAGAGCGGCGGATATCAAGGTTTCCTCCCCGAAGAAGAAGAAACAGACTCCTCCATTGGCAGCCTCTGTTCCGAGAAGGCCTCCCCTATGAGGATGGCAAAGCATCTGTTTGTTGAAATATCACGAGGCCTTGTGCCCAATGTCAACACTGAAGAAGGCTTGGTGAGCTTTGAAAGGTTCATCCTAAAGCATTCCCCGATCTGAGAGCTGATTGTTTTACCCACCTTTAGTCTGGAGGTTGAATTTGATTCTGCAGGGCCATGTAGTCCTTCAAGGTCGCACACCGTGGAGGTCATTCTTGGAGATACCGAGGGGACGAGCCCTCCCCTCGAGACAGCTATCAACGAAAATGCTCCTTCTCCCGCAACAGGAACAAGTGAACCTGCCTGGCCTCGGGTAAAGCACCTGGCCAAGAGAAGGAAATTCGGGCTCGCGATCGCCTGGTAGGGATAATCTTGGAGACTGAGCAGATGTGGGGTAGGCTTGTCATAAGGCCTTTAGATGCCGAGGAGGTTCGACAAGAGTCTGCCTTTTTGGGCGATGAGTCCAATGCTGATAATGACGAAGAGGTTACTACCTCTCAGAATCAAACTTACACCAGAGAAATGGAGGAAGAGCACACTCCTAGAACTCTTACTGCGGAGCGGATGGCCACCCCTCCACCCTCTGAAACAGAGTGTGAAGTGAAGCACGAGACACCACGGTGTAGATATCCCAAGATTGACCACCTCGGGCCTCATCCATCCGAACAAAGAGAACTTTCCATCCGGACCTTCCTCTATGTCGAGAATCTTCGAACTGTTCCAGCTTGCATCCGTACGGACGTTTCAGTATTACGTCCGGACGCAACTCAGTGTTCGATCAGCTATGCGATTTCTTTCTAAAACACAGATATAGGAAGACAGTTGTAACCATCTAGACGATGTGTATTCCCGCCCAGACACGTTCATTCATAAGATAAGTCGTGCATTCAAAATCTAGACTTCCAGACGTTGGTCTTCATGGTCCAGACACTCGAGCTTTATATATGGAAATTAAGTGCCTCAGATCAACCGTCCGAATGACAGATGTTATGGCCCGGATGCCCTAAGCCTTGATATGGAAATTGTGTGCAACCGTTCAGACGAGACTCTATTCAAGAAAGAATTTCAGCAAAATTTGGAAAGCCGATCGCACAATTATCCGTCTAGATGCCTTATGTCTATATTAGGGTTACGTGAGTGCTACTAGTTTGTAACTAGTCTTGGTTTTGCTGCCCCGGAGTGGGTTTTCTCTTAACTGAGTTTCCACTTCGTCAACAAAATTTCCGTCTCTTTTAATTCCGCATTTTGATATTTTGTTGTACGCTATTATTGCACAAACTTGTTAAAATTAGAAGTCAACTTCATTTTCGAAAGGCCCATAACTGATTCTGAGCCTAACTCATCTGGTCCGAGGCCAACTAAACCTGAAGCTGATTCAAACATTGGGGCCGCTCTAAACCTCGAAGAACCCAACTCTTCAAGGTTTAGGTCGGCTTTCCTGGTTCTAGGCATGGGTCTATGGGGAAACCCAATAGAAGTTGAAAAATAAAGTGACTTTTTATATAAACAAGTGTGTATGTGCACAAAGTGTTAACAAAATAGTGTCAATGCGAAATTTAAAAGACACAAGAATTTTGTTAACGAACTGGAAACACAATAAGAGAAAAACTACTCTTGGGCAGCTAAACCCAGGATATTCACTATTCAAAAGACAAAACTATTTACAAAGTAGTAGCACTCACATACCCCTGATGCAGTGGTCGTACCTTGCACTCTAACATATAACCCAACACGAACGCCTCCCAACCAGGTGTCCTACTTAAAGGGGTCTTCAATGGAATCCTTTACCTTAGGGCCAACCCAAAGATAGACTTCAAATCAGCGCATCAACAACACACACAACAATGGCTTAAGAGAGACTAAGTCAGCACAATAACTCGACAATATAACTCTCTAAGCACTAAGGAATTCAATACCGAATTCTTGTAGTTCTCTAGCCTACCTCTATTTATAGGCTGTAGGTTCAAATGAGCGTCAGGCTTGAAAAACCTACGCGCCGTCTGGACAGTAGACAGTAGACATAAGGCGTCTTGATTTGAGCCGAGTCTGGACGATCTTGCCCTGTCATCCAGACGGTTACACTTCACCTGCACGTAATTTCCATATCAAGGCTTCGTGCGTCCTGACCAAGGGAATGGTCGTCCGGACGGTTGATCAGATGCACGCAATTTCCATATAAGTAGCTCGCGCGTCAGGACCATCAAGGCTGTCGTCCGGAATTCTGAATTTTGGATGCGAAACTTGCCTTATGGATGAGCGCGTCCAGACGGGAATCCACATCATTTGGACGGTTGCAGATATCTTCCCATATCTTTGTTTTTAGAAAGAAATCCCATAGCTAGTCGAACACTGAGAGTCGTCCGGACGTGCTGCTGAACCGTCCGGACGGAGGCAAGCTGGAACAGTTCAAAGCTTCTCGACACAAAGGAAGGTCCAGACGGAAAGTTCTCGTCGTCCGGACGAATGATGCTTTAGACAGTTGGGCATCCAGACGGTATATCACGTCGTCCAGAAGACTGTCAGGGAACCGAAATAAACTGCCTTGAAAACCTCACTGAGTCTTCTTGAAGGACATAGCTGAAGAGTAGACTCTAGATAAACATCTTCCCTGTAAAAAGCATCATTACATAGAAGTGTTTTTGTCCAACAGAATGTAGCCAACTACATACTAACAAACTCCCCCTTTGTCCATTCTGGGACAAAAATCACTTGACCGGTTAAAAAATACAATCCCAGTCCTAATAAAAATTACTCCCCCTTTTTGTCAAAACAGGACAAAGGGTAAACAGAGTAATGAGAATCAAACCCACAAAAATTACACCCCCTAAATATCTCAGAAGGACCAGGGTAAACAGAGTAATAAAGTCCAAAAGTGAACACATGTTTAACAAATTATTCAAAATATTGTCTCAAACAAAAAAAAAAAATACACAATAAAAGTCATGCAGCGTTTGCCATAGGCTCATCATTCTCATCATCACTGCTAGAAGGATGATGGTACTTGAGTCACTCCTGGAGATCTAGCTGATTTTGCTCTACACAGAAGTTAGTAGAGTGAACATCCTGCTGCATGACAGAGATGGACTGCTGCATAGATGACATGGATAGCTGCATGGAACTCATACCCCCTTGTATAGCTGGCAATGCCTCCAAGATTTGAGAATAACTGGCATCCTGCTGAGGTGGTGGAGCAGTCTGTGAAGAGGACGCCACATTTGGTACTCCTCCAGGAATATGAGGAGGCGGGGGCACATCATCATCCTGATCATCTCGCCACAGCTGAGCATTGGACTTCATCAAAGTCTGCTTGCTGATAGGATCCTGGATCTTCATCTTCAGCTCGCCAAGAATATTGAAGCCTGTCTATAGGATAATCTGTGTGAGCAGGCAACCAAACGGGAGACCGGTATTGCCCTCATCAAGGGCCTCCAAAATAACTCCCAAAATAAGCTTGCACAGACAGAAAAGCAAGCGAATACTGATGGCATAAATGAACTGGGCCCTCTTTAGAATCAGATCACTGCGCCTAACAACAGGCCAAAGGTTGTGCTGGACAATCTTGGCTAGCATGCTGTGTGGGGCAGATAGGGCACCGATCTTGATGGTGGCGGCTAGCTCCTCTTCCTAGGGAACAGCATGGAAAAATTCTTTGAGATCGTCCAAAGAAGGAGGTATTACCACCTCATTGTACAGGCTACCAGAGATCTGGAGAACAGGCACCCCTATGAACTGACTAATTATTTGGGGATCAACAGTGATAATATACCCATCTACAGTGGACTGAAGCACCACCCCACGGTCATCATCCTGAACCACCACGAGGTTGGCATAAAATGATCTGACCAACCTGGTGTACACAACACAGGCACAGCTGTACAGATACCCCCAATGGTAGGTCTGGATAGAGTCGTGGATACTATCCAGAGGAGCCATCATGATGTCTGAACGGACCAAATTTCTCTCGGCAATGACCGGTCTGTCCATAATTTTCGCACGATGGGCTACCCTATCTCCCTCTGTCCTCTGTCGGACTCTGCATTGTGGACTGCCGGCAGACATGATTCTGCAAAAGTATCCAACAAGAGTTGCCAATAATAAAAAAAATCCTTGTTAGTTCACATAGAAAATCCGGCATTATAACGGCAGTGAATTGGACTTTTCCAAAAATTACATCCAGCAAAAACACAATACAGTCCAAAAAAAAAAATCCCAACATAGCAGATATGCAATTTTTAATTTTCAAAAACATTTCCAAAATAATCAATATTCTAACAGTTATCAAAACACTGAAAAGAATTGAAAACTAAAGAGACTTCTAATTTATACAAGTATGTGTGAACAGTGTGCAACAAAATATTAAAAGCAGAATTAAAGGAGACTAATATTTTGTTGACGAAGTGGAAACTCAATTAAGAGAAAAACCATTCCGGGGCAGCTAAACCCAGGATATCCATTATTCAGAAGACAAAGCTAGTTACAAAGTAGTAGCACTCACCTACCCCTGATGTAGTGGTCGTACCTTGAACTCTAACATGTAACCCAACACGAACGCCTCCCAACCAGGTTTCCTACCTAAAGAGGCCTTCAATGGAATCCTTTACTTTAGGGTTAACCCTTAAGATAGACTTCAAGATAAACGCAGCAACAGTACACACAACAACGGCTTTAGAGAGATCAACTCAGCTCAATAAACTCACAATACAGCTCTCTAAGCACTAGTGGAATTCAATACCGAATTCTGTGCCGAATGCATGCCTAGAGCCCTCTTTATATAGGCGTTACAAATCCTATTTCAACTCAAATAAGGAGTCCAAGACCAACCAGGATTCAGACTGAGGGGGACCCGTCCGGACATTTTTCGGCTCGTGTTCGGATGTTTCTCTTAACCGTTCTTATAATCAAGTTGTAGAATTTTTTGTTAGCTTTCCAATGACTCCAAATTTCATCCCAATCCGATATTTGAGGAGAATGTTATGATCAAAATACTGGAGGGTATCCGAACAACTTGACCGAGCGTCTAAATGGTCAACTGCAACCGCCTTTCCAAAATAGCATTGAAAGCTTCCATAACAAGGCCGCGTCCGGACGGTGTTGCCCTAGAGTCCGGACAGTTGCATTTCGGCTGCATGTAATTACCATAATATGTCCGAACCCTAAGGCTAATGTCCGAACGGTTGAACTGGAGCACACAATTTCCATATATGATGCTTGATCGTCCAGACCATGAAGACTGATATCCAGACGGTTGAACTTTGTATGCAAGACTTGCCTTATGGAGGACATCATCCGGATGGGATCACACATCGTCCGGACGATTTCAGCCGTCTTCCCATAACTGTGTCTTGAGGCTAAAACCCTAATGCTTGTTAAACACTAAATGGCGTCCGGACGGTATAGCCACGTCGTCTGGACGGATTCACTGGAACACTAAGAACTTCTTGAACTTTGAAGAGTGTACGATTTGCCATTACATCCGGACGGATGCAACCTTGAACTATTCGAATCTTCGAGACACTGATGGGCGTCTGGACGAAAAAGTTCTCGTCGTCCGGATAGATGATGCTTTGACAGAGGAGCAGCCAGACGGAATACCACATCGTCCGGACAGATGTTGCTAACTGATGAGCGTCCAGACGGAATACCACATCGTCCGGGCGGCTGACAGGGAACCGAAATGAACTTCCTTAAAAACTTCACAGAATCTTCCTGAAGAACATAGCTCAAGAGTAGACTCTGGATAAAGCAGCATCCATGTGAAAGCAGCAACATTACATAAAAGTAATTTTGTCCAACAGAATGCAGCCAACACAAAAACTAACAAGAATAAAGTTAACTAGAAAAAGTACCTAGAATAAGGAGAGTAATGCATAAAAAGACAAAATAGGGTGAGATAATGCAAGAATCTCGAGAAACCAAGCACTAGAAGCCAAAAGAAAGTGAGAAATTGAGTGGGGTAGCTAACAAATGCAACGGCTAGGGTTTTTAAAACTAGTGGGGCCCCCGTTTGGACAGCTCACTAACCTGTACGGACGCGGATTGCCACATAAGCATACGACAAGCCACGCACGTCTGGATGTGTAACCCTACTGTCCGGCCATCTGAGCCACACCCGTCCGGACACAAAGAGAGACCATCCGGACGCTTCACATTGAAAAGACAGAAACTATGGGAAAATTTACATAAATTATTTTTCCTAAAGTTAGCTTCAGAACACGCATGTATAATCAACTGATAAAGAAATCAAATAGCATCTCAAAACTACGCAGAGATATAAAAGAGAGTTCAGAGTTCAATCAGCACAAAGATTTTCCTGTAGACAGAAAATTTAAATAGATTACTCAACTCATGCAATGCTTGTGTGTGAAGACTTTTCCCAAAAGGTATGAATTTCACTGATATGACAAAAAGCAACTAGATTTTCTAGACAAGAGAGAAAATTAGTGAAAGATTAATCAAAAGTCAAACCTTATAAGGTACTAGGGCCTAGCCACCCTCATCTGATACACTCCCCCTAAGATGCAACACTCAATTATTTTACTTGCATCATGAAGGACAAGGTATATTGCTAATTCAGTACATAAGCAGTGAATATACGTACAGAGCACAGAATTCATAAGAGTAACTGCTTGATTCTTTTGATTCTGTAACCTAGAGAGAGTGCCAGAATTTTTAGGTTCTAGGTTCAAATAGCATTTTGGTCAATTTGACCATCTTATCAAAAACCTCTTCTCTTATTCAGAATTTCCAAAGCAAAAAGTCAGAGAAGGAAAGATGTACCTTTAGGAGAGTCTTAGATAGTGTACATTTTCATCGCATGAGGAAAGAAGCTATCCAATTTCTGCATATACAGGAAAAAACTTGGCAGATATAGTCATAAACTCTCAGTCATATCTAGGCAAAGTAAATTAATGCAAAAATAATTGAGCTATTAGGTAAAAACACAAGATATATCTGACACGCCAAGAAAAGAAAGAAAAAAAATTTCCTGGAATTTCTCCCAATTTTTTTTTTAATTTAAAAAATGCTATATGGAAATAACATCATACAACATGCAAGCAAGGCATGATCAAACCTGTGTAGGCTCGATGTTGCCAATACAGAAAAGCAGTCGCCCGACCTGGTTTTTCTGTCTTCCCCAAATAGTACCTGCAATATTCTCTCAAGAGAAATAGGGGGCAAAGAAAAGTATGGTTCCAAGATTGCATAGTAAGCAAAAGCTATAAGTAAAAGATCAAGCAATCAATCGTGATGCCTTAGGATTAGGAACCAAATCCTAGGCAGGAGCACCTTCACCAACAAGGTGAGTCTATTACCCCTCATGGGGTGCACTTCTTCCTTCTTTCTAACCCAAGTCTGCCTTCCTATGGGTGGTTGCTGACAGGACTTCATCTGTTGGCCGATCCACTCCATCATGCTTTGCATCCAAATTAGTGGCTCCCTGCAGTATAAATCATTTTCCACCTTCTATAGCTTTTTGGAATGCTTGGATTTGCCACCATGATTGGCAGGAACAAATCTCTAGTGAGGCAGCTGATGCTGAGGCGCCTAATGCCTTGGAGTTTGATACCATGGGGCTTGATAAGGAATCTGATCCCATGGAGCTTGTTTCCATGGAGTCTGGTAAGGACCCTGATGCCATGGAGTCTGATGCTAGGCCATAGGTCTTGTGACATAATTTGCTTGTCTAGGCACTTCTTTCTTGACCTTTGCTTTTTGTGCTTTAAGAAGGGAGCACTGGGGTCGGACATGCCCACTTAAACCGTAGTGATGGCATATAGGAGATTTTCTGATGGAAGGAGGCTTCTGAGTGCCCGGAACATCTCCATGAATTTTGTCCTTTCATTTATCCTCAACAGTGGGGGGAGGCTCTGGGACTACAGGCTTAACAAAAGCCGGTGCTGGCTGGGGGGACGGCCTTGATGGTGAACCGGCTGATGAAATCCCGGGGGGTATTGAGTATGGCTTTGGTGTGGAGCTCCCACTTGGGTCATCGGCTGGTTCTGCTTCCAAGAAAAGTTAGGGTGGTTCCGCCACCCTGGATTGTATGATTCGGAGAAAGGTCCACTGGATTGTTTCCGATAATAATTGAAAGCGTTCACTTGCTCCATTGGTGACTCGACAAAAGCCGGCAATGATGGGCAAGTCTGTGCTAAGTGCATGGGACTAGCACAGATGGAACAGCAGTCAACATAGAATGGATTAGCAGCATTTATGGACTTGCTAACAACTAGGGCTTCGACCTTTTTGGTAAGGGCATCTATCTTCAATTTTAATTCTACATCCTCCTTAGCCTCGTAGATGCCTCCCTTCTTCTGAATGCGATCAGCTTTATCTCGACAGCTTGAAAAATCCCACTGTTGGGAATTGTCGGATAACTGATCTAAGGTCCTATACGTCTCCTCTCCCGTCAAACTTAGAAATGCGCCTCCATTCATCAACTCGATCATGCTATGGTTGGATTGAGTTAATCCTTGATAGAAAAATTGCACGAGTCTACACTTCTCGTATCCATGTGGAGGGCACTTAATCAACATATCTTGAAATCTCTCCCAACTCTCAGAAAATTTCTCATCTTTTTCTTGAGTAAATGAGCTTATCTCCTTCCTACACTCATTGACTTTGGACATGGGGAAGAATTTGTTGTAGAACTTCTTTAGGAAGTTCTCCCAAGAAGTGATGGAATCTGGCATGTTTGATTCCTTGCCAACTTTTCACACAACTATCCTATGTGACATAGAATCATATGCTCTTTGAAAAATAAGGAAGTTACAATTATCCTGTTTTTAGTTGTGTGAAAAGTTGGCAAGGAATCATATCTCTAAAAAATTTAATTATCTATTAAAATTTCACTCAAATCTCTCTCAAGATTCTCCTATTTTTGACCATCTCTTAATTTTGCGAAAATCCTCCCTTCAAAAGTCACGGACCCTTTGAAAATTGAACAAAAATTAGAATTTTGAAAATTTATTTAAAAAATTGCATTAATTAAAAACCTTAAACCTAAATCCCTATTCTTTAATCACATGAATTAAAGTCCCAAAATTAAAAACCGTATTATTTAATTGCATTAATAACATTCCTTAAAAATCCTATTAACCAAATTAAATTATTGTTGAAATCGAGGTTGAATATGATCCAACGGTAGGTTAACTTGTTTTTAATCCAACCACTGATATTTGTTCTCCTTAAGGAAAGTCTATGTAACGGCTTGTATTAAAATTAATTTTAATCCAACTGCTAAAATTTATACTTGATTTTTACCTTTTCGTTTGTATTAATTGCATCTAGTCTAATCTTCAAATTCAATCTAAGCCGCTTGTTTAAAAAAAAAGAAATCCCATCACTTAGACATGTGTCCACCATTCACTTATCTTCGAAATTTACCGCAAATATTTACTAACCGTTGGATCATCAAAATTCATCCTGGCCATTGCTTGTTTCTCCTTTTACGCGTATTGACACTGCCTTGGGAACTTGATTTTTTATTTTCCCAAAAACTGCAAAACATCACACTTAATCAACACTCTTTCCCAAAACATCAAATATCTCTTTTTTGAAGATGCATGCATCGACTTTTCAGTTTTCTCCAGACTAAGAATGAGGCTTTTGGATCCGATGGGTTTCCCTTATTTTAACATTTTGTTTACTCCCTTACAAAAAAAAAAAAAAACATTTCGTTTACTCTCTTTTCCTTTCTTGATCATTCAAGAAACTAGAAACGTGTTCTCACTTCTTCAGTTCTTCTTCTTTTTCTTCATTTTCTTTTATCACGCTCACGCAGAGCCTTTTCTTCTTCTTCATTTTCTTTTACCTGTCCTTCCCAAAACATCAGGCAAAGGTGTTGTTCTCAGTCGTTCAGTAGGCCGCCGTCTTTAGCCTTTAGGATGTTTTAGCATTGGGTGTAACGTGGTTGAGAGAGAGAGATTAAAGGGCTGAAGGGGCGGTGCTAGGCGTGTCACTGGCCATTGCGGTAGTCTTCGGCTAGAGAGCACGTCGGGGAAGCCATCACATGCAATTCCCGACCTTTGGGCGGTGGACTCGTACTATTTGGGTGACAGTCATTTCTGTTACTCAAACCGTTTGGGTGACAGCAGTTTCTGGCTTCGATTCCAACGATACTGGCTTCAGATCCGTTCCATCAGGCTTGCGTTCTATTTTCCCGTCCTTTGTTTTTCTGGATTTTGTGTATGGAATTTGTTCATTTGTTGGTTGGTACTAGCCTTCTAGGTTCAGGCCGAACTCGAGTCGAGTACTCGAGCTTGGGATCAACCAAAAGGATCGAGCTCGAGCTCGATCTGTAATTCTTCCATAGCGAGCCGAGCTCGCACAACAAATTTAGGTTTGTGTCGAGCTCGAGCTTCAGACCAAAATAAACGAGCCGATCCCGAACAGCCAGTTCCCGCTCAGGATCGGCTCGTTTACACCCCTAATGGAGAGTTTATGCATGATATCTGCTAAGTTTTCCTGTTGCATCTTAATGATAGATAGTTACTTTCCTCATGCGATGAAAATGTGCACTATCCAAGACTCTCCTAAGGTACATCTTTTCCTTCTCTGACTCTTTACTTCTAGAAATTCTAGATAAGAGAAGAAGTTTTTGATAAGATGGCCAAATTGACCAAATGCTAGTTGAACCTAGAACCTAAAACTTCTAGCATTCTCTCTACGTTGCAGCATCAAAAGAATCAAGCAGCTACCTTTATGAATTCTACGCGATATATGTATATTTTATGCTTATGTGCTAAAATTTGTCTTGTCCTCCGTGGTACAAGTAAAATATTTACCTTGTCCTTCATGGTACAAGTAAAACAATTGGATGCTGCATCTTAGGGGGAGTGTATCAGATGAGGGTGGCTAGGCCCTAGTAAGTTATAAGGTTTGACTTTTGACTAATCTTTCACTAATTTTCTCTCTTGTAAAGAAAATCTGGTTGCTTTTTGTCATATCAGTTAAAGTCATACCTTATGGGAAAAGTCTTCAAACACACACGCATTATATGAGTTGAGTAATCTATTTAAAATTTCTATCTGCAGGGAAATTTGTGCTTATTGAATACTTAACTCTCATTTATATCTTTGCATATTTTTGCAATGTTATTTGACTGTTTTATCAGTTGATTATACACGCGTGTTCTGAAGCTAACTTTAGGGAAAAATATTTTTCTGCAAATTTTTCTCCAGCTTCAGATTTTCAGTGTGAAGCGTCCGGATGGACCTATTCTTACGTCCAGACGAGAGCAGTCTTGCCCATTTGGATTGCGATCTTTGTTTTTGTAATTCTTTGGCATCCATTTGTCAGCCGTCCTAAATACCACATTATTTTTGGAACTAACAGGATTTAATGGTATTTTTGGAGATATTTCTGATTGGTTTTGGTTCAAGAATACGACATCCAGCGGTTCCCAACACAGTGTTTGACAAATGCACCCTTTGGAAAATTAATTTTGTTTGAGGTCATGTGATCAAAATTTCCAAGGGTCTCAGGATTTAAGATGAGCTTTTTCCCCCCAGCTCATGCAGAGCCTTCCGTAGCATTCCCTCAGATCTGCATCAGTTAGAGGTTCAATGGTGAATCTCCTCATTTATCTTGAAGACCAGTTGCTTAGAGGATGTCAATCTGCGGATAATCAGTTTTAGGCTTTACAAAATCAAGAGATTGAAGGTCTTTCAATCCATGGTACCCGGCTTCCGGAGATAGAAGCCAAAGTAGGATTTGGTACTTGGAGGATTTTTGTTTCTCTCTTTTGGGCCACTTGCAGACTCTTCTCTATTTTCCTATTGTTTTGGATTTTAGAACGTTTTTTGTCTGTGGATATTATTACTCTGTTTACCCTTGTCCTTTTGAGACACTTAGGGGGAGTAATTGTTGTGTGGTTTTTCTCATTACTCTGTTTTACCCTTTGTCCCTTTGTGACAAAAAGGGGGAGTAATTTTTTATTTGGATCAGGATTGTATTTTTAACCGGTCAAGTGATTTTTGTTCCAGAATGGCCAACGGGGGAGTTTGTTAGTTTTTGTGTTGGCTGCATTCTGTTAGACAAAATCACTTCTATGTAATGTTGTTGTTTTCACAAGGATGCTGCTTTATCCAAAGTCTACTCTTCAGCTATGTTCTTCAAGAAGATTCTATGAAGTTTTCAAGGAATTTTCGCAGGGCCGTCCTGACGCGGCCTTGTTATGGAAGCTTTCAGTGCTACTTTGGAAAGGCGGTTGCAGTTGACCGCCCGGACGCTCAGTCAAGCCGTCCGGACGCCCTTTGGTATTTTGATAATAACTTTTTACTAAAATATCGGATTGGGATGAAATCAACGTCGTTGGAAAGCTAACAAAATTTTCTGTGAATTGACGATCCGGACGGCGAATAGAAGCATCCAAACGTCCCCCGTCCCTGCAAAAATTCCAGAATTACATTTCGGACAAAGAAAAAGTTGCCCGTCCGGACAGTCAAGGCTCCCGTCCGGACGCGCGTGCCACAGAATCCGTTTTTGACCTGATTTAGAGCTTCTAAAGCCTATAAATAAGGGGTTCTAGGCATGCATTCAACATAGAATTCGGTAGTGAATTCCATACAGCTTAGAAAGGGTGTTTAGGGAGATAATGAAGATCTACTAGCTCTCTAGCTTTGCCTAATCAGCTGTGAAGTCTATCTTAGGGGTTGCCCTAAGGTAAAGGATTCCATTGAAGACCCCTTCAAGTAGGAGACTTGGTTGGGAGGCGTTCGTGTTGGGTTACACATTGGAGAGCAAGGTACGGCCATTGCATCAGGGGTATGTGGGTGTTACTACTTTGTATCTAGTCTTGTCTTCTGAATAGTGGATATCCTTGGTTTGGCTGCCCCGGAGTGGTTTTTCTCTTAATTGAGTTTCCACTTCGTCAACAAAATATTTGTCTCCTTTAATTCCGCTTTTAATATTTTGTTGCACATTGTTCATACAACTTGTTAAAATTAGAAGTCCAATAATTTTTTACTGGCAAACCCTCACGAGACTTCACTCGTCTACTAGGGAGTCCTACGAGTTTAAAAGGCTTCTTGCATATGCTAAATGCAATCGTCTCTCCCACGACAGCGGACTTATGTTTCTTGCTTTGATTTTATTTTTCATTTTGTTTTGCTAAAGGACTAGCAAAATGTAAGTTTGGGGGTATTTGATGAGTGTCAAATATTTGTATATTTGGACCCCTTAATTCACATTTGTTAAACCTTTAGCTTTGTTATTTTTTAATGTTTTTAGTTAGTTTTTGTATTTTGTATTTTCCAAATCATTGAGAGAAAATAACAGTTTTAAAGTGAAAAATGCAAAGTTTTGGTAGAAAGCACACTTTGAGAAGACTTAGATGATATGGTTATGTTTAACCAAATCAATGAAAGGATTAAATCGAATTGGATTAAATTTCACGTTCTAAACAAGTTTCAGATGAAGGTGAAATTAATGGCGTTGGAAAGCTAATTCAAAATAATACAAATCATTGTAAAATAGAATTTTCCTAATTCGAACGTCTATTATGTTACAAGTGCCCCGCAATATAAGAACGTGAATTTCCTTGCTCTTGGCGATTGCAGACACTCCAAACTCTAACATTGTTTTCTCTTAATAGGGTTTTGAGGGGTAGAGGTGCTATTTTTGAAAATATGGTTCCAAACCCTAGCATTCTTTTCTCTTAATAGGGTTTGAGGGGTAGAGGTATCATTTTCAAAATATGGGTTTAACCTAATGTTTTACTATAAAAACCCCACGATAGGCACCACTTACGCATATCCCAACATTGTACATAGCGGTAGCTAGGTTCTTTGGCTTTTATTCTTTGTAAGTCTTTTATTTTTATGTTCTCAATAAAAGTTAGTATTTTGTTTGTAGTTATGAAAGGCTAAGTCTTCAACTAAGGTTGAAGATGAAGCCTCGCCATTGATTAGATTTCGTGTTTTCATGTTTTGATTCATATAATCCGAATGTATGTTCATTTCAATTCAATTAAAGAATTAAAACTCTTTTAATTGATTGTTTTGATTAATGTATGGGTAAACGTTGGATATTCAATGTGTTTCATCCAACGGATACATTGAATTTTTTGATTTAATTTGGATATCCATTGTGATATGTTAATCAAACAGATACATTGGATGGTTTTGAATTAAATTGGATATTCATTGTGATTTGTGGAAATGATGGATTCATTGAATTTTTCAATAGGTAATTTTATGAAAATCAGAACATGCATAGGATCTATGAACAAACTTGAAAATATGTACTTTGATTTGGCGAGGTGGATTTTAAAACCTTGGTGCTTTTTATTAATTGTTTTTATTCTATTTTATTTTATCCAATTATTTTCCTTCAAACTACCAAAAAATTGGAACTAGGTTGGTCCAAAGTAGGAGGCTCCAGAACCTCATTGAAGAGATTTGCTAAAATGGGATGCACAGGTACACCAATATTCCTACTGATGACCTAAGGATCAACCTAAAAAGCATGCCCATGAACAATAGATTGAAGGATAATGCCATTGTCCTCATCCTGCACCACCTTTGGGTTCCCATAAAACTCTCTAACCTGCCTGGGAAGCCAATGATAAGTCTGGATAATGTCAGCAATAATGTCCAAAGGAGCCACCCTGACATTTGCACAGACCTCATTCCTCCTAGGAATAGCTTGTCTGTTATCTATTCTAGCCCTGGTAGTAGCTAAGCCTACTTCTGTCCTTTAACGGACTTTGATCTGAGAACTGCCAGCAGACATGGTTCTGGAAAAAAAAAAAAAAAAAAAACCCAAAAGGTTGCCAAAAATAATCCAATGAAAGTTTATTTGTCCCCTAAAAAAAATTTGGCATTATTACTGCAGTAATTTGGACTTTTCCA